>NC_134703.1:241116578-241436891 GCF_043290135.1 Rhipicephalus microplus
CTGGATGTAGAGGGCCAGCATCCGAAAAGGAAGGGCCAACAGCAGCGTAGGACACAGAAGAGTTAGACTTAGAGGCATCTGTGAAAAACTCAGGACGTGTGTATTTGTATTGAAGTTCCAAGAAGTATGTTCGAATATGGGCAATAGGCGCATGTTTTGTAACTTCTAAAAAAGACACATCGCAATCTATAGTCTGCCACTGCCACGGTGGCGGGTATGCTACAGGAGCCATTAAACTGTGTTCGAGTGACACTCCAGTGTCCTCAGCTAGACCCTTCAGGCGAACTGAGAAGGGCTGCCTCATTGAAGGCCTGTTTTGAAAAAGAATGGAGCTCGATAAGTCATGAATAGTAGAGTATGAGGGGTGCCTCTTGTCTGCTTTCACCTTAAGGAAATATATAAAGGACATGTAGGTTCTTTGCAGATGAAGGGACCACTCATTTGACTCAACGTAAAGGCTTTCTACGGGGCTGGTGCGAAAAGCACCCGTAGAAAGGCGGATGCCCGAATGGTGCACGGGATCCAGCATCTTCAAAGCACTTTGAGTCGCTGACTGATAAACAATGGCCCCATAATCTAAGCGGGTGCGAATAAGGCTTCTATACAGGTTCATGAGGCATTTCCTGTCACTACCCCACGTAGTACGTGACAACACTTTTATAACATTCATGGCTTTTAAACATTTTGTTTTTAAATACTTTATGTGGGGTACGAAGGTCAACTTGTTGTCCAAGATTAAGCCTAAGAATTTATGCTCGGCTTTGACGGACAGTTGTTGCCCGTTCAGTTGAATGTCGGGTTCCGAGTGCATGCCTCTCTTTCGAGAGAACAAGACACATGTGCTTTTTTGTGGGTTAAGTCGAAATCCGTTTTCATCTGCCCATTTGGAGACCTTATTTAAACCAAGCTGAACCTGCCGCTCACACATGGCCAAGTTGCATGACTTGAAGCCAAGCTGAACGTCGTCGACATATGTACAATAGAACATATTGCAGGGAATGGAGAAGTGCAAAGAATTCATTTTAATAATAAAAAGTGTGCAACTAAGCACACCACCTTGTGGCACGCCTGTTTCCTGGACAAATGTTTGGGAGAGCACACTGCCCAGACGGACACGGAATGTCCGATTTGACAGGTAACTTTCGATTATATGAAACATTCTTCCGCGCACACCAAGGTGGGACAGGTCTCTTAGAATTCCGTAACGCCATGTAGTATCATAAGCCTTTTCGATATCGAGGAACACAGAGATAAAATATTGTTTATGGACGAACGCGTCTCTGATCTGTGCCTCGATACGAACAAGGTGGTCTGTGGTGGATCTATTTTCTCGAAACCCGCACTGAAATGGGTCGAGCAAATTATTTGTTTCAAGAAAATGTACAAGTCGGCAGTTTATCATTTTTTCGAAGACTTTGCACAAGCAGCTTGTAAGTGCTATAGGCCTATAACTCGAGGGTAAAGAAGGGTCCTTGCCCTCTTTCAAAATGGGAATAATAATAGCCTCTTTCCAGGAGGTAGGAATAGTGCCAGAAGACCAGATAGCATTGTACAAACAAAGTAAGGTTTTTCGGGTTTTGTTTGGTAGGTTTTTCAACATTTCATACATCACACGGTCAGAACCTGGGGCAGAAGTACTGCAGGAGTTTAGAGATGTTTGGAGCTCAGCTAGATTGAAAGCTTGGTTATATGCCTCGTATCTAGTGGATTTGTGTTCGAGTTTCTGCTTTTCTATTCTTGTTCTGTATTTTTGGAAAGTTTCAGTATAGTGGGACGAGCTGGATACCTGTTCGAAGTGTGCACCGAGGAAGTTAGCCTGATCTTCCAAGGTATCACCCTGAGTGTTTACGAGTGGAAGTGCGTGTACTTGTTTTCCTGCTATCCTACTGACCATGTTCCATACTTTAGCCTCCTGTGTGTATGAATTAACCCCTGATAAAAACTTCTGCCAGCTTTCTCTTCTGGCCTGCCGACGCGTTCTCCTGCCTTGAGACTTTATTTTCTTGAAGGTTTCAAGATTTTCGGCTGTCGGTGAGTTCCGAAGCAGCCTCCAAGCTCTGTTTTGCTGTTTGCGCGCGTTTCGGCATTCAGAATTCCACCATGGCACACATCGTTTTCCAAGGTGTCCATTTGTTTGTGGGATGCATTTTGTTGCAGCATCAATCAAAAACGTTGTGAAGTAGTTCACAGCAACATCAATGTTCAAAGTACAGATGTCATTCCAACCTAGACAAGCGATAGTATGAAACTGTTCCCAGTCGGCTCTGTTTATGAGCCACTTGGGAACACGTGGTGGACACTCAGTTACTGTCGTTGTGCTCAAAACTACGGGGAAGTGGTCACTTCCGTACAGATTACTGACGACTTTCCACTGGAGTAGAGGCACAAGAGATGGAGATACTATGCTCAGGTCTATGGAGGAGTAGGTGTTATTAGCGAGGTTATAATAGGTTGGTTCTTTTCGATTTAGGAGACACGCGCTCGACGAGATAAGGAACTGTTCGATCAGTCGACCTCGCGCGTCATACCGAGAGTCACCCCATAACCTGCTATGCGCATTAAAGTCTCCAAGGAGAACATAAGGCTCCGGAAGTTCATCAATTAGAGAGTGTAAATCGCGTTTTTGGAGCTGATAGCTAGGAGGAATGTAAATACTGCAGATTGTGATCAGTTTATCAAAAAGAACCGCTCGAACAGCCACTGCCTCAAGGGGTGTTTGGAGTTGTAAGTGTGTGCATGCTATTCCTTGATTCACTATGATGGCAACACCTCCGGATGATGTCATAGCATCAACACGGTCTTTTCGGAAAATAACATATTTACGAAGAAAATTTGTGTGTTTCAAATTAAGGTGCGTTTCTTGTACACACAGCACTTTTGGTGAGTGTTCACGTAGGAGTTCTTGGATGTCGTCAAGGTTTCTGAGAAGGCCCCTGACGTTCCATTGTATAATTTGAGTGTTCATGGTGAATGTGAAATAGTGCTGTGTGTACGAAAAGCGAGTGGCTGTTTAGACGGGGAGTTTGAGTTCACTTAACAGGGCCATCACCAGGCCCTGTTATTTGCTTTTTTGTTTTCTTGGCGCGCTCCAAGGAGCCACGCCGCTCTTTCGGCACCAAGGGTGCCGATATATCCATTGCCTCCTCGGAGGCACTGGATGCCCGCACATGCGGGCTGTTAGTTTGAATTTTGGGCCTCGCCTGGTGAGGGGAGGCCTTGAGACCCGAAGACTCTGGAGTCTCCGGTCTCTGTTTGGGAGTAGGCGGTGTAGCCTGGGCTACAGCCGCCTTGGGGGCAGGTGCCACAGCCGCCGGCTCGCTCTGCGCAGGCCGGAGGGGTGGCGAGGGCTGGTGCGGCGGTGCCCCCTGACGCGCCGCATCAGCGTATGTAGGTCCATAGAATGGAGCGACTCTTCGCCGTGCTTCCTTAAATGTAATATTTTCCTTCACCTTCAAAGTAATTATTTCTTTTTCTTTTTTCCAGTATGTGCAGGAGCGTGAATATGCGGCATGGTTTCCTTCACAGTTTGCACAGTGTGGCGGTTGTTTGCAGTTCTCAGACACGTGGCCTAGGACTCCACATTGTGCACAAGTCTGGCGACCACGACAGGTTTTAGAACCATGGCCATACCTCTGGCATTGGAAGCAACGACGAGGGTTTGGTATGTACGGCCTGATAGATGTCTTTGTGTACCCTGTTTGAATAGATTCCGGTAGTTTACTGGATGCAAATGTGAGTATTAGGTGTTTCGTCGGTGTTTCCTTATTATCTCTTCTAATAACGATTCTCTGCACATTAGTGACATTTTGGCTCTTCCACCCCTCCAAAAGTTCAGTCTCAGTCAAGTCAATTAAGTCCATGTCAGATACCACTCCGCGAGTTGTGTTCATTGACCTATGTGGTGTAATGGTTATTGGTATGCCACCGAAATCTGAAAGACGGTCTAGCTTTTCAAATTGCTCTTTGTCGCGGATTTCGAGGAGAAGGTCTCCACTAGCCATTTTGGTTACCTTGTATCCTGTGCCAAGAGTTTCGGTGAGACATCTAGAAACTAGGAAAGGAGAGACGGTCCTGGCTTGCTTTTCAGTTTTTTCACAGTGGATAACATGAAAGTGAGGATATGTTTCTTTTGGCTGGTTGAAAAGATTTATAGCATCGGTGCGTACCCGCTTTAAGCCGGTACGATCAGACATTAGGGGGAATGCTCCATGCATGCCTTTCTTATTTTTGTTCAGCAGCGTTGGCGGCCACCCACCACGGAGCCCAACGAGGGGACGCTACAAGTTTTCAGATGCTGAAAACTGCAGACGCCAGCCGTACAACGCAACTATAACCCAATGCGCCTAGACCAAGGTAGGCTATTTGCACAGGGTTAACCCTAGCCGCCAGGAAGTTTGGAAGTAAACAGAAGAGAGTAGAAGACAGGACAGATAAACAGTAAGAGATAAAGACGAAGGTGTAGGGAGAGAGAGATAGGAAAAGGCGACTGCCGATTTCCCCTGGGTGGGTCAGCCCAGGGGTGCCGTCTACGTGAAGCCGGGGCCAAAGGGGTGTGTTGCCTCTGCCGGGGGGCCTTAACGGTCCAATCACCCAGCGTCGGCTCAACCCCCAGGATCCCCTTTTCCCCGGACACGGCAAAGCCACGCACGGCTAGGCGTGGGAGGGAGTAGAAACTCCCCCGTTAGCTCGGGTCCGTGGTGTCGCTACACACCAAACGCCTACTTGCGCAGGCGCCCCTGCGGGGAAGGAAGAAGTCGTTGCCTTGTCTAAACGATGACAGGAAAATTGTACCATCTGCGTTCATCGTGATTTAATTATTGCAGTAGTGAATTGCCGAAGTGTAATAAACAAAATAGACGAATTCGCTGGCTTGCTTGATACCGTGAAGGCCGATGTCGTGTTCGGTACAGAATCTTGGCTCAACCCATCCATCTCTGATCATGAAGTGTTTCCTAACAATTATACTGCCTACCGTAAAGATAGGCCGAATCATGGGGGTGGTGTTTTCTTGTTAGTTCACTCGTCCCTTTCATCCGCTAATCTTGATATCGGTAATGACGCTGTCGAATCTGTCTGGAGTACTGTTACAGTCAGTAACAATTTTTCTTTTGTAGCTGGGACGTTTTATCGACCGCCCGCCGCGAACTCCAGTATTTTGCAATTATTAGGTGACATCGTTTCACAGGCGTCTGACCGTACGATATTATTAGCAGGTGATTTTAATTTACCCGATCTAAAATGGCGAAGTCATTCATGCGAGGTGCTGCATGCCAGCCGTAATAACCTAGAAATGAAGAACATTGTTGACACTTTTGGGTTGATACAGTACGTTTTAGAACCCACAAGACTTAAGCATACCCTTGATCTTCTCTTTTGTAACTCCCCTAATTTAGTAAGTAACGTCGATATCATTCCAGGCATTAGTGACCATCAGGTTGTAGTAGCAGGCGTTATAACAAAAATTCAAAAAATCACGAAGAGTATCAGAAGAAAGTTGTTCTTTTTTGACAAAGGCGACTATCCGTCAATTTCCGCAAGGCTTCTTGATTATTTGCCTGTATTTGAATGCTTGGTAGAGGAACACAGTGTAGAGTATTTGTGGAACACATTTAAAAATAAGATACTCGAACTCTCAGAGCAGTACATACCAAGTATGGATTCGGCTAAGCTTAAGAAACGTAAAAAACCGTGGGTGACTTACAGTATCCTGAAACTAATTAAGAAACGAAGACGGGTATTCAAAAAATACAAAAAAATGAAAGGTAAAGTTCATTATAAGAAGCTACAGGAGCTAACACGTGAATATAAAGAAGAATCAGTAAATGCAAAGCAGCATTTTTTTAAACGATTGAATGAAAATATGAGTACAAATCCTAAACCTTTCTGGCAATATCTAAAGGGATGTGGGTCTGATCCGGTTGGAATAAATGAACTTATTTTCGATGGACGCACTCTTTCCAATGATACGGATAAAGCCACGTGCCTAAATAACTACTTCCAATCCGTTTTTCTTCCTAAATCTGCATTGAGCTCATCCTTGACAAGTAGCAGTGTTCCTCTCATGGAACCTCTTGTAATTAGTGTCAGCGGTATTGAGGCCTTGCTCAGGAATCTCGACGACAGTAAAGCTATCGGCCCTGACGGTGTCTCTCCAAGAGTTTTAAAACAGTGCGTTAACCCCATTTCGCTCTACCTTTACCTGATCTTTGAAAAATCACTAAGCACTGGCCAGTTGCCACAAGACTGGAAAGTGGCAAATGTAGTCCCGATCCACAAAGGAGGTCCTAAAAAAGATGTCACGAATTATAGACCTATTTCGCTTACCTCGATATCATGTAAAATCATTGAACATGTAATATATAAGGCTCTAATGAAGCATTTATTAGATTACGATTTGTTAACAAAGACTCAACACGGTTTTCGTAAGGGCTTTTCCTGTACGACCCAACTTCTCGAGTTCTACAACGATCTAGTATCCGAAATTGATCTAGGTGGGCAAACAGACTGCATCTTTTTAGATTTCAGTAAAGCTTTCGACACTGTTTCGCATCCTCTGCTCCTCGAAAAATTACGAATATTTAATATAGATGAGAGAATTTTTAATTGGATAGAGAATTACCTGTCACAACGCCGCCAATGTGTTGTCCTGAATGGTACTAAGTCGGAATTTCTAGAGGTCACTTCGGGCGTCCCCCAGGGATCTGTATTGGGGCCTCTGCTATTCATAATTTTTATAAATGACGTTAACAAAGATATAAGCTCAAGTATACGGCTCTTTGCTGATGATTGCGTAGTCTACAGAAAAATTCAGAAAGAACATGATGTCCTTGAATTGCAGGCTGATCTTGCACGTATTCATCAATGGTTCCTTAAGTGGCAAATGAAGTTAAACACAAATAAGTGCGTTCATGTGTGTTTTACAAAGAAGAAAAAATATTTGATGCAAATTTTTGTCTAGGAGGAAATAAATTAGATAAAAAATACTCGTACAAATATTTGGGTGTATTGCTGTCGCATGATTGTTCCTGGAATGCACATGTGGATTACGTGGTTTCCAAAGCCGCGATAGCGTTGAATTATATTCAAAGGAATTTGAGATGTGCAGATCCTAACCTTAGAAGCACGGCCTACCTCACTTGTATTCGTCCAATCTTGGAGTATGCCTGTACTCTTTGGGACCCAACACAAACAGGTTTGATAAATAAATTAGAAAAAATACAAAACAGAGCAGCCAGGTTTGTTTTGGGTCGGTACGGACAAAAGCAGAGTTGTACCGAAATGAAAAAGGAGTTAAACTGGGAGTTACTGTCGTCCCGTCGCAAAAAATTGCGTTTGAAGCTTTTATACCAGATATTTCATAAAAAAACGGGACTAGACAGCGACACTTACTTAAAAAGACCAGATTACATATCTCAACGTACAGACCACATACACAAAATAAAGCCGTGCCGGGCCAGGACGAACCTGTATTCAAACTCGTTTTTTGTTAAAACTATTAACGAATGGAATTGTTTGACATCTAAGCAAGTGTGCAGTGTTAATGAAGATGTATTTTTTTCAACTTTGTAACCCCCCTGCTGTAACGCCTCTGGCAAAGCGGGGATATGTATGAATAAAGAATAAAAAAAAATACGCACTACAATGCAGTCGCATGCATTGAACAACCAAGACACTTAAAGACTAAAGAGATAGAAAACCTATTCAGTCCAAAGTTCTGGGAACAAAAGTCTGGATGACACTCTTCCGAGAATCACTCACTCAAAGTCCAGCGTTGTTGTCGTTCCGCTGCCCCCGAAGTTTCTCTTCCAGGAAACCTCGCGTCTTCACTTAGCCGCTCTCCAAGCTTCAAACTTCTTTGCCGGAAACACGTCGGCTTCACAATCGCAGCTGTTGCTACGCGTCTTCGTTCGATAGCGGTAGACACACACTCTTGCCTGTAGCTCGAGTCGTCACCCCTCAGGTGGAAATCCTCTTCTTCTCCTGCTTTGTCACTACGGACAAAACCTTCGCCGACTACACGGCGGAATACCCTACGCGCTCTGGCGCTAACTTCCGTCTTCTCCTGCGGATCTCCCATCTCGGCTGCTCGATTAAATACCTTCCGCGCGAGATTCCAGAAAGTTCTCATCATTTCATCGGCGCGATACGCAGCGAAGGATGGGGAGGGGGCGAGACGGTTCGAAGGGCGTCCGCGACGGATGACGCAACCCGGCATCACCACGCCCCTTTCCATCGAGAAAATTCCAGGGCTTGCTCGGCCGCCGACGTGAGGAGGTTCGTTGGCGAACCTACGCTTCCGAGGGGAGAGGGTCGCGCGCCCAGGGAGTCTTTGGATGCTTGTTTGCTTTTTTTATCGTTGACCTCTCGGCGCTTCGTCGCGAGAATTTGGCGGCCTGCCCTTTTTGAGCGCTCGGTTTGTGACACTGCCCCCCACTTTAAGAATATTATCTCATAATATTCAAAACCACACAGACAAACGCGAAAAGTCCCCACACTCTCAGAGACTGTAACATAGTCCGTCGCTCATGACACGTCACATTCACAATAGATCACTCAATACAATTGTACATTACAATTCCATCTCACAACACATAGAATATAGACACAGGTACATGAATACAAAACTCCATCACATACTTCAAGCAATACAAATTTACAAAGGTCTGTCTTTACAACAATTGTAGCATACTATACATCACATCACCGTAACAGAAATTTTGATTCACTCGACATACAGCTGTGACACAGGACAACAACCACATTAATTTAACATATAGCACTGTCAAACACATTTCGATTCGTCCTCAACACTTATCCTGGGCATTTCGAACGGCGCTTGCGCCCTTTCTTGTGGTGCTCACTCGATCTCTTCTTGTGTTTCCACGTTCTTTTTCGGCGAGTTCTTTCCAACGACGGTATCTGAGGCGGCGTCTCAGCCATCGTTGTCACTTCCGACATTGTTAACGGGTCATGACGCTCAACCGATCCTGTCCGGTTATTCACCCGCTTGTTCATGTCCCGACATTTGGCCTGGCTGGCCGACTCTGTCACCTTTGCACTGTCGGTAGGTTGAGGTCGTGCCGACGTAAGTCCAGCTGCCCAGCACGTGAACTCATTCAATACAATAATGTTCTCATTCACTGTCTCTTGCGCCCAGGCTTCACCTTGGGCTCGAGTGAAATCCTTCACAGGATTGTTCTCCGCTGAATCTCGCGGTCCCTGTGTCAGCGGAAGCTCCATCTTCGGGTCTTCCCCCAAACATTCTGGATCATTCCGCCCTCGCGCCCCGTCGATGTTTCCGATGACGAGGTCTTACAGGGGGGTCGTCATGCATAGAGCGGTAACCTTCCCGCTGAAGTACGGGGTTTCAACCTCAATCTCTGCTTCGGGAAGCATCCAAACCGTACTGTCAATTAGGCAAACTGGTTTCGTTTTGCCTGTTAACTCACTTTCCCGTACCAAATTTCTCCGCACGATAACAGTGGAGGTGCCGGTATCTCTTAACACCGTAACCTTCTTGCCCGCAACTTTTCCAGGCAGCGTTGGCATTTTCTTCGTAACACCGGTCGGCTGTTTTGTCATTACAGCACCCACAATAGGAAGTTTCTCCCCAATTTTCAACTCTACAAATCCGTTGGTGATGGCATCACCATTGGATTTCGGTGCTGCTAGCACACATGACACCTGGTGAGTTTGACTTGCCCCGCCGCGGTGGTCTAGTGGCTAAGGTACTCGGCTGCTTACCCGCAGGTCGCGGGTTCGATTCCCGGCTGCGGCGGCTGCATTTCCGATGGAGGCGGAAATGTTGTAGGCCCGTGTACTCAGATTTGGGTGCACGTTAAAGAACCCCAGGTGGTCGAAATTTCCGGAGCCCTCCACTACGGCGTCTCTCATAATCAAATGGTGGTTTTGGGACGTTAAACCCCACAAATCAATCAATGGTGAGTTTGACTCACTCCGTTACGACAAGCGTCTGCTTTGTGCCCAGTCTGACCACACTTGAAACATTTCAATACCGTAGGGCTCGTAAAGATCGTTCGACAGTTGTTCGCGCGATGACCCACTCGGCTCCACAGAAAACATCGCAGAACACTCTCCGGTGCACGCTTTTTTTGTTCGGGTGCCAAATTTTTCGTATCTTCGGGACACTCCTTCTTGACCTTGGCCAGTGGGCCCGGCGAAACCGCAGTCGGCAGAGCTCTGAACATGCGTTCTTTATTGTGCTTTCAGGCACTACTGCTATCCGTCGTATCGGCGGCACCAACTTCGGACACGCAACGACCAGCTACAGAGGCTATCACGACAGTGACTGACAGTGCAGATTACAGCTACCGCCGCATAACACTGGATCCAGTCAGTGCCACCACGGGAGCCTGGGGAGTGACGTCACCAGTGAAGCTGCTTATATACCCGACGCTGACGACCGAAAACTTCAGTGGGCCCGGCGAAACCGCAGTCGGCAGAGCTCTGAACATGCCTTCTTTATTGTGATTTCAGGCACTACTGCTATCCGTCGTATCGGCGGCACCAACTTCGGACACGCAACGACCAGCTACAGAGGCTATCACGACAGCGACTGACAGTGCAGATTACAGCTACCGCCGCATAACACTGGATCCAGTCAGCGCCACCACGGGAGCCTGGGGAGGGACGTCACCAGTGAAGCTGCTTAAATACCCGACGCTGATGACCGAAAACTTCAGTGGGCCCGGCGAAACCGCAGTCGGCAGAGCTCTGAACATGCGTTCTTTATTGTGCTTTCAGGTTAGTTATTACTGTTCATACAAGAGTGACGATCGATGCATTTTGATTGTGCCGTGCCCACATAGACTTCTGAGAATTTTATTGCAGTGTTTTCATGTCTGTGAACTTTTGCTCTGCAGGGACGTTGAAGAAAACCCTGGTCCTGATGTCGCTAAGATGCTTCAAACGCTTATAGACGGACAGAAGGCTATACGAAACGACTTGGCTGACGTCATAAAAAGACTAGATGAAACTGATAAAAACATAGTCCTTGACGGACAGAATGTCGCAAGTGTAAAAAGAAATTAAGGAAGTAACAAAGAAGACTAATGCTATGGCTAGCTCCAATGTAAAACTAGGGGAAATTCAAGAAACTATGAGAGCGCACCAAAAAAAGTTGGTGGAACTGGAAGACCGGAGTAGAAGATCTAATCTTGTAGTGTTTGGAATTAAAGAAACCAAAGACGAAACACCCGAGACGCTCAGGCAGAAAGTTATTAAGGAAATAATTGAAGACAAGCTTGGGGTTTGCTGTTCGTCTGTCGCGCGAATACATAGACTAGGAAAGGCGTCATCAAACCGTCCAGTCATCTTGTACTTTCAAAATTACTTGGAAAAACAAGAAGTCTTACGTAAATCAGGGAAGTTGAAAGGAAGTCGTATATTCCTTCAAAACGACTTCTCTGTTGAAACACGAAGGAAACGAAAGAGCTTGTGGCAAAGTGCTAAAACAGATAAAGAGAACGGAAAGAAGGTTTCCTTAGTGAACGACAGGCTGCGTATTGATAATTCATTCTATGTCTGGAGCGATGCCTCAAACGGACGTGTTTTGTTAAAGCAAATGGCTGATGTACAGGATGACAGATAGCTATGCCAGGTGCCACAGCAACTGCGCATCCTCTCTCTGAATGCAAGAAGTATTGTAAATAAAATAGATGAACTAGAACTGCTGCTGCTTAGTTACAATGCACAACTTGTTGTAATCTCTGAAACGTGGCTTTCAGACAAAATAAGTAGTGACGAAATTGTACCACCAGGTTACAAGTTGTACAGACGAGATCGAGTTTCAAGAGGTGGTGGTGTTGCGGTTGTAGCGAAAGAAAATATAGCTGTTACTTTTATGGACCAGATTCCAAACCATGAAAGTTTATTTTTAAATGTAAAAATATTGGGTTTTACATTCCTGCTTTGCGCAGTATATCGGCCACCTGATGCCGCTGATTCGTATCTTGAAGAATTGTATGATTTCCTGTTGCCGCATCGAAATCGTAATGTTATTATTACTGGTGATTTTAATCTGCCCGACATAGATTGGAAGCAATTTAGATCGGAAAAATATGCAACCTGCAATGTTGTATTAGATATACTTTTAGCAATGAACCTCGACCAAGTTGCACAGGAACCAACTCGAGAAAACGCAGTACTAGATCTTTTCTTTATTAGTCAAAAGTTTTCAAACGGAACACTTACTATAGAGCCCGGCATTTCAGACCATAGGTTACTGTTATTTTCCTGGAGTGCTCCACATGCTGCTAGTGCTAGAATTGCCTCATTAGCGTACATACGTGACTATGTACGTGCTGATGATGAAAGTATTATTGATTATATGGAAAGAAAATTAGTATACCATGACTTTGAAGATGTTCATTTTTTGTGGAAGAGGTTTAAGGAAGTTGTAAATCATTGTACGGAACACTTTGTACCCATGAAAAGAGTCAGAAAAGGGCGTCGCAACCCTTGGATCAGCCGCGAGATCATTCAGATCAAACGAAAATTAAAAATACTCTGTAAGCAGCATAAGACCGGAACACAAACATTTCGAGAGCTTAAACATTCCTTAACCGCTAAGATTGCCCTAGCAAAGGGAAAGTATTTCAAGACCACACTCCCAGAGTACATTAAGAACGATCCACAGAAGCACAAAAAAGAAGTTAACTTCTTTGGCGCAAACAATACGGAAAAAAGGAAAAAAGAAGGCGAGGAAAGAAACAGATTGACGCCAATCTGTTTCTTTCCTCGCCTTCTTTTTTCCTTTTTTCCGTATTGTTTGCGCCAAAGAAGTTAACTTCTTTTTTGTGCTATGTACCAACTAGACCCAACGCAAGTTTTACTGAAGATCCACAGAAGTTCTGGCGTTTTCTTTCCAACCGTAAAGATTGCATAAAAGAAGTTAAACTTGATGGAGAACTAGTGACGGATGAGGCGGTAATAGCCAAGTGCTTTAACGAATATTTTCAGAGCGTATTTATTAACGATAGCGACACTACAGCGACATCTGTGTCCAATTCTTCTATCGGAGATGTTCCCGTGGTGTCGGTGGAGGGTGTTCTGAAAATGCGACGTAATCTAAAAATTAGAAAAAGTGCTGGACCAGATGGTCTTTCTAATGTATTTCTAAACCGTTATGCTGATCAAATAGCAGAATACATGACGAGAATATTCCAAGTGTCATTACAGTCTGGGGATGTACCAGAGGATTGGCACAATGCCAGAGTAGTGCCTATCCACAAAAAAGGTGACAAATGCATTGTAGGAAACTATCGACCAGTGTCTGTCACATGTACATCATGCAACTTTCTTGAGCACATTGTAGCCGGTAAAATTCTTGATTTTTTAACAATGAATAACATTCTGTCTCAGCATCAGCACGGTTTTAGGCGAGGAATGTCGACTGTTACTCAGCTCGTAACTACAGTCCACGAATTCGCAGCAATACTAGACAGATATGGACAGGTAGATGTGCTCCTACTAGATTTCTGTAAGGCATTCGATAAAGTTTCACATGCGAAGTTGCTTCACAAACTAAGTGTTCTTGGGCTTCCTCAATACCTTGTTAATTGGATTACTGCATATCTGCGAAAAAGATCACAATTTGTAGACATAAATGGCTGTTTATCACCTACCTTGGCAGTTCTGTCTGGAGTACCACAGGATAGTGTGCTCGGTCCGTTGCTATTTATTATTTTCATAAACGACATAACAGAAATATTACCGGAATCAGTTAGCATAAGGTTATTTGCAGATGACTGCATTATATTCAAAGAAATAAATTCAATTAACGATCACGAAGTTCTCCAGAAATCACTGTTGAAAATAGATCAGTGGTGTGGGGACTCTAAAATGCAAATAAATGCTTCAAAGTCAGTGCTACTCCGCATCTCAAGAAAACAGCAACCAAGCGTATTCGAATACCGCCTAAATCAGTCAGTGATTCCGCAGGTTACGCAATACCGGTATTTAGGCGTCACACTGACCAACGATTTAACGTGGACGGCTCATATAACAGATATTAGCTCTTCGGCGTTTCGTAAACTATGCGTTCTTAGACGCAAAATTAAGGACACGCCTTCTAATATCAAGCTTTTGGCGTACTTAGCGTTAGTAAGGCCAAAACTGGAATACGCATGTGCGCTTTGGGACCCATATACAAAAAAGACATTCACCTGCTCGAGAGAATTCAAAGGAAAGCAGTTCGCTTTATTTTTGGAAAGTATAGGAGACACGAGGCTATCTCAGAGCTAATGCAGAATAATCAGATTACGCCCCTGGAAACACGTAGGAAGATAGCACGTTTATTTTTCCTGCAGAGCATTCTGTGCAAAAGGATGAATATAACGCCACCGTCATTTCTAGGGCAGTTGACATCAAGAAGAACGCGTCACACGTCGACCCATGCATTGAAGCCTATATTTGCTCGTACTGATGCTTTTTATAATAGTTTTTTTCCGAGAACTATATCGGAATGGAATAGTCTACCAGAGTTCGTCGTTCAAGCACACGATTTTCCTCACTGTCTAGAGGAATATTTGTTAGTGAATATATGATTCCAGTTTTTTTTTGATGTGTTGGTTGTTTTATGCGCCTTTTCATTTGCGTCCACTTTGTAACCTTACCTACTAACGTGTTATTGTAGTGCCGCTTGCACATCTTTTTTTTAGTGTGTAAATTCTGGATACGCTTGTTCACGTTGATGTCGGTGATATGTATGCCCCTCCTGCTTTGGGCCGGCACTCGGCCCGCAGTATGATGAAATAAATAAATAAATAAATTAGTTCCACCTTGCGCTTCCAAGAATTGATCAGCCAATTCAAGCATGCCTTCAAGTGACTCAGCCTTCCTCTCTTTCAAGTACAGCGACAGGCTTGCGTGGCAACTAGTGAGAAATTGCTCTCTAATAAGGAGCTCTCTAAGCTCATCGTACTCCTGCGCTGTCCCTGAAAGTTCAATCTATCTGTCGAAATAATGGCAAAGTCGGGTGGCGTACATCACAGCCGTCTCACCACAGCTGGCTTTCCTGTCAGAAATCTGTCCCGGAATCCTTCCACAGTAAATCTAAATCGCTTCAGCAAAACAGCTTTCACCTTTGCATAGTTGGCTGCATCGGTCGGCGTCAGCCTACCGTACACACTGAGCGCTTCACCACTCAAGCAAGTACTCAAAGCAGTTGCCCATTGATGTTCCGGCCAGTTCTGGCTCTTTGCAATCGTCTAAAATCTGTGAAGGTACTCGTCAAGGTCGTCCTTCCTTTCATCAAACGCTACGAGCAGCTTGCTTGGGTTCAAGCGGAAGCAATGATCTTCCCGTTCGCTGCTTTCAACTCTAGCTTGGACGCGAGTTTCACTTTGCTGTTGCAAACAGAGCCGCTCGAGTTCCATCTCGTGCTGCCACTGCCGTTCCCTCGTTCCCTTTCCTCTCTTTCTTCTTTCAGCTGTCGCTCCTTTGTCTCTCTTTCTTCTCTCGCCCTTTCAGCTGCCAGCTTTTCTCTCTCCAGCTCCAACTTCAATTGCTGCTCTCTTTCTTCTTTCAGCTGTCGCTCCTTTGACTCTCTTTCTTCTTTCTCTCTCTCAGCTGCCAACCTCTCTCTCTCCAACTCGGCTGCTTTTTCTTCCTTGGCCATCTCAGCTGCCAACCTCTCTCTCTACAACTCAGCTGCTTTTTCTTCCTTGGCTCTCTCAGCTGCCAACCTCTCTCTCTCCAACTCAGCTTCTTTTTCAGCTTTGGCTCTTTCGAGCGCCAACCTTTCTTTTTCTAGCTCAGCTGCCCTTTCATCTTTGGCCCTCTTTTTTTCTTCTTTTTCCTTCTGGGTGATTCACTTCCGTAGTTCGGCGCCAGAAAGACCCATCTTCTCACCAAGAGCTACTAACTTTTCGAGATCCATTGTGTCTCGCAAATAAAACCTTGCCGTGTGCAAAAAATATCTGCCTAAATCAGTATATCGGAACACTCTCCTGCACTCGTTAACGAGAACACTGAGCAACACACAAAATCGTACCGATAGCACTATCAACAACTCGAGGCTCTTTCTCATTACTTTGGACACACTGTGCACCAAAAGGTCCTGTCGCGGACGGCAGATTAATTGTCGCGGGTCCCGTTAAGTCGGGAGGCGATCGCCGGGCTAACTCCAAGGGCCGAAGTATCGGCCCCCCGAACCGCACCACGAAAGCGTGGACAATTTAGAAGTGGTCCTTTTTGGCATGCCAGCGGACGCCGGCTGTGGCCAAAAGAACAAGTCAGAGCCGAGAGTTGATAAACAAAACAAAATTATATTCTCAACAATGGCAGATCAAAAACAATACACAAGTATGCACACTCCACAATAGTTGCATACAATATGTCACCAATCAAACAACGTACTACACAGTACAATCAGCCACACTCGAAACAACGGACACAGACAACAATACGCACTACAATGCAGTCGCATTGTCTTCCGAGAATCACTCACTCAAAGTCCAGCGTTGTTGTCGTTCCGCTGCCCCCGAAGTTTCTCTTCCAGGAAACCTCACTTCTTCACTTGGCCGCTCCCCAAGCTTCTAACTTCTTCGCCGGAAACACGTCGGCTTCACACTCGCAGCTGTTGCCACGCGTCTTCGTTCGATAGCGGTAGACACACACTCTTGCCTGTAGCTCGATTCGTCACCCCTCAGGTGGAAATCCTCTTCTTCTCCTGCTTTGTCACTACGGACAAAACCTTCGCCGACTACACGGCGGAATACCCTACGCGCCCTGGCGCTAACTTTCGTCTTCTCCTGCTGATCTCCCATCTCGGCTGCTCGATTAAATACCTTCCGCGCGAGATTCCAGAAAGTTCTCATCATTTCATCGGTGCGATATGCAGCGAAGGCTGGGGAGAGGGCGAGATTGTTCGAAGGCCATCCGCGATGGATGACGCAACCCGGCATCACCACGCCCCTTTCCATCGAGAAAATTCTAGGGCTTGCTCGGCCGCCGACGCGAGGAGGTTCGTTGGCGAACCTACGCTTCCGAGGGGAGAGGGTCGCGCGCCCAGGGAGTCTTTGGATGCTGTTTTTTTTTATCGTTGACCTCTCGGCGCTTCGTCGCGAGAATTTGGCGGCGCGCTCTTTTGAGCGCTCGGTTTGTGACACCATACCTTGCATTGTTAGTCGACTATCTTACCGATCCGTCTGCTGTCTCTTCCACGAGAACGCTATGCCGGCAAGCAGCCCACTTTTCCTTACGAGAGAACATTCTGTACCACGGCAACTACATGCCTGGTAGTCGGAAGTGGATCCTTGCTGTCGCAACTCATATGCGCTCTGACATCTGCACGAATTTCCATGCAGATCCCCAAAGTGCTCACGCAGGGGTTCTTAAAACCTACGAAAAGCTGCGCCAACAATATTACTGGCGAGGAATGTATCCCTTTGTGCGGAAATACGTTCAGTCTTGCACCACTTGCCAACAGAACAAGACACCTCCGCGGCAGCTTACGGGTATGTTACAGCCGCTCCCGTGCCCGGCCCGCCCATTCGACCGCATGGGTGTTGACCTCTATGAACCCCTCCCATTTAGTGGTTCTGGAAACCGGTGGATTATTGTCGGTGTCGATCATCTGACACGCTACGCTGAGACTAGTTGAGCATACGCACCAACGCGTACGCGCCTTCGGAAGAAAACAAAAAGTCCCGTGCTCTGATTGCTTGAAAGCCTGTGCCGCCTTTGCCAGACTTGCCGTACAGCCATTTTTTGTTGCAACCTCGTTGTGACCTCTCTGCTCAAATATACGTCATCACAGCTGGAATAGGCAACCTCATGTTGACAGTTGGGCAGTGGGTATTCGGCGCGAAGTTCAAAAGTTTGCTCTTGAACCTTTTTCTCCATTTTTTTAATCAACTTGCGATTGCAAATAGAGATAAAAGACCCCATTGAGATAATTTTCCCACTCTTGAAAGATTGTGACAATTAAAACATTACAAGCTACCATGCTCAGCATATAGCTCTAGCTTTCTGTGCCGTATCACAGAGACTGTATTTCAAAGCTTTATTGAGAAAAATGCATTGTAATAAAAAGAATGAGCCACTGTCCTCATGGTAAGGCCCTTGTCGACCTTTTCCTTTATTCGAACACAGGGAATAGATCTTAATGTTGATTGTGCTACTCCTAGTCTTTTACGCAATTGTCAACAAAAATTGCTGCAGTTGACCGAGCATTGACTTTGTAAGTTAAATAAGGTTTGAAGTTTAGATCACGACAGTATCCCGTGGTGCACTCGAATAGAAAGTGAGAGACGGAGACTATTTCAAACAAAATGTTCATGATACTTCATCTCTTGAACCAAATGAACCAGTTTTGGTTATGTATTCATTGTCTATAAGGCTTCTGTTCTGAATGCGAAAACATCATAAACACTTTGTTTCAACTGGTCAGCGCATCCTTTCGTTCCGTAGTTCAAATAACTTTTAAGCTAATAATTGCACCGTGTGAAAGGTGAAGTAATCTATTAGAGACAGTCACAACTTTAGTTATAAATACTGCTTTATTTTTGCACAATAAACACAGTCTACACAATTAGACTAAAACGTTTAGAACACCCAGCCTCAAAGGATTCTTACACAATAGAATAGAGTGCATGTACATGCTGGGTGTCTGTGCTTCTGCAATTTGGAGAACTTGCAGCATGGGCACCTGCACAAATAAAGGCTATCTTTTCACACACTAAAATGTAGGTAAAAACCTTATCGCGTTTATTCTCATAAATATTATTCACAAGAACTGTTCATTAGTTTGATTTAGGGTTGAAAGGTAGCAGGGTCAGTACAAGTTTCAAGCCAAAATACAATAGACTTTCAAGGCGCTACTGAAGGTTCCTTAAGGATGTAAAACACTGCCCTTAGTAAAGATCTTTTTGCAATAACCACGCTTCCAAACCAACATCGTTTGGAAACATGGTTATTTACAAATTAAGAATGCAAAATTAGTATTTGGCTCACACACAGCATTTTATTAAACCTTTGGCTGCATAAAAACGGTGGATACTGTTTGAGCTGGAAGATGTGTGATTTAACTTCGTGAGCTACTTTGATGAAAGAGTTTGATATAGAAGAGTAAAAAATAACAGAACTGGTTGAGGTGGAGTCAAATCACCCAGAGAAAAGTGGTAAGTGGACCAGATGAAGAAATGAAACAAATAGCTGGAGACAAACAAGGTTAAACACTGGGTGGGAGCCATCACAGGAGCACGGCCTGTGCTCTCAAAGTAACCTGACAAACAATTACATTTACACAACAGCTGCTCTAGTTCATATCAGAAATTATATGCCAAATAATTGAAGTTTTTTCTGGGAACAAAAACAAATGTAGGAAGTTGAAGGGCCATGCAAAACTACTGTACAACTTCAACTGTTTTTAATTGCTCCAGGCATTTGTACACGCCCTGAGATAACCAAAAGCAGGTTTCATTCATTTACATATGGTATGGTTGAAAGACAGCCACATAAATACATTTTGTATAAATTTACATAATCGTGCTCATGCAATCTGAAAGGAGACCTAATGTGGTAAAAGTTAATGGTGCTCTTACACTGCCTATACGTCAATAAGAAGGCGTGCGCACCGTACGATCAAAAGTTAAACCAAAGGCCTAGGCAGAATAAAGAAAATGAAGTTTTTTGAAGTTTTCCCAGGTGTAACTGAGTAAAAAGCTGTGATTTCCTTTTTAAGTCACAGAGATCGGTTTTTAATCACTCTAATAATATAGCCCTATAGCATTAGTTGATAAAGCTGGACACTACACATACATTGCGCATACATGCATACATGGAGCAAAGAACTCAGCGGTCAGTATGGTTCTTACATACCAAATGGCACTACAAAAGAGGGTGGATGATGTGGGTCACGCGCAAATTTTCTGAGCAGCGACAATGGCCACCTCAGCAGATTATCTAGTCTCTACACTTCAAAGTAATCGCAACCCAACATTTGATTGATTTATTTGATTGATTTGTGGGGTTTCACGTTCCAAAACCACCATATGATTATGAGAGACGCCGTAGTGGAGGGCTCCGGAAATTTTGACCACCTGGGGTTCTTTAACGTGCACCCAAATCTGAGTACACGGGCCTACAACATTTCCGCCTCCATCGGAAATGCAGCCGCCACAACCCAACATTTTCGAAGGGCCTGCTTGCCCATCAGTGTTTTACCCTCTAAGTGTACGCCTTTCTCCACAAATACCTAACAGAAGAGGAGGTCATCAACAGGAGTAAATTTCAAACTGGAGTTTATCCCATTAAAAAAATTACGCGCCATGTTCTGTACGTGCTATCTGAATTCCTGCTGCTACTGCAGAGGAAGTCTTACACTCTATTACATTTGCTGGGGCTGCTCAAAGCATCCGCCACACTTGACACACACAGAAACGACCTTCACACACACGTTGGAGAAAAGGTAGGCGCAAGTGTTGAACGGGCAGATAAGGCCAGTGGGGCCCTCGATTAAGGCTCCTCCCCTCCCCTGCCATGTCACTCATACTGCAATCAAGTTTATCTGTTCTGTACAGTTTTCTCACACATAATTGGTCAAGCCACTTGTCGTCAGGTGGTCAACTCATATTTAGACATCGTACTTCTATCTAGTTCCAGGTTGAAGCTCGTGACCATGAGAAGTTAATATATTAATGACTTTTCCTGTCACTTTGACGTCTGAGCACTGTTACAGTGGGCTATATGAAACGCGCATTCAATGTAAATAAACTGTTTTCTTTTTGACAGCCTTTTGCAGTTCAGGTGCCCCCATCTCTCTTATGTTGGACAAGCCTCATCGGATGCCTTCATCTAGTCGGGGCTAAGAACATACACCAACTTGGAAGCATATATCGGCTTGATAGAATATTTGAAACAAAAACAAATGAAGAAGTGGAAGAGTTGACGTATTGTTGGTCACAATTCACTTTAGACCTCATGGCAGAATGCTGCTTTTTCAGTAAATGAGTATAGACACCGGTGCATTGTTGAAATTCGCTATACCTTTTTTTATTGTCTCATCCATGTGAATGAATCTTGTTTGCACTACAGAAAAACTTGCAGCATGGAGGGCCAAGGTCATCCCTTTTATCATCCGATGGGGTGCTGTGGTGTACTTAAAAATAAAAAAGAAGAGGAGGGAAAATTTTGAGAGCACGATACAATTGTAACATTCAATGAAACTGCAAGATGCAAAAACAAACCTTAGGAGAAAGCTTTACTGGCGTATCGTTATTCTGAGATAAAGTAGACATAATTGCGACACATACAGCTTTCTCAAGCTATTACAATTTGCCCAGAGTAGTTTCTACTCACTTTTTCCTCTCACCTCGCATAACAACAATCTCACCACACAGGGGCACACAGACTTTATCACATATGTTCTTTCATGGTATTACTGTGAATGTCCTTTAGTCATCAAGTACATCACTCATGTGAAGAAGTGATAGTGAGCACACTCTTTTTATAAACAAGAGAAAAAACTGACTAGTAAATGCAGACCAACAAATAGAAAGTAAAAGGTACTGATAAAACTTTTCTTTGTTACGTTCAGCTAACATGAACTTTGAAGCTCTTTGCAGATGCTGATCACAGAAGGGCGTGTGAGAGTTAAAAATGTTTGTTTTACCACACGTCAACTCGAAAGAGATGATTATGCACCTTCATAACAAAAATGGGGAGAGTCAAAGACTTTGGCGATGGTTTTGGTCTTTGAATGTACTCGTGAAACAATGATAGGAGTTTTGGTGCACTACAGTGTAGAAAGACACAATGGACTGAACACATGGATGGAAAAACCATACCCATAGTCGACAGAATCAGGGTACTGTGTCTGCTCATCGAAGCCAAGGGCATCAATGGGGAAATCCTCAGGCGACTGGATGCAACTGTAGCCCAAATAATTTATTTATTTTATTTATTTATTTATTTACAAATACTGCTGTCTCAGTTTTTGAGACATTGCAGGAGTGGAATACAAATGTTCAAACAGTAAAACAAATTATCAGAATACATGACTACGCAACTCTTTTTCGAATTGCAGAGCATCGAGTCTGCGCAGAGACCCATCAAGCTCATTCCATAGATCCACGGTCCACGGAAAAAAGGAAAACTTAAAGCAGTCGAGACTAGCTCTAAAGGGCGTAATGTTTAAGGGATCAAATCGTCGGGTACGGCGCGCAGAAGCTGCAACAAAAGAAATGGGCGCTAGAACACCCAAGCCTGTGTGAACAGTCTTATGCAGGAGGATGATACGATCGCAAGTGCGCCGATGTTCTAGAGACTGCAGTGATAAAACATGCGCATGCGAAGTAGGCGAGAACCGCTGGTCATAGCGACGAAAAATAAACCTTATTGCTTTCTTCTGAACAGATTCTAACATAGCTATGTCATGTTTATGGTGAGGCGACCAAACAACCGACGCATATTCAAGTATGGGCCTGACCAAGGTCTTGTACGCTGTCAATTTGCATTCTTTTGTCGAGTTGTTTAAAGTGCGTCGGAGATACCAAAGTTTTCGAAGAGCCTTGTTGCAGATTGTTTCGACGTGCGTGCGCCATTTTAAGTTTGTTGTCAGAGTTACACCTAGGTATTTAAACTCCGTGACACGAGCTAGACTGACACCATTATTAGTGTATGCAAAACTAAGAGGCTGTTTCTTATTTGAAAAGGTCATGGCTACAGTTTTTTTGAAATTAATTGACATTTGCCAGTTTTCACTCCAATTACAAAACAATGAAAAAACACTGTTCAGGGCTTCCTGATCTTCAACACTAGAGATGGTATTATAGATAACGCAGTCATCTGCATACATTCTTAGTTTAATTTGTGTGTCACCAATAATTTCTGCTACGTCATTTATGTAGATAATAAACAAGAGCGGCCCAAGCACCGAACCTTGGGGCACCCCTGAAGTGATTTGTACTTCAGACGATTTCACATGGTTAAACGTAACAAATTGTGTGCGTGACCGCAAGTAATCTGCTATCCAGTCAACTAGCTTATTGTCACCAAAAAATGTGCGAAGTTTAACTAAAAGTTTAGCATGGCAAACCAAGTCAAAGGCCTTTGAATAATCAATAAATATGGCGTCAATCTGTCCTCGGTCGTTAAGAGAAGAAGCGACGTCGTGCGTAAATTCAAGCAACTGTGTAACAGTAGAATAGCAAGCACGAAAACCGTGCTGTGATCGGGAAAGTATATTGTGTGCATTTAGGTATTCTACAATATATTTATGAATGATATGCTCCAAAAGTTTAGAGCTGGTAGAAAGTAAAGATATTGGCCTGTAATTTGATATTAATTGCTTGTTTCCAGACTTAAATACAGGCACGACGTTTGCTAATTTCCACAGCTGGGGAACTGTTGCAGAGATTAATGATTTTTTAAATATTACAGTAAGATAATTAGCACACCACTCTGAATATCTTTTTAGAAAGACATTGTGAATACCGTCTGGGCCAGAGCTTTTCGTTACATCAAGATTTAATATAAGGTTATGTACTCCAGAGGAGCTTACTTCAAGATCAGGAAGAGCAGACAGATTGCTGCATGCAGAAAACGAAGGCTTGATGCCGTTATCAGTGGAAAAAACAGATTTGAAATAATTATTAAAGGCATTTGCTATAGCTTCGGGATTTGAGCAGGATTGGTCATTAACAATAAATGATGAAGGTATAGACGATACAGGACTAATCGATCTCCAGAACCTGGATGGATTTTTTTTCATAAATCTAGCCAAAGTATTGCTGAAGTAGTAGTTTTTAGCCTCTTTCATTTTAGTGCCTAATTTACTTTTCAATGTATTAAATGAAGAAACATTGTCGTTACACCTGGAATGACGATTCTTACGTAAACGCTTTACGCGACGAGTGAGTTGAATGATTTCTCTATTATACCATGGGTGTCTTGGGTTCCGTTTAATATACTTTTGAGGCACGTACTTTGATTGGCATTCACGCACAATGTCACAAAACTTAAGGAGCAGCGTATCTACATTGCAAAATTCACTGCAATATACAAATTCATCATAAGATGAAGCTAAAGTGTCCAATACGGAAGTATCATCAGCGTTAGAAAAGTTCAAAACAGTTTTTATCTCAGGTCTTTGAGGTGGACACACTAAGTTCAAGGCAACTTCGACAGCTTTATGGTCAGATAACCCATCGATGACTTCGCATTTTACACCGTGCGATAAGAGTTGCTGGTTTACAAATACAAGGTCCAATATTGCGTCCTTGCGTGTTTCGGTATCTACAACTTGAGTTAACCCAAAAGAAACCGCCAGATCGATCAGGGAAGCGCAAAGTGTCCTGTCACGCCCTGTTGGGATAAGTAAGTTCCAGTTAACGTGCGGGAGATTGAAATCTCCAGCCAAAAGTAACCTACAATCGTACAACTTGTTACTGACAAGGTAATCATTAATAGCAGGGACAATATCATCGGAGTTAGGAGGACGGTAGAGGACACCAATAACTATTACGATACGATCAGGACGTCTTGAGGGGCTAGTTGGTTCATTCTATTCAGGTAAAAATTGCGCTGAAATAGAAAGGACACCACAAAGAAGGAACACTTAAACAGATCGAGCGCAAATCTGTTTGCGCTCGATCTGTTTAAGTGTTCCTTCTTTGTGGTGTCCTTTCTATTTCAGCGCAATTTTTACCTGAATATTACGATACCTTTAATGTATATTTTGCACCAAATGGTTTCTGTACCCGGAAGGTCAGGTAATAAAGAAAATTCAAGATTAGATTTAATTAAAACTGCCACACCGCCTCCACGTCCGGCACGCCTGTCTTTCCGAAGAAGCGCATAACCAGCAGGCGAAATTTCGCTGTCAATAACAGTATCATTTAGCCAGGTCTCAGTAAGGCAGACAATTGATGGGCTGTGGCATTCCACTAAACAGTTCAGAGCTTCAATTTTGTTTAGTATACTCCTCGCATTTAAGTTGAGGACAATTATATTCCGATCACAACGTCAATCAGCCTTCGCGAAAACAGAAGCGGATGAAGCTGAGTTTATACCAAGCGCTTGCGCAGAAGCCGATTTCGCAGAGTCGGACCCCGCTGAAAGCGAGTGCGTAGAAACCTTGATAATGGCTTTTTTATCAGTGTCCCACGTGTAACGAACAGCGTCAATTGTGAGGGTGTCGTGTTTAAGCTTCACTTTCCTAGCATTCTTGCGCATATTTTGCGAATTCTGCCACAGCAGTTTACGTGCCAGTCGAACCCGAGCAGAGTAGTCCTCATTTATATAAACTTTAGTTCCTTTAAGTTTTCGGGCGTTGCTCATGATGGCAATCTTTGACCTGAAGTCCATCAGTTTAATGATTACCGGCCGCGGTTTATCTCTTCTTACTGCTCCAAGCCTGTGGCAACGCTCTATGTCGTCACAATTTACACCGAGTTTAACTGATAGCAGATCCAATACAGACTCAAGCAAATGGTTAGTCGTCTCGGATGGTGTCTCATGCAAACCATGAATTATCGGGTTGTTTTTACGGAGTCTGTTTTCTAGCTCATCGTTCTGACGGTCAAGCTTACCAACTAGTTTTTGAAGCGTACCAACGGTCTGCTCCAGTTCACTTACACGTGGTATGATGTTTGACACAGACGCCGCCATTGCCTCAACATTCATTAGACGATTTTCAAACGATGCAACTGTTTCAGATAGGCTAGCTAATTCCTGGCTGATACGGGCTTGTCCAGACAGTAGTTGCGACAACATTTCATCAACTTTGGGACCGGGATTGGTCTCTATGTCGCCACAAAGTAACAGTAATGATACTCTTAAGCAATGCACCAGATGTGTCACAACGGCAGTAAAGTTCAGAGGGTCCGGTAGCAGCAGCAAACAGCGGTTATCACTTCTGCAGCATTTGTAATTGTATGTTACCTGCAAGATGAAACAGACGTGCTTGAAACGGCAGTTCGCCATGCCGCCACCGGACCCACTGAAGTGATGGTTCCACATTGCCGCTCTTATATCCTTGGGCATCCTCGCTGCCAGCGCCGCCACTGTACCATGCCGTGAACAGTACAGATGGTTGATCGAAATCACGTCAACAGGCGGAAAATCCTGCACACGATCAGCAGCAGCAGATTCCCGCCCCGTCGAAGATTGCACATGGCCGTCAGTACGATCGCCGCTGAATCGTGGTAGGAGCCTGCGCAGTGTGTCGCTTGAAGGGCCATGCATCAGAACATCCGGACAGCCGGCGATAACGGCAATCTGCAAGATGAAACAGACGTGCTTGAAACGGCAGTTCGCCATGCCGCCACCGGACCCACTGAAGTGATGGTTCCACATTGCCGCTCTTATATCCTTGGGCATCCTCGCTGCCAGCGCCGCCACTGTACCATGCCGTGAACAGTACAGATGGTTTATCGAAATCACGTCAACAGGCGGAAAATCCTGCACACGATCAGCAGCAGCAGATTCCCGCCCCGTCGAAGATTGCACATGGCCGTCAGTACGATCGCCGCTGAATCGTGGTAGGAGCCTGCGCAGTGTGTCGCTTGAAGGGCCATGCATCAGAACATCCGGACAGCCGGCGATAACGGCAATCTGCAAGATGAAACAGACGTGCTTGAAACGGCAGTTCGCCATGCCGCCACCGGACCCACTGAAGTGATGGTTCCACATTGCCGCTCTTATATCCTTGGGCATCCTCGCTGCCAGCGCCGCCACTGTACCATGCCGTGAACAGTACAGATGGTTGATCGAAATCACGTCAACAGGCGGAAAATCCTGCACACGATCAGCAGCAGCAGATTCCCGCCCCGTCGAAGATTGCACATGGCCGTCAGTACGATCGCCGCTGAATCGTGGTAGGAGCCTGCGCAGTGTGTCGCTTGAAGGGCCATGCATCAGAACATCCGGACAGCCGGCGATAACGGCAATCTGCAAGATGAAACAGACGTGCTTGAAACGGCAGTTCGCCATGCCGCCACCGGACCCACTGAGACTCATAAAAATGAGAATGAGAATGAATGAGACTCATAAAAAGGATAGCAACTAAGCAGAGTGGCATGATGGAAGAAAACACGATAAGGTTGATACAGGCATTCGTGATAAGCAGAATAGTATACGTAGCACCGTACTTAAAATGGCAAGTCGCGGAAAAGATCAAGCTAGACTGCTTCATTCGAAAAATATTCAAACTAGCTATAGGCCTACCGATTAGCACAAGAACTGACAAACTGTTACAGCTAAGCCTGCACAATACCATAGATGAGCTTATTGAGGCGCAGTGTACGGCGTAATATGAACGTCTCTCTGAGACACGAGCAGGAATACATATTATAGAGCGACTAGGCATAACGTATCACACGCAACACGGCGTCAAGGAGGACATCCCAAAAGAGACCAGGGAAACAATGATGATACCACCCTTGCCAAAAAGCATGCACCCCGAACACAATAAGGCCAGACGAGAGACACGAGCAAAACAAATACAAAAATAGTTTGGTAATGACAAGGACGCAGTTTTCGTAGACACTGCTCGATACAAATGCAGACGAGGGTTTAAAGCAGCCGTAATCGATAGCAACAAACGCTGTACGACATGCGCGACGATGCGCACCACAAGTACCGAGACAGCGGAAGAGGTAGCCATAGCGCTCGCTGTAGCTCAGACAAACGCAACCGTGATAGTCAGTGACTCTCAAACGGCAGTGAGAAACTTTGCCAACGGCCGCATCTCCCCGGAGGCACTACGTATTCTACAAGGAGGGTGTCGAACAATCCCCAGAAATGCATACATTATATGGACACCTGCTCATGCCATCGCGGTAGACAGCAAAAACAGGGCTGTACATGACGCAGCTCGAGGGCTCACCGACCGAACTGCCCTCTCAAGTGCCGCCCTAGCCTCCTCCGGTGATTACGGCGTGGCAGACGAGTGGGAGTGGGAAGACAGAATGACCAGATACAATGAAATTACAAAACATTTTAGATTACAGAGGGGCATATTCTCGCCCCCTCACCCAAAATTAACAAAAAGACAGTGTGTCGAATGGCGGCAGTTACAAACTAGGACGTATCCGAATCTTGCACTATTGCCTATTATATATCCTGATATATACAAAACGGACAGGTGCAAGTGTTGTGGCTCCAGAGCCACTCTGGAGCAAATGTTATGGGAATGTAAATAGATTAATACTCATAACAAGTATGCGGCCTCTGCTGACAGCCTTCGTGCGCGCTGGGAAGCCGCAATGCTCAGCTCCATCCTCGAAAACCAAATGTCAGCCATCCAGCGGGCCGAGGAAGCCGCCAGGATTTTAGGACTCCAGGCTGTAACCTAGGCGGGGCCAATCGCCCACCCCATCTACTCGCCGGACTCTGAATAAAGTTCTTCCCTCCTCCTCATCGTCTTTCCGTAAACTCAGTCTTTTGAGACACAAACTAAAAAATGCTCCTTCTACTGTAAAGAAACTAACTTATTTGACTGTTAGACGCTCCTCATTGGAATATGCCTCAACTCTCTGGGACCCATACACAAAAAGAAACATTGAGGCTCTCGAACTAATCCAACGCAAAGCTGTCCGTTTTATTTACTCCCAGTACCGAAGAACTGATTCCCCCACAAACCTTATGAAAGAAGACAGTATACCCACACTTGAAAAACGTCGTAAAACTCACAGGCTTAAATTTCTTTTTCTTTTGAATAACAACAAGTTGTCAGTAAACCATGATTTGTTTCTGAAACCGCTTACTACAATACAAACCCGGCATCGACAAACTCGTTCATTAACACCGTGTTTCGCCAGAACAAACATTTTCAAATACTCGTTCTTTCCTCGAACCATAAACGACTGGAACTGCCTACCTCAATCGTTAACCGGCTCTGTAGAGGCACTTGAGCGTATTAGACAATGACCTATGATATTTCTTTTTGTATCTTTTGTATATGATGTATCTTTTTTTGTTCTTGCTGTGTTACACCTGTGTGCAATGCTATGATCTTGCCCCTCCTGCTGGTACCCTTAAATGGGCCTGCAGTATTTTGTAATTAAATAAAAATAAATAAACAATTGACTGCTTACCTTTCGTGGCAAGGCAGCACGCTGTAGTTCACTACATTTGTCGATTGAGCAAGAATTACAGTCACCCCGGTGTGGACGAAATGACCGGGGCAGTGATTTGCGTGCTACTTTGTCTACAAGAGAGCTGTACGATTCGCGGAGACAAAGCACGGTGTAAGAAAAACTTCGCTCGAGCAAGGCCAGAGAACAGCAGGGCGCGAGCTTGAGACAACAACACGCCAGCGCCTTCGAATCTAGGGACAAATGCACGAATTATCTTCTTTCTCGATTGTACGTAAACAACACGACACAAACGTCCCCAGATTTCTCGCGCATGTGCAATACGAGGGCTACTATTTAGTGGGCAACAGTGTGCATCAATTTTTTGCTTGCAACATTGTGGGCATTGCCTAGGTTTGAATGTCTCGTGGTGTCAGCACGTAGGAAGGAAAGGTAGGAGAGGGCATTCCCAGCCGGCGCGATACGTGAAAAATGTGGCGGAATATACATCATAGTGGCCATATTGACTAGGCACAATGGTGGCGTTGTTATGGTCACGTGTTGCGCAGTGGAGCTGGTCTAGCAGCCAGTGGACGCGGGTAGGGGCGGCATGTGTGCCTCCAGAGGTCTCGTGCTGAACCGTGGTGGACAATATCCGTGCTCTGCGCCGCGTTTTGGCTACACAGTGGTCTCCTGGCAGTTACTGTACTCTTATCAACGTTTACAAATTCTTTTGTTCAACACGGGGTTTCAACAGTGCGTAGAACGAGTGCATATGCATGTGTCGTGCGGCGGATGACGCGGATGAAGCAATTAATGTCCAGCGAAATCGCGTAGGGCACCATGACGAAGCGGAACGATGACGAACACTTCGCAGGTAAGTGACGGTTGGGCAGTGCTCCTGCTTGTGACAACGGACGGCGCTGCTGAGCCAAGCAAGACGCATTGAGGCCCATGTGCACATACGTAGTTTCGTGTTGTGTGTGTACAGTAACAACTTGCATGTGCGTATTAAAACACATTTTTGTTCCGCTTCGTACACTCTCTTCCGGTATTGCATATAATCTCAACGTAACAGCAACTGCTATCAAGTGTCACTTGCACCATGCTCAAAGTCACCACGGCCGCAGAATACTGACGCCGGTGAGTTTCACACGGAACACGGACAGAGTGGCTGGGCGCTGCGTCGGCCGCTAGGCCGAATGCAGCCGTAGAAGGCGCACGACTGATCGTGTTGTCTGTACAGTTGCTCAAATAATAACGTGAAAACACTCGCCGTTGTCAGTGCATCTAGCACACGTTCTCTTGTACTTGCTTTGTTGTCGATGAGCTGTTACTCACTGTAATACTCGGACGAAATAATTTCGTCGAAGGTGTCGTGCTGGCCCAAAGTGTTGAGCCCCGTTTCATTAGTTTTGGATCGTCACGACACGCGCGCTGCGCAGCTTACGTGCTTTCCGAGCCGGAGAGAGAGTTGTGCCGTCTGCTTTACATTCGAATGTAAACAGTAGAGGAGAATTTGCGCAGTCGATATTGTCGGCTTTCAGCTTTATCGTGGCTTCACAACGAGTGGCGTCAGGGCCTCTCTTACCTTTCCTTCCTCCGTGTTCCCACCAGCATATCTAAAAACGTTGGTTCCCACGAGACCTTCAAACCTAGGCTATGGTGGCTAGAAGGGAGGTGTCAGCATCGGCGCGCGGGAGAGCGAGCGGGAATTCATCCGGATGCGGCAGCGCTGCGGTCGCTTTCGAGATGCCCCTCTTCACGCCCGCACGCGCGTATCAGTCGTTTTTTGTTGCAAATATTTCCCGCTACCTTGCAAAATAAAACAAAGTCTATCTGTCACAATTTTGGCGGCGCGCTGCAAAGCGTGTATTGGCACTGAAAACTAATGTTTTCAATTCACTTCGCAGTATATTAGCTACGAAGCTTAGAAAATAGGGAATCAAGTCACTTGCCATGAGCTTGCTATCATCATTGTGGCACCTTTATGGACACCGACTGATTTTCGCATGCAGCTTTTTTTTTCGTTTTGCCTCTCAAGACTGGTTGATACCCTTCACGAAAAAAATGAAGTCGTGACAGCACGTAAATTACCGCTTTCTTTGACATGAGAAGCGGTGCGATCGAGCTCATATAAGTTCAAGGTAAACAAAGCTTGAGTAAGCGTTGCAGCGAAGCTGCAGACCCTGTTCACCCCCTTGGAATTGTAGTCTGCAGGAAGGTCCATCGATGAACCGAATCAGTGGCCTCGCCGTCAACACAGGGTGATGAAGTTTTCTTGGAGATGGTAGATTGGACCACCGAGTTCCAGCGCTTTCTCGCAGGTCTTGGATACGGCGCTTTCTTCAATTAGTAGCTTGGAGCGTCAGGCAGTAACATCGGCAACGCGTCAGGCGTTAGCTCTGGTCTCCTACGTGGTACGCGAACTTTTTCGCCGTTTATAGCGTGCACGTAGTCTCCGAGAACACATGAAGACTCGAAGTGTAGCTCACATACAGAGCTAGGAGCTTTTGTTCGAGGTCTCATCCTTCCGTGTAAATTCTGTTCCCAAACCTTCCTCCATGCTTCGTCTTTGGGTGCAGTGAAAAGCGACGGCTGCTGCTCACCATTTTCCAAAGGTATACCGTTTTGCAACTGGGTACAAAGCAGTGTCGTTGCCACCGATGACTCGGCATCGCCTCACTGTCTCGTGGCCAACAAAAACATTGCCAGAAAAACTTTCGTTAAGCGGGTGCGAACACAAGCAACATGTCACTGAACACCACCCAAAAATGCAGAGCAGCCCGGAGCTGACAATCCTGCCAGTCCATGCTAGGGCAGTGCCACCTTGAGAACCGGTTTTTGTCCACGTGCGCCGCTTCACGCGATGCATGGCGTGAGAGGGTGCCTGAACACACTACCCCTATTCTAGTACACTATACCCGTGGTGATTTTGTTTACATCGCGGTGACTGTGCTTGCTCGATTGGCAAACGTCGCAGGCTGGAGTGCGCTGCCTTGCCAGGTAAGCAGTCGTCTCTATTATTTATAGTTGTACTCTGCCCTGTTGACCGCTATCCCACATGTAATAGTAAAAATAGCTGTCAACATCAGATAGCGTGATAATATAGGGCTCTGCTGCCGGACTTCGAGAACACTTTCCCAGATGCTTCCCATATGTAGTGCTGAATTCTTTGGCACCTGTGATAGCTTCCTGAAAAGCTGTGTAACTTGCACCGAGCCATCCTCTCATTACTCTGATATGCTGGAATGCCAAAATTAAATTGTGCTTCGCGTTGCCCATTTGGGATTGAGAGAACAACAATGGTGTAAATGTAATGACTCTAGACGTCTGCTTCTCCGCAATGCACGCACATGTTGGTGAAACGGAACCATTAAATGCCAGTAATTTTACCACGTGCTTCTCCGCAGCGCACGTGTATGGCACCGAAGCCGAACTTTATTATGCATTGCACTATTTGTCGTATTTGCAGGCATATAGATGAGCGTTTCAAGTTGAAATCAGTACGTATTTTCGTTACTTTTATGCAACAAAGTCAGTTTTTTAAAATATACATCGACATATATGTCCCAGATTTCCCACCAAAATTCGAAGCTCTGATATTATGGAAGAACATGTCATCATTTAGTGCCCCCTACACACTGCTGTACCATGGAATGAACATGTCGGCTGTTTCTCATGCTAATGCATACTGGGCGATAGAAGGGCCGTGCGATGAATTAGTAAGCTACTATTCAGTCAAGCTGACATCCCCAAAACCGCGGATCTTGCAAAGCTTAGCTCTGAAAAACACTTCAGCTATAAATATGTTCGCTCTATTCTTAGTACAGCCCAAGGTATGCAAGCTTTTTCAGCTAACTTCTGTGGCATCCCCTCCTGGTCCTTTTACGCCTAAGCTTGCAAGAGACACTATCAAGCTTTTGCTTGGGAAGTTTTGTTTACTGTCAACTTAAATCTCATTCTTCCATATAATCTACTCAATAAACCGCTTGAAGTAAACTGCTGTAATAGATTAAGAATACAGTATTTTATTGTTTTGCAAAACTGCAACCAAGAAGCAAATGGGAGAGCTACTGCAATATAGCCTTTCATTATCAAAGCGGCGATTTGGGCTTGTCGGTATATTATTCTGGTGCACTACAGTGTAGAAAACTAACAATAGACATAACACAAATGACGACGGCTGATTGGGAGAGCAATTCCGGCAGGCTATGCAATGGCTAGCTAGGAAACCTACAAAACATTTTCAGTCATGCACCTTCTTCAAATTGTTTGTATGCTCTCTTAGCCTATCGTTTATGCAACGCCTAGTTTGGCCATCGTACACATTACCTCACTTTAATAAAAGAATTTGTACTCTACCCCTTCTGCACAACCAGCAAATGGCGTCCTGTGCTTTGTGCAGGCTTTGTGCCGCAGAGCTGTTTCATCTTTGCCTCCAGGTCGATCAATCTGCAGAGCTTTGACAGCCTGTTTGGTACTGAAAATTCGAGTTTGATGTCTTACCATGGGGACACCTTTATCAAGTTGGGCAACAGCTTGTGCATATAATGTTTCAATGCTACCTTCTGCCAGCGCTGTGCGATGGCTTCACAATTCTTTGGGAGGTGGCACACTTTCTTGGGCAGGCTGTCTGCAACTGAAATGTGGAGAGGCTCGAGGTGTCAGCACCTGACGGCCTTGTAGCTTGATGCTCAAATGCTTCAGAAGTACTGTGTGGGTATGATTTTCCCAGAGCATTTTTGAGGCGGAACATGACAATAGCTCGTTTACCGAGCTTAGAGTGGGGGAACTTGAAAGGTAGTAGTGGTTTTTAGTACATGGTTCATAGCACCAGCAGATGCTAACACATGAAAAGCGAAACCGGATATCTAAAGATTTAATTTGGCCATTTGCTGGGAGTTCATGGGTTAAGCTAAATGGGCTCGTCACACCAAAAAACACATAAAGTAGCACTTCGCTTTGTATTTCTAGGTCGTACGGATCACAAATTAAAACAATTAAACATATAAGAATAATGCTAAGAACATTTATTGGTGAGCAAATCCTTGATGTGACGATTGAAGTGAGCAAGAACTAGGTCTCTAATAACCTATCGATTCAAGAACGAGTGCTTACGCCTTGCTTCCGCAGGTGCGGGATCCTTTGAAACTTTGTGTAGGTAGACGGTTAATAAAAGCTTAAATATTCTAAGAAATCACCATCAGAAATCCCCACAGAGTTTCGGAAAGCAACGGAACTGTGTTTGTCAATAGAATGCTGAACACACGCAAGGATTAGGTTATGATGCAAGGAATAAAAAAGATCTTCGATATAAATTGATAAATCCTGACAGCACATGTCAGTGACAGTGTCAAAGACGTCTAAAGCCTGGTTATATTTAGTCTCAATAAAAGGGTAATCAATCACTAAAAGCTTGGGATTACGTTGATTCATAGACAATGGTCCAAAAAGGTACGTCGACCTTGTGAATTTTCGCACTAAAAAGACATTTGAAAAATTGTTCTTGCTCTTATCGATCGCTTTAACCAGATCAAAAAGGTTCAGCTTCTCTCACTTTTTGCATTAGACTTCTGTTTACTCAGTCAAACATCGGAGTGGGAACCGACTGCAGAAATTGCTTGTCTCAACATTGATTTAAGAATATTTTTGCTCAGTATAATCGTGAAACCACCTGTCTAATCGACCATGAGAGTGTGAATGGAGTGGTCGCATAGAAAAGCAGCCGCTTGTCTAACGGCTGGGCCGGCTTTTAAGTTCTTGCAGCTGTTAAGGAGGTTCGCACCTCCTGAAATACAACATGCGCCCTAATAGGCAGGGACTTCATGCAAAACCTTACATACAAAAGAACGCCGTGCTGGCCTCGACTCCCTGAATGCCACAGCGAACTTTGGTCCAAGGGAAAGAACCCAGGTTAGACCGGCTGGCAAAGCTGCTTCACCGATGATGTGTACCTTGCATTGTGACTTAGGTGCATGGGCTACACCAGGTCCTCAGTCTTCTCAGGGTGGTGTAAATATACGTGCTATTTCGCAATAAACATTGTTGAAAGTTCAGCGCTCTTTCTCGTCATTTGTGTTTTGTCCATTGTGTCTTTCTGCACTGTAGTACACCAAAACTTTTATTATTGCTTCACAAGTACGTTCACAGACCAGGACCATCTCCAAAGTGCTTGAGTGTCACCATTTATGTCATGGAGCGTGCATAATCGTGTCTTTCGAGTTCATAAGTGGTAAAACAAACACCTTTAACTCGCATACGCTCCTCTATCTGTAAAGAGCGTACTAGAGTTGAACATGACATCGGCATCTGCAAAGAGCTTCCAATGTAATGTCAGCTGAAGGTAACAAAGAAAAGTTTTACACCACCTTTTACTTTTGCATTATTGATCTGCAGTCAGCTTTTGTTTTTATACATAGTGTGGGAGTTCATTATCAATTCTCTCCTGAGTTATGTAATTGGCAACCAAAGGAAATGGAAATTCGTAGTGATGCCACGAAATAACTTATGCGATAAAGTTTGGGTGCCCCTCAGTTGTGAGATTGTTTTGATACAAGGTAAGGAGGAAGAAGTTAGTACAAACAACCCCGGACGAAATTTCATGGCTTAGGGAAGCTGCATGTTCCCTATTATGCCTACAATAACTTAAAATAAATATGTCTTTTTTGAGCTTTCTGCTAAGTTTTATTTTTGTATCTTGCAGTTTCAGTCAATGTTACAGTAATACTTTGTTCTGAATTTTTTTACAAGTGCATCACAGCAGCCCCGTTGGGAAATAAGGGATGACCTTGGCCCTTTATGCTGAGACGTTTCTGAAGTGCAAACAAGATTTATTCATATGAATAAAGCAATAAAGAAGTATAGAAAATTTCAATAATGCATAAGTCTCTCAACTCATTTAGTGCAAATGCAGCATTCTGCCATGTGGTATAAAGGGACCTGTGACCACATGGAAGATACACCAATACGTCAATTATTAACATCTTTTTTCATTTGTTCTTGTTTCAAATATTCTATCAAGCCAATATATGCCTTCAAGCAGGTGCACAGTTGTAGTGCCATTTAGATGAAGGCATCCAAGAAGGCGTGTCGGACACAAGAGAGATGGAGACACTTGGACCGCCAAAAGGTACCAGAAAAAAAAACACTTTATTCGCGTTGAATTCACTTTACCTATAGCTCACAGTAAGAGTGCTCGAGCATCAGATGACACGCAAAGTTACTATATCAACTTATCATGGTCACTAGCTTCAACCTAGAACTATATTGAAGTACCATGTCAAGTGATAACTTGACAACGAGATGAGAAGTAGCTTAGACAGTTTTGTGTAAGGAAGACAGTTATGTGTTAGAAGGTATGTGTATAGAGCAGATAATGGTTCACAAGAGGGAAAATTATTGGAATGAAGCCTTTTAGTTGTTTATGCAGTCACAAGTTGATTAATGAAAGGAAGAAAAAAGGTTCAAGAGCAAACCTTTGAATTTCGCACCGTATCCTCACTGCCAAACAGCCAGCATGGCGTAACAAATTGAAAAGATTGTTTCATTTATTTACTTATTTATTCATCTACGGCTCGTTTCTACAGATCAAAATGTTATGACACCTCCGCAGGGATGAAAGTATCGAGACTAAAATTTTTTCCTTCCACACCTTCAGCTAAGCCGAATAGCCCAGGATTAGGTACGCAGTAATCATTTTTTTCATGCAGAAAAAGTTTGTTGCGTGCATTTATGGTTGGCGCACGCAAATGACAGGCATATCGAAGATGCTAATAAAATTGCAATGTCAGTTTCGGTTAATGATGATGATGGTGATGATTTGATGCTGTCCCCTTTTTAACGGGCGGGTGTACTTACAATAAGGAAAGACACTCTAGCACACAGATGTGAAAAATAACAAGAAAAAATAAAAAAAAGAGTAAAAAAAATAAAAAACCCAATGAGCGTGCCCAGCAATAGGGAAGAAAACCGAACAAATGGAGAGGGGTGGGGAAATTGGAAGAAAGCACAAGGGCATGCTCAGTTTGTGTTTGCTAACACAATAGCGCTTTGGCACTGCACTGCCTCTATCTAGTCGTTACACTGTGCCACCTTGTGTTCTCGACCGCTGTGCCACAACCACTGCCCTCCAGCGTTCAAGGCGCCACATCGACACTCTCGCTGCCTGCAGATCAGTTTCTTGGATGGATGGATGGATGGATGGATGGATGGATGGATGGATGGATGGATGGATGGATGGATGGATGGATGGATGGATGGATGGATGGATGGATGGACGGACGGACGGATGGATGGATGGATGGATGGATGGATGGATGGATGGATGGATGGATGGATGGATGGATGGATGGATGGATGGATGGATGGATGGATGGATGGATGGATGGATGGATGTGGCTGTACCCTTTAAATCGGGCGGTGGCTAACGCTACCTAGCCGTAATACTTAGGAAACCAGCAACTACATTTATCTCTTTTTCCCTTTAAATAGTGAAGTATAGGACTGGTACTTTGCAGTAAATGGTTTATTTTCACTCGTGCCTTCACTTTAGGTCTCAATCAGATAACCTCCTTCAAGTTAATTTTACCCGCTTAAAGTCTATTTTGCCCTCCCTGTCTCTTAACCCCAGTGCTTTGAAAAACTGTGTGCCATCATCCTGAACTATAGGGGGAAGCTCTTAATTTACAGAATATTATCGAGTGTTCGGCGGTTGTCTACTCCTCTCCACATGCACTACATACCGTGTCTACCCCTTCGTATTTGGCCCGATATGTCTTGGTTCACAATTTTCCTGCCCTAGCCTCAAACAGTACAGAACTACAGCGAGTATTATCATAGATCCTTTCCTTGGCAATTTCCTGCTTCAAACATTCATGACTTCTTTGCGCAAACACGTACACGGACACAAAGAAAAGAGGCAAACAACACGGGCGCAAACTCACAACTGGTTTATTTTGAACAACAAACTGTACTTATATCTTCACGTAGCCCAACAAGCTGTTTCAGCACCCAACAAGCTGTCTAAGTTGTGTCCACGAGTTCGGAACATGGTGGAGTCCGGCACTACGCAGAGTAAGAACAGCTGCCAGATGAAACACAGCCAACATTACCGGTCTTGCAGAACAGCAGTGGTATACCAGGTTCCGTTCAGCTGTGGCAGATCTTATGTCGGGCAATCTGGAAGGTGTATAAACACACGGTTGAGGGAGCATGACTCGGCATTACGTAGTTCAGGAACAACACATCTGGTGGATCACTGCAAGTCTTGTGGGTGCGTACCAATTTTTACAGACACAAAGATTTTGTCAACTCACAAGAGAAAAATTAACAGGGAGTTGATTGAAGCATTCCGTATTAGAAACATGGGAGAAAAATGTGTTAGCCAAGCTTCCGTCACCTTGTCCGATAAAGAATTTCACTTTTTGAAAGGCACGTGCTACAATCCGTCTGCAGATGCGTGAACTCTTCAATTTTTTGCCGTTTTTTTGTGGTTCTTATTATGACGTAGCGCTGAATAAGCTTGCTTTGGGTTATCTCGTTTGTTCCTGGATCCACCGATGGGGGGGGGGGGGGCGTGTGGGCTACGTGAAGATATAAGTACAGTTCGTTGTTCAAAATAAACCAGTTGTGAGTTTGCGCCCGTGTTGTTTGCCTCTTTTCCTTGTGTCCGTGTACGTGTTTGCGCAAAGAAGTCATGAATGAGTACCAACTCGCCCAACTTTCAGTACTGTTGTTCCTGCTTAAAAGTTTGATAGATCTCTAGTGCGGACTTGTTAATCATGCCTATTCTCCACATGTCAGTCTCCGTTTCCTTCACTTTATTCTTAACCGATAGTTCTTTTTGGTTTGGCCACCTGATGTTTTCTGAGTAGCCACCCGCCAACCTTTTGGTTCGCTTCCTCCATTTTGTATCGACATTCTTCATGCACAAGTAGCTGAAAACCTTCCTAGCCCAACGCTCCTCACCCATTTCTCTCAATCGCTTCTCAAATTTTATCTTGCTGCTGGCTTCCCTGCCCTCAAATGATGTCCATCCCATATCACCTTGTACTCCCTGATTTCGTGTATTCCCGTGAGCTCCTAAAGCAAGCCTACCTATTCCACGTTGCTTGATTTCTAATCTTGCTTGAACTCCTGATCTCATGCACAAGACCGCATTGCCGAACGTCAGCCCAGGAACCATGACCCCTATCCATATTCCTCTCACAACATCATACCTATTTCAATTCCACAGTGCCCTAGTTTTTATAACTGCTGCATTCCTCTTACCTTTAGTTGTCACGTATGTTTCGTGTTCCCTTAGGTACTCGGTTCCATTGCTTATCCAGACGTCCAGATATTTGTATTTATCTGTTATCTCTAGCGTGACCTCCTGTATCCTCAGCTCACTACCTTCATTATCATTTGAAATCATGACTGATGATTTTTCCTTACTGAATCTGAAATCTAATTTATCTCCCTCATTACCGCAGATGTCCATCAATCTTTGCAAAGCTTCTTTGTTATCAGCCATTAGCACTATATCATCTGCGTACATTCATGCTAGTCGTGCCTGTTCAATGAGTTTTCCTTGTTTGACGAAAGAGAGGTTGAAGCCAAGTCCACTTCCTTCTAATTTGGCCTCTAATCCTTGTAGGTACATCATGAATAACAAGGGTGACAGAGGACAACCCTGCCTAAGGCCCCGTTTTACCTCTGTGGGCGTGGATACCGGTTATTTCCACTTTAAAACTACCTTGTTGCTTTGATAGATATCCTTTAAAAATTTAGTGACACCATCTTCTACTCCTAGTGTGTTCAGTATTTCACACAAGTCCTCTTGAACCACGTTATCGTGCGTTCCCTTGACACCCAAAAATGCTAGCCACAGGGGTCTGTGCTCCTTTCCTGCAATTTTGATGCACTGCGTCAGTGAGTACAGATTGTCTTCCAACCTCCTGTGTTTTCGAAATCATTCTGCAGTTCTCCCAGCACCCCCTCATCCTCTATCCATGCCTGCAGTATTTCCTTTAAAATCTGCATTGCCAGCCTGCAGACCACCGATGTCCCTGTTATAGGATGGTAGTTATTTATGTCAGATTTGTCTCCCTTTCCTTTATAGGTCATGCTCATCCTGCTAAGTTTCCATCCATCGGGGACTTCACCATCGATTATTGTTTTGCTCGCTTCCTCTCTCGTAGTCTTGATGATGATTGATAATGATATGTGGCTTTGCCCTTTGTAACGGGGGAACACATACATGTTGTGTTCCAGCCTAGGTATATAATGAAAAGAACAAACAAAAAAGATCAAAAGGACAAAGAGGAATTCACTTTGGCACCACTTCCACCACTGTTGAAGTCTTGTTTTTGTGTGGTGGAAACTGCTTTTGCATTCCTGTCCGCCAAGGCCAGCACCTGAGATAATGTAGTGGCCTCTGGCGGGCAGGGTGAGATTTTTGGCATTGTAGCACAAAGTGCTCACCTGTCTCCTGTTCCACTCCGCACGCTCTGTATAGGGTCGAGTGGATTTGACCACTCGGCTAACTGATCTAGAAAAACGAGTCGATTCGTTTGAAGAATTTCTAGACGGCTCTCACGTGCAGGAAATGATAGCCACTGCCGTTCGAAGTGAACAGGCTTCGCTCCGAGCGCGTCTGGATGAGTTCGAGGATAGGTCTCGTCGTGAGAACCTGATTTTCTACGGAATTGAAGATTCAGCGTCAGAAACTTGGGCCGATTCTGAAGAAAAGGTCCGATTGATTCTTACCTCTACGTTAAACTTGCAGCTACCTGACGATGCTATCGTGCGTGCTCACAGGCTAGGAACGTTTTCGCGGCATAAAACTAGGCCCGTGATAGCACGTTTCACTTCTTCCAAAACTAAAGATAGTGTTTTGTCTCAGAAGTCTAAGTTTCGTGACACAAACACATCAATCTGTGAGGATTTCTGCAAGGCTACACGCGCCACCCGGAAAAAACTAATCGACTTCGCCAAGTCGACTGGTCACAAATTTTCTCTTAAATACAATAAAGTGGTCATTGGCAATAAAATATACACCTACTGCGCATCTTCAGATCGCGTGTGCGAAATAGAAACGGACTCGCGTGACCCCTCAAATCCTTCTAATCGCGATGATCCTGTCATCAGAGGCCCATCTTCTCCACTGTAGCTAGATGCTAACACAAGTTGTAATACCTCTAACCCTGACTGTTGTTTTTTGCTTTCTAATATCAGAAGTGTTATCAACAAGCGTGATGCCTTGTCTTCGTTAGTAAACACGTGCCTTTCCGATGTGATAGTTTTGACCAAAACCTGGCTGTCGCCAAAGTTGAAAACCGTGAGATCCTGCAGTGCGACAAAAAATTTTCCTTTTTTAGGTGTGACCGTGGCTCGCGTTCTGGTGGCGGTGTCTTGATCGCTGTTTCAGAGGAATTCGTGTCTTTTAAAATTCCCATTGTATGTTCCCTTGAATTGGTGTGCGTTCGAATCCGCATAAGTCACAAAGATGTCATTGTTTGTGCCTGCTATCGCCCTCCGAATGCGCCATCTGGTTTTTTCAATGATTTTCATGACGTCTTGAGTGACTTGCACGTGAGGTTCCCTGCCACACCAATTTTAATCCTAGGTGATTTTAACTTTCCTGATATTTCGTGGAACAACTCCCGTTTATCGCCTGGCTCTGGCTTCTCTGAAAGCGCCTGCTTCCTTTACACATGCGTGCAATTCAATTTAACGCAGCTGGTTATGTGCCCAACTCGCATTACACATTCAAGTGCTTCAACTTTAGACTTAGTTCTGACTTCTCACCCCGATCTCGTGCAATCGCTTTCTGTTTTGCCAGGCCTCAGTGATCACGAAGCAATCGTTTTCAACCTCCCCTGCGCATCGCCCCGTAAACAAAAAAGTAAAAAGCGATTCAGGGACTACAGTAGAGCTGATTATGGAACCATTAATACCGAACTTGAACATTTCACCTCCGTTTTTCTAGAAGACTTCAACCAAAGATCTGTCAACGATAACTGGATGCTGTTTAAAAATAAAGTTGCCGAACTCGTTAACAAGTACATACCACTACGCGAAATCGCATGTAACAGTCAATCACCGTGGTTCACGCCAACATTGAAACGCCTGTCTAATAAAAAGAAGCGCGTTTACCGCCAAGCCAAGCGTTCTAGTTTATCTGAAAGATGGAAGGTTTACAAAAGGTAGCCGATGAATACGGGCGTGCTTTATCCGCGGCAAAGGAGTCCTTTCTTCAGCAAACGCTACCGTTAATTCTGCAAAACAATCCCCACAAATTTTGGCAGGTCGTTAATGGGGGCGATAGGAAACAGATTGAACTTACCACTGACACGGACGAAGTAATTTCCAGTGAGAACGTTTGTATCACCCTTAACCATGCATTTTCTTCATTCTTTACGAACACTACTCCTGCCGTCCTTCCAGGTGTTCAAGCTCGCGATTTCATTGTGATGAATTCTGTACACGTTGACAGGGCCGGCATAGGCAAGTTGATCCAAAATTTAAAAATTTCGTCGTCACCAGGCGTCGATGGCATTTCTTCTAAATTTTTGAAAAACACTGGCTTTCATTCCTCAATTATTCTGTCGAGACTTTTTGATCAGTCATTAGAAGAAGGTGTTCTCCCGGAGGACTGGAAGGTGGGGAAGGTGGCTCCCTTGTTTAAATCAGGAAACGCTCATAGTCCCGGGAACTATCGCCCCATTTCACTAACCAGTGTACCATGCAAACTTCTCGAACATGTAATTTACACCCATGTCGTGAGTTATTTTGAAAGTAACGCCTTCTTTAGCATTCACCAACACGGGTTTAGGAAATATTATTCATGTGAGACACAGCTTCTGGCCTTCACTAACGATTTATTCTCTGCTGCTGATCGTTCATCTACTGTTCATTGTGTCTTCATAGATTTTTCAAAAGCCTTTGATACCGTCTGCCACAAGTTACTTCTTCTGAAACTAAACGCGCTAAATATTGATGCTAATGTCTTAAAGTGGATTGAATGTTTCTTATTTAACCGCACCCAGTTTGTAACTGCTAACGACCATTGTTCCCCGACTAGCCCTGTAACGTCCGGCGTTCCGCAAGGTTCAGTTCTTGGTCCCCTACTATTTCTTATCTACATCAACGACTTACCTAAAGACATTTCATCATCCATCAAACTATTTGCCGATGACTGTGTAATTTACCGTGAAATCCGGACTAACGCAGATAATCTTGCCGTTCAAACAGACCTGGATCACATTTCATCATGGTGCGACGCATGGTTAATGAAGCTAAACGTTACTAAATGCAAGGCTACGCGAATTTCCCGTTGTATTTCTCATAATGTACCGTGCGACTACACACTTAACTACAGCAATCTCGATCTGGTTTCGTCCTACAAGTACTTAGGAGTATATATTTCTAACAATCTCTCTTGGAACACGCATGTCGATTATATTACAAACAATGCGAATCGCACGTTAGGTTATCTGCGCAGAAACTTTTCTTTAGCTCCGACTAACCTTAAACTTCTGCTTTATCAAACATTAGTCCGACCCAAACTCGAGTACGCGTCATCAGTCTGGGATCCACATACCAATTACCTCGCTGACAGCATCGAGGCGGTTCAAAATCGCTCGGCACGTTTCGTCATGTAAAACTACCATCGCACGTCCAGTGTTACCTCGATGAAAGCCAATCTTCACTTACCCACTCTCTCACTGCGGCGTAAAATATCTCGCCTTTGCCTGTTCCATAAGATCTTTCATTGTATTCCGTCTTTTAGCAACACTCTTTTCCAGCCCCCATCGTACGTTTCCTCACGCAACAATCATCAGTTTAAGGTGGGCGTTCCTAGCGCCCGCACGAATTTATATTCTGAATCATTCATCCCGAAAACTGCAAATGAGTGGAACCACGTTCCCGCCCCTATCGCTGCTATCACTGACCTCACTTTGTTTAAAAACGCCCTCTCTAACCATTTCGCGTAATTCGCCACGCTGTGTTTTCTCTTGTTAGTTTTTTGTGTGCGCGTGTCATTCAAAGACGCAACCATGTTGAACATTGTTGTTACAACCACCCTGCCTCTTCTTCACATCACGCAGTCTTTCTTTTCTTTTATGGTTTTCAGACCGCCATTGTGCGCATATAATTTTGATTTGCTGTATTTCCTGATTTTCTGTACGATGTATACCCGCTCCTCTCTGTAATGCTTCGGCCTTGAGAGTAAATAAATGAAATGAAATGAAATGTTTGGGTCGAAGTGGCTACGGTATGTGAGCGTGCGAAGCGCTCCCACGCGCGCTTCGAACAGTAGTCCACTTCCACCACTATTATCATACACGATACAGCTGAAGTGTACTCTTCTGCTGCATCGATGTTTCCCATAGCGCATTCTCCACTTTGCGTGTCCGTCTCCGGACTGCGGCGGAAAACTTGTGCTCCGTGGTCTCGATTGTTGAGAGGTCTAACATGTCGTATTTGCGTTGAAGAGAGTAGACTCTGTTCGACCACTGTGCCCTGAGTCCCACGAAGTGCAGGTAGCGGAACATACGACGAGCCCACCGCTGATCGTTCATGAAGCGTAGGCATCCTTCATAATTGATCTTGGCCGTGGCTTCCCGCGCCTCGTACGTAGACCAACCCATGTCCCCCTGGATGGCCTCCACTGCAACCCTTCCATGGCAGCCCAACGCCAAGACGCCCACCTCCCTTTGGCCTCGCTCCAGCTACTCACCGGTCTTGCTGGACAGGCGTTTGCAAAGGTCGGACATGGTACATGGATCTATTTCCACAGACCTCGCACCAATACATATCTGTTGCAGCCCCGGAGGCTTCTCCGGCGCAGAATGCAGCTCGAATGCTGGGAGGTCAGCCGCAATCGATCCTCGTGCCCCAAGAATGTGTCTTTTTCCGTGCCTATCGTCACCTCCAGATACCAGTATTCTGTTGAGAAAGGCAACATGTCTTCATTAGGAAGTTCTAACGGGAGGTTTGTGTCCACATCTCCAGAAAATTGGACAACAGCCGGCTTCCGAGGGTTCAACCGAAGGCCTAGGTCTGCCAAATGGAGAGCTGATATTATCACCAGCTGTTGTAGCTAATGTCGGTCTTCTGCAATAAGAACAATATCATCTGCAAAAACCAGCCCTGGCAGTGTACATACTTTCGGCTGCCCTTCCAACAGGAATTTCATCTGGAAACCGATATTTGTCTGGATGAGCGCACTTTCTAAACCTGATGCATATAGCATGTAGAGCAGTGGCGAAAGTGGGCACCACTGCTTGAGTTTTCTGTTGACCGTAACTGGCTAAGATGCCGTATCTGCTCAGCGTGCCACCACAGAGCAATCGGCATAAAGACGCAGAAGGTCTATTCATTTTTCTGGCATGTCCAGCTGGGTCATGCGCTGTAGCATTAGGTCGTGTGGAACACGGTCGTGCGCCTTCGAAACATCTAGGAAGCATGAGAGTAGATGGCGGGATTGTTTACGCGCAACTCAATGCATTGGGTAACCACGAAAAGATTGTCCTCCAGGCGTCCGTCTGTGTGGAAGCCATTTTGGAGTTTTGGAGGTGTCCGCTACTTTCAGCCCATCTACTCATCCGTGCTTTAACTACTTGTGCAAATAGCCTGTATAGCCCACTAGTCACAGCTATGGGCCTGTAGCTACTGAGGAAACTGCTGCCAGTTTCTTTTTTTGGGGGGGACTAGACATACGCGGCTTCGCAACCAGTCTTCGGGGAAGGGCTTTCCGTCTATAATAGCACCCGTGAAGATAGAAGCAAGATGTTCCCTCGCTATCTTTTCCAGGCGCTTTACCCAACATGCGGGTATATCATCCAGTCCATGTGCTGCCGCCTGTGATGCTTCTCGCGCTAGGGCACGTTCTAGCGCTACTCGCGCGACTTTCCATTCATGGTCTGTCTCCTGTACATTCCCTGAGGCTGGTGGTATATGAACTTCGGTCTCTGCGGCTGTGACCGAAGCCGGGGCTCCGAAAACGTTCTGGATGTACTCAATTATCGAATTGATTGATTGATATGTGGAGTTTAACGTAGCAAATTTACCATATAATTATGAGAGACGCCGTAGTGGAGGGCTCCGGAAATTTAGACCACCTGGGGCCTTTAACGTGCACCCAAATTACTCAGTTACCTGCTTTTTGACATCGGAGAAATGTTCTCCAATCACCTCGTCTCGGAGGGTTGGTCGTGAGGGGCTTTTTCTGTCCAATGTTGATACATATCTCTAAAAATTCTGCATTCTACTACGACTTGGTGTTGTGAGCTCCTTGATTTTCTTGTGGTCGCTTTCCGCAATCTCGCGTTGCATAGTTGTTGCACGTGCCACTTCAGCCCCAGGTACTTGTGCCACGCCTGCTCGCAATCTTCAGCTGGGAAGTTCTGAATGGCGCTCCGGTGCTCTCGATTTGCTGCTGTCGGGCTTTCAACGCGTCTTTCACCTCGGTGTCCCACCAGGGTTTACACTGAACATCTTTGCGAGAGTTTACACGAATCTCATGCCTGCTCATTATGTCTTTCAGTTCTTTGATGAGTGCATCATACGTGACTGGGCCATTTGTATTATTGTGTATATCGCTCGCCTCAAATGCCTCAGCCATTGTGTCATAGGCTTCTACTGGTAAGAGCCAGCTTGCTGGGCTGCAGTGTTGGCGCTGGGCTCTATGATAGGGTGAGAACTGCAAAATTCAGCTTTATCCTGTTGTGGTCACTCCCCACACTGTATTGGCTTGCCTCATCAACATGTACTCGGGCGATGTGCATTGTCAGTCTGCATGACACAAGGGCATAGTCAATACATGACTGACTGTTGCGCGCACACCACGTGACCATACCCTCGCCGTCGCGTCAGCAGAGATTGGTCACTTCGAATGCCAATGCTTCTGCCAATTGTACTAGAAGGAATCCGTTGACATCCTGGTACCCATCAAGAGGTTGAATATGTCCATTAGAACCCACATCAGGAGTACTTGCTTTCATTTGTCCTATCGGATCACATCTTTTTTAATACATTCGATAGTGCGGCAGTTCCCAGTATCTTCAGCGCGTGCGACGCTGAGGTACACCACCCCAACAAGCACCGGCATACGTAGAAGTTCACAAGAAATCCACATGTGTTCATTGCAGGGACACTGCAGCCTGGTCCAAGTGGTAATGCTGCGCCACAGCATTCCCACGCCTCCTCCTTTGCGGGATCCCACCGTTCTGTTGTAGCCCTCTCAATGCTATTCAGCGTTTGGAGGTGGCTCCTCAAGGTCTCGGAGATGTGTTTCGGCTACAGCAAATAAGGTGAAGTCTTCTGCCTGGATAGTCTGAAAGAGTTCCTCCCATTTTGACATCCTTCTCGCACCATGTAGGTTGAGGTAGCCTACATTGACTCCAGGTGTATGCTTGCGTCTTCTGGGAGGGCGCCTACGCCTCATTCGCGTACCCTCATGGACATCACGAGGTGATGGCGCACCAGCTCCTTTACAGACCCAGACCCCCCAAATACATTGTATTTGGGGGGTCTGGGATGTTACATGGGAAAGTTGGAGTCTGCGCCACTAAACTGCGCAAAGCGCCACCTGCTTCCTGTAGCAGGTGTCAAGGCGACTTTCTGTTTACCTTTTTGGCTGCAAGGCGTGCGTGAAACGTCCAAGCTTCAGTGCTGTTCTACATGAGATTTATGTGGATAAGTAAGTGGCGAACACATTTAGCACCATCCGGAACATCGAGTGTCAATATTTGATGCGCGACACTTCGCCTACTGCATGGTAGTCAGAAGGTGAGTAAAACGCCGCTGCATCATGCACGAACTTGCGGGATCAACGTGCTAAGGCGAATATCCATTGCTTTCACGGCTACCGCAGTCCTTGAATTTTATGAATGACGCTTGGCTGCTTTCACGTTGCATTAGTGACCAAGGCCTGCGTTTTCAATGCGGAAGAATGTGAGCTGCCAAAACACGGACTTTAAATAGCCAGACGACGTACCTTTTTTGTTCTTTGACGCATGTCCCCCCATATCGATCGGTTCCTGCAAACTACCGCAAATTTATCACTGCATTTTAAAACGATATCGCATGCGTTCGCGTGCAGGATCACCCATTGCCTTTGCTTTTTTGGTTTTGCTTTTTTGCACAGAAATAAGAGCGGCCTGTGGTTGCATAAACTGCAGCAAAAGCGAGAGTTGGGGTAGTTGCATTGGATTCATTTTGAAAGAGCGCAAATATTAAACACATGAAAGACAGTGCTCATGTTGGTCAGCTTCTTCCGTCTTTACTCTGTCTTAATATGACGTTACAACCATGAACTGCCTAGTTGACTTGTTTTCTGCACCGAACAAAGCCATAAGACTTTTGCCACTGTGACCTCCCTCCGGCTGCTGTCGCTACTGTACTGGCCTCAGCCAGTACAGTAACCCATAAGCAAGCGAGCTTATGTTTTCGCCACTCTTAACACAGTTGTACTGTTGAGACTCTACGGATAGCAGACGCAGCATCTCGAGCAGACTTGAACGCGGTGGTTCGAATAACAGATGCACGTTGGGTTTTCTTTATCTTGGAGGTTCATAAATTAGCGCGCACGCATGCGCAACTAAGCAGGTGGAAAATACGGCGGCATGCTTGTTTATTCGCAATGACACTATATAGAAACCAATCAGTTTCTTGGACCAAAAAATTGTGGGCAATGATTTCAGTGAAATATTCGACCTCTTTCAGTATTATTGCAAGAAAATTTTTTCTGTCTTCAGAAGCAGTTTAATGTAGCCATAGTGGGTATAACCTAGGTTGATTAAAAAAGCCATCAATACAATACTGCATGAATTAGTGGAGACAGGCGCTAATGCCAAATAACATCCAAGGAGATGTTATTTGTTGCAATTATCATACAAGTGTGAAGTGGTCAAAAGACAACTTGCTGCGACCAGTAATTGCTACTGATAACATCTACACTTTCCTTGCAATTACTTCACGTGTTCATTATTATTGTATCTAACAAACAAAAATAGTTCTTAAAATACATTTTTCTTTGATAGCGCATGGATTGTTCTGATCTGCTCTTGGTTACTAGAAAAGGAAAGGTGTCTTTTATCCACTTCACTGGCATGCACCTTTCTGTTACGATATGCATTTTAGTGAAAGCAAAACAGCAAGTCGGCACCCATTCTTGACATTTTTTCTTTAGTTTAACAACATATACAATAGCGTCACACGCCAGGATAGTTGCTAGTAATTGTGTCAAAACAGCATGGAGGTCGATGACCAAGTAGTTTTTAAGAATAAGGAGCATAAACGTAAAAAGTGTGCTGTAGCGGCAGCAGCTGGAGGGAGGCCGCAGTGGCGAAAGTCTTGTGGTTTGTGCGATGCAGGGACGCTGCAGACGGACGGAGAGCCAGTAAAAAAATGTGCAAGTCGGAGTGTCACATTACTTGCTACACCTGAATGCAAATAGATGGCAACATCAAAGTCAAAGTGCCAAGTTGCCACACTAACCTTTTCTTCCATTCATTCATGCCGAAAAGAGCATTTAAATAAGTGAGGCATAAACACGCAAAGGCTCATGGGAGGCGCTGCCTGCATCGGCTTCCAGTTCAAGATATCTGTGGCACCCCGTTTCGCAGGCGGCGTTTTTTTGGAGCTGTAGATACGTCTTTTCTTTTGATTGGGCTGCAAGCCCAATCTCACCCAATTGCTCACTCAATCATGATTGATTGTGCTGCTGTTGGTTGCTCGAGTTCGAGCACCAAAGAGAAAAAAGATGTTTAGATTCCCTCGGAATGAAGATAAAATATCAAAGTGGGCTTTGTGGTAATAAGGACAGCCACAGTGGGTGGTATAGCCTTTGGATGCTTAACATCAGGTGGGTGATATTTGTCCCAAATTCTGCATCGATGGTTTTGTGTGTCTGACCCATTTGGTATTTACGTACAGGTGTTCCCAGCAAAAATTCACAGTAGGTTGACTACGTGCCGTCAACATTTTGGCATGACAAAATAGGAACTGAGGCATCAAGACGGAAGCACGAAAGACATTTGAATGTGTAGTTTTTCATCACCACAACCACAATCACAATATACGCATATACTACAAGCACATGGCGTTTACGCTAAAACGCACGGCTGCCACGTAACCTGCAGCCAGCTCTGATCCTGATACGAAAAAATGCGTGACACAGCAGCCGCACGACATCAGGCCAGCAGTGACACTGCGGAATCTATAGACACAGCATTTGTCAATGACATCAACTGCAGCGATGTATATGCAATCAGTCAGTGGTTCTGACGGCGACGACTTCGTACCAGTAGGAGAAAATGATGTCAGTAACGTTTTGTAGAGAATAAAATACTATTCTACTTATAGCTAAGCTATGCAATATGTTGCTGGTAGTTTCAAGTGTTTTTCCAAGCATTTACTTTAGTAGTCAGTTTATTCATACCTTATCCAGTGCACATTAAGCAGAACAGGTAACTACGCGTAACAAGCACGTCGCCTGACTACGAAGTGAGTGTCGTCTTGGCCAGCTTGTTTACCGACACGATGCAATGCGTAAACGCTAAACAAGCTCAACTTTGCAAAAAAAAAAAAAGTTGCCGCCAGCATATTTAGCTTTTTAAAGCTCTGTGAGTGCTGTATTATAGTCGAGGACATCTCGAACGAACGATTGAACAGTATACCAGGCCGTTGCCGTTGAACGCGTAGTTTCAGTAATAATGGGGGCACTCGCTTGCTGGATTTCGGGCCGACCGGTCGGGCGCTCGCGCGCTCTGCGCGCTTGCGATCTCCGGCGTCAGCGTGGCTCTGGCCGACTGGGCTCGCCCTACGTCACCTCCTGCCGCCGACGACCTTCCACCTCCGACGACAGTGCAGCTCTGACTTACTGGACTTGCTCTACGCCATCCACCGACGCCGAAAGGAGCTCTCGCAGGTGCGCCCCGTCCTCGGACTCCAGTGACCGTGCTTCATCTTTCCTATCTCTTCTGTCGCCTCATCTTGTCGTCGCTCGCTTTGGCTCACCACCTCACGTCTCTTCTTCTCTTCTCCTTCTTCGGCTTTCCTACATCTTTACTCCTATCCTTTTTTTATCCCTCCTCACCCCCATCCCTCGTGAGCTACTGTGGCGGTGTCGCTCACTGAAGCAGACAATAACGGGGCTCACTTTTCTCTTCTTTTCTCTTTTTAAGAATCATTCTCTCAGTAATAATAGATACCCCTTTCACACAATGAACATTGAAACGAGCTGCGTTGCAACCACGAATCCAAAAAAAAAAAGAAGCTGAGCACCTCCAAAGATGGAAACACGTAAAAGTAAGCACGTTAGTGGACACCCTGCATTAATATACTAGTGTAAAATAGTTGAAAGACGTGAAAGCCAAGTCCACACCGCTTATATTCCGAAGAAACGCAGAATTGTGATAGCATGTACAGTTTGCTGTTTGCCACTTGAAAATATTTCACGACAGCAGATTCTTTCTTTTCGTGGTCAGTCATAGGTGCGGCTATGCTAACGTGCTCTAGAAATTTACAGCATACACGTTGGGTTGCTATGAAGAAAAAGAGCACATTGATACCCAAGGAGGGATGCAGCAGACGGACGGAGAGCCATTAAATTGGAAGCCAGTGCAGACCGCGTGCATCCCGTGATCCTTTGCGAGTTTACACCTCGCCTATAGAACCACCTTTTCCGCTCAGTTGCTAACATGTCAAACCATTAATCTTTTCAATTGATCTTGCATAACATTCTATAATATAATGTATTAACCACTCTCCTCTGTACCATGTTTGGCATTGCGAGCATAACTTAAATAAACTATTTGTGTTGAGGCATTTTGGTGTTACAATGAAATGAAATTGCATGCTTGCACTTGTTTGGAGGGGCATATAAAGAAAATAATTGAGCAAAGTTCAACTAGAGTGATTTGTTTCAAGCAAGAAAATTTTTATGTTGAACATCTGCTACGTCCCCAGTTGTGAGTTTCTAAGTACGCTTAGCTGTACCACGTGCTTTTTGGGGCCAAAGGAAAGAAACGGCGGTCATGCGTATGGTAAGATCATATTCTTCTATTTGTATTTCCACAGTTTGACAAGCGCTCCACTTCACTTCACTTCACTTTCACTTTATTACCTTACCTAAGACCCCGGTGAGGGGGTATTACATAAGGGGTGGGTTAACAAATGGAGGTTACAGAAAGTGATCTTCTGACAAACAATATGTATTTATGTTTTGCGCAAACGTTGATGAACACGTGATGGCTGCAATGTCACGGGGGAAGGCCATTCCAGTCCACTGCTGTGCGAAGAAAAAATGAGGCAGCAAAAGTAGTAGTGCGAGTGCGTGCGCGTGTGATTGAATAAGGGTGGGTTGTTCGGTGAGATATGCGCGTTGGTGGGAGGATGTAAGGTGCTTGATTGAGGGAACTGTGAAAGAACTTGTGAAACAAACAGAGGCTGGCGATGCGGCGACACACAGAAAGATTAGCAATATCAATGTCACGTTTTAGGGATGATATGCTTATGTCGTATGAATATAAAGAGTGAATGAACCTAGTGGCACGATTTTGTACAGATTCTATTTCGTTTATTAGGTATATCTGGTGCGGGCTCCAGATGGGCGCTGCATATTCTAGTTTAGGTCTGATGAGCGATTTGTAAGCCAGAAGTTTTATGTCTAGTGGTGCGTGACGCAAATGACGCTTTAGGAAACCGAGGGATCTGTTCGCGGATGATATGATGTTGTTGATGTGTGTGTTCCCGGAGAGGTCAGATGTTAAGGTGCCGCCTAGGTATTTATATGACTGGACTTGTTCGATGGCGGAATTAGAGATTAGTTATGAGAATGATAAAGGATTACGCTGGCGTTTAAATGAGACGAGGTTTCATTTAGAGGGGTTAAGCTTCATCAACCAAAGATCACACCACTGTTGCACGAGATCCAGATCCTGTTGGAGTGTAGGTTGATCAGAAATGTTAGTAACTGTGCGATAGATGACCCAGTCGTCGGCAAATAAACGGATATGGGAAGATACATGAACAGGAAGATCATTAATATATATTAGGAACAAGAGGGGTGCGAGTACAGATCCTTGGGGGGACGCCGGTTGTTACTGGGAGGGAGCTAGAACGGGTATTTTTAATGAAGACGAACTGAGAGCGGTTAGTAAGAAATTGTGTGATCCATGCAAGAATGTTGGCGTGCAGGTTCAGCTGGGAAAGTTTTAACAGTAGACGTTTGTGCGGTACCTTATCAAAGGCTTTTGCGAAGTCGAGAAAGATTGCACTGGTCTGAAAGTGACGGTCGAGAGAAGAGTGTATATCATGAATAAATATAGCAAGTTGGGTTTCACAGGATACTGATTTACAATATCCGTGCTGGGAAGAATGAAAAAAATTGTTGGTGTCAAGAAAGTTCATGATGTGTGAATATATGACATGTTCCATGATTTTGCAGGGGACGCTTGTTAGAAAGATGGGTCGATAATTTAGAGGGGACTGTCTGTTACCTGATTTGTGGACTGGAATGACCTTTCCCTCCTTCCAGTCGTCTGGCAAAATTCCTGTTTCGAGTGACAATGAGAACATCATCGAAAAGTACACTGCAATAATTTCTTTAGTATTTTTAACAATTTAGAGTTAATATTGTCTACGCCAGCTAATGATGAAAGTTTTAATTTGTCAATGAGTGATGAAATGCCACTAACGGATAACACAACAGGGGCCATCACTGGTAATGTCGTAGTAGGTGGCGTAGGAAACAGTACGTTGGCTTCTTTAGTGAATACTGATGAGAACGCGGCGTTAAAGATATTGGCACAATGATTGATGATTGATATGTGGGGTTTAACGTCCCAAAACCACTATATGATTATGAGAGACGCCGTAGTGGAGGGCTCCGGAAATTTAGACCACCTGGGGTTCTTTAACGTGCACCCAAATCTGAGCACACGAGCCTACAACATTTCCGCCTCCATCGGAAATGCAGCCGCCGCAGATATTGGCACAAACAGCGTCGCTTACGTCTTCATTTTTATCGTTTGTAAGCGTAATGTCTCGTGTTAGTTGCGGGTTTATGATTTCGCAGAATTATCTAGGGTTAGATTTCAAAATTTTACATAAATCATTGTGATAGAATGTCTGTTTCGCTTTTCTAATTTCAGCATAATAAGCATCTTCCGCAGCATAGTACTTGCCCCATGCGCACGCATTACCATTAAACTTCGCAGCTCTGAAGAGGCGCTTTTTTTAATTTCAAGTGTTTTCAAACTTTTGGAAAACCATGGTTTATTTTTATTGGCAGTAAAGCTCACTGTGGGGATAAATTTATTAGTCAAGTCAGTTATCTTGTCCTTAAGCATTAGCCAGCTGTCATTGAGAGAACAGGAACCGAGATTGAGTTCGAAGTATGGTAGGAAATCTCGTAATTAACGATTAATTAATTCATATTTACCCTTATACAAGTGAATCGTTTTGCGGAAAATGGGGCGTATTTTTGGGGTGAAGTTAAATATGGTATGAATGACTTTGTGATCGCTGATTTCACGTAAGTATGCAACAGATTTTAAGCTTTCGGGGCTATTTGTTAGTACCAGGTCTAAAATGTTTGAGGATTCACTAGTGACGCGCGTTGGTTCGGTTACCTGTTGGATGAGGTTAAAGTTGAGGCAAACATCAACGAATTCTCTTGCTTCAGGATTTCCCGAGGTTGGTGAAACCTGATTGAGCCAAATAATGAAGGGAAAGTTAAAATCTCCATAAACCAGAATACGTGCTTTAGGGTGTTTATTAGTTATCTGGGATAAGATTTCGTTAAGTTTGCGGGGGTAGTCTGGGTCAGTTCGAGGGGGCCTACAGCATACGCCAAGTATTATTACTTCGGGAGGGGCACGGCATATTACCCATAATGATTCTAGTTGTGAGGATGTGTTGATTAGAGAGCATGATAGTTCTTTTTAGTGGCGATGAGTACGCCTCCGCCACGTGCATTTTTACGATCGTGACGAAAGACGTTAAAGGTTGACAAGTCGGCCAGTACCTCTGTATCTGAAATGTCGTCACTGAGCCATGTTTCTGTTAGTATCAGTACACTACTGCCGGATGAGTGTACTAGATTATACAGGGGCACGCGCTTGGGAAGAAGACTACGTATGTTAGTATAAAGTACAGAAAATGACACGTTTGCTCTTGCGTTTGTACGGGGCGGATGGCGTGCTAGCTGACGGCGACATGATCCCTACGATACGGCTCTGACAATTCCTGCTGCATTGTCAAAGATATATCGCTGCGCTCCGATGTGCAGGGTTTTGAAGCGTAATGAAAATGGTACGGACTTGCTTCTGGCAAAGGTTACAAGCTGTTTTCGTGCAGTTCGAGCTGGACGCGTGAAATCTTCGCCAATGCTGAAATTAGTGCTTTTTAGTTTTGGGCCGCTCGAAAGGATGATTCTTTAGTTTTGAAGGATGAAAGGTTAACAATAATGGGTCGTTTCCGGTTCGTGTTGTAACACCCTAGACAATGTGCACGCTCTATATCTTTAGTCTCGACTGTAAGACCAAAGCTTTCGAGGCAGTGGTAAATGATTATTTGTTCCGATTGAGCGTATGTTTCCTTCGGGTTGGTGTCGGGAAACCCGTAAAATATTAGGTTGCTGCGTCGGGAACAGTTTTCGAGGTCGTCAAGGCGCTGTTCAATGTCACACATACGATGGGTTAGTTGACCGGTCTTAGAATTAAGGGCTTCGACTTCTGTTCGGGAGCTAGAAGACTTTGGTAATGCTTTTCTAAGTCTGCGAGACGGGTGCTTAGATTAGTGATAGAGTTGTTTGCACTTGTTAGCTGGGTTTTGAGGCTCTGCATCTCGGTTATCAAAATGGCCTGGCCGGCAGACAACTTTCTCAGTTCTTCGAGGACGATTTTGTCAGGACCGGGGTTTGTCTCTACATCCCCCGACAGCAGTAGCAAGGCGCGTATGACATCAATACATTCAGAAACAAGTAAAAGGCAGCACTGTGGGCTTGGCAGCTGCACCAAAAAGTAATCACTCGATTTTTTAGTGAGTGCATGATACGAGCTACTAAACTGCACGATCAGGATGAACGGATTAGCGGTCTGTGAATTGGCACAGCCGCGAAGCCCACAATGCGCGGTGGACGCTGGTTGCTGCTTTATAGGCTGCGCATAGGATGTTGTCGACGGCGATAGGGCAGCTAGATTCCTTTCGATGATCCACAGCGGGACTGGGGGCGCTGCTGAAGGTCCTGCAGCATGGGTGACAGGCAGGAGGAAAACGCAAGGTTCACTTCCGTTGCCAGCAGGCCCGAAGTTTCCCGGAGTGGCAGACGAGGCTGTCAGAAAGGCAGACACGAGCAGGTCGGTGATTATGCGGGCAAAAATCTGCATGATCAGGATGAATGGATTAGCGGTCTCTGAATTGGCACAGCCGCGAAGCCCACAGTGCGCAGTGGACGCTGGTTGCTGCTTTATAGGCTGCGCATAGGATGTTGTCGACGGCGATAGGGCAGCTAGATTCATTTCGATGATCCACAGCGGGACTGGGGGCGCTGCTGAAGGTCCTGCAGCATGGGTGACAGGCAGGAGGAAAACGCAAGGTTCACTTCCGTTGCCAGCAGGCCCGAAGTTTCCCGGAGTGGCAGACGAGGCTGTCAGAAAGGAAGACACGAGCAGGTCGGTGATGATGCGGGCAAAAACCTGCATGATCAGGATGAACGGATTAGCGGTCTCTGAATTGGCACAGCCGCGAAGCCCACCATCGGCTCTCTCATCGGCTCTCTGCAGTGCCACCGATTCACCAAGTTTTAATTGGTTGTAAATAAAGTACATAAACACTGGGGATACACCTTTTATTCGTACTTTTCCTTCGTTGTTTTCCGCTCCTCTAAATGCGGCTTGCACAGATCATGTCTTGGAGCTGTCTGCTTCTTCAGTTGGTCATACTTGGATCTTCAGCAAAGGTGAACTTTGCTCTGAAGATCACGGCGCTGATTGAGTACACAGTTTCCGCAGTTCGTCCTTTGGCCACATCCCTTGAAGGCCTTGCATAACATGAGCATTGTGAATGTGTGGCCTCGACTGCCCTCTCTGAACACGCGAAATCTACAGACCACCAAATAGATTTGTAAAACTCGTGTGTTCTGGACGAAGAAAAAACTTGCATCTTCCCACGAGGGGGGAGGGGGAGGACACGGAATGGTGGGGGTATCACGTGAATGTTGCATAATTAGGTAAGGTTTTGGAATGCTTAACTGTCATTTTGTCTTTATTATTCATATTTATTGAATCAAAAAGAGGGTTGTTTAGTTACACAATCTCCAAAAACCACAATTAAAACTTTAACTGAAGTTACCAAAGTGCTTTACATTACTTTCGTTTTCTGCAGATTATTTTAAGACCCACCTTTCTGCTCTCCTTGTCTAACTCCATAACCAGAAGTTGCAATTCGTTCCTCAGTTACTCCGCAATGCAATGTCATCGGCGAAGCGCAGGTCACTAAGGTACTCTCTACTAACTCTTACCTCTAACTGTTCTCAATCTAGGCTTCTGAAAACCTCCTGTAAGCACGCGGGAAATAGCATTGGGGAGATTGTGTCCCCTTGTCTGTACACATCCTTCTTGATTGGTATTCTGTTGCTTTCTTTATGAACCACTATGGTAGCAGTTGATCCCCTGTATATTTCTTCCAGGATGTTTATATATGATTCATCGACGCCCTGATTCCTCAGTGCCTGCACGACTGCTGATATTTCTACTGAATGAAACGACTTCTCGTAATCAATGAAGGCTTTGCATAGTGGTGAAGAGAGCAGCACTTCGAGATTGTCATAGTGCACTTCAAGCTGTAAAAGAGTATGTCTACTTAGGGCAGGTAATAAGCGCGCAGCCGTACCACGAGATTGAAGTCACTAGAAGAATAAGAATGGGGTAGAGCACATTTGGCAAGACTTTCAAATTATGACAGGTAGATTGCCACTATCCCTCAAGAGGAAGGTATATAACAGCTCTATTCTGCCGGTACTAAGCTACGGAGCAGAAACATGGAGACTTACAAAGAGGGTTCAGCTTAAATTGAGGACGACGCAGCGAGCAATGGAAAGGAAAATGGTAGGTGGAACCTTAAGAGACAAGAAGAGAGCAGAGTAGATCAGGGAAGAAACCGGGGCTAAGAATATCGTAGTTGAAATCAAGAAGAGGAAATGGACATGGGCCGGGCATGTAGCGCGTAGGCAGGATAATTGCTGGTCATTAAGGGTAACTGACTGGATTCCCAGAGAAGGCAAGTGGGTTAGGGGGAGACAGAAACTTAGGTGGGCAGATGAGAATTAGAAGTTCGCGGGTATAAATTGGCAGCAGCAAGCACAGGACCGAGTTAACTGGCGGAACATGGGAGAGGCCTTTGTCCTGCAGTGGACGTAGTCAGACTGATGATATGATGATGACCCAAGTGCCATCCTTGAAACGCGAGCAATATGTGTGTAGCTGAGGACAATTGCTGTTGCATCCCCAATAATAATCACAATAACTACAATAAGAAAATACTATTATTAAGAATAATAAAAGACGTAGGCAGCCCGGAAAGCTTTTGCTGATACCCCCCCCCCTCCTCGACGCATTTACTCGAGTTCCCCCCGTTGGGAAGATGCGGGTGGCTTTTTTTCTCACACACCTTCTAGCAGCTACCTCGCGCGAAGACTATATCCACTCCCTCATCCAAAACTTAATAGGCCACATACCCTTATGCTCAGATTACTGGAGACCGACACGTACCCTAACCTGAGATCCTTTCACGCTATTTATCCTGACGTGTTCCCCAATGACGCTTGCCCCGCATGTGCGGTGCACCCACGTTCGCGCACATGCTCTGGGAGTGCAAGGCAATGTACACTAACCCCGACACTACATCGGTCAGGCGGGAGGCGGCCCTACGCAGCTTCCACCTGGCCAACCAACTTTGGGCCGTTCAGCAAGCCCGCGGAGCGGCCGATAGGCTTGGCCTAATGGTCCCGACGTGGGAGTCGCCCACTGCGCTCTACCACGTGCCTTGCAGGACCACAATAAAGTTTCGCAACCAACCAACCTTCTAGCAGCTCACTGTAGTTGCAGCTAAGAGAGAGGCTTTTTAAGGTTTGATCAATAGTAATGCTTATTTTTGTGAGGGTCGCACAAAACTTCTGTCAATATTCAAAACCTGTCCAGGTTTTTCAGAAATTTCCCGACTTTTCCAGAAGAGTTCAAGTTCCTTGACTTTTCCAGGTTGGTAGACACCCTGTGTGTCATCCCTTTTTGTGCATGTTCGTTCTGTAACCTGGTGTGCGCTGCTATACGCTTTAATGATGCGAGCTAACAAAAACCAAAATCACTCCAAAACTTAGAAGTACTTGTTGGTAGTCTAGTTGGTACGTCATTTAAGGGAAACTTCTAGATGCCTAAAACACCACAAGAATGAAAAAGCACACCCTGTGCTTTTTTTTTCGCTTGTGGTGTCTTAGGTGTCCAGAGTTGTCCCTCATGCGAAAACTGCCGAACTTGTAGAGCAACATGACCCGCCGCAGTGGTCTAGTGGCTAAGGCACTTGGATGCTGACCCGCAGGTCCAGGATCGAATCCCGACTGCGGCAACTGCATTTTCGATGGAGGCGAATGCTGTAAGCCCGTGTGCTCAGATTTGGGTGCACGTCAAAGATTCCCAGGTGGTCGCAATTTCTGGAGCCCTTCACTACGGCATCTCTCATAATCATATGGTGGTTTCGGGACGTTAAACCCCACAAATCAATCAATCAATCAACTCACTTTTTAAACCTGTTTGCCACGTGCCAGATTTTTTAATGCATGCTGTAATTATTATATGTTGTTATAATTTTCCAGAATGTTAAGGTGTACTAGTGCAGAAATATTAGCAACTATATTGGACCTATTAATTTATTTATTCACAAAACCTCCACAGGCTCTATCAGTAGAATAGTGTGAGGGGGGTATAAACAGTGCATATTCACTATAATTAAAATGCCAAAACATGATTATACTCGTTATATGACATAAAAATAACGTTCTATAATTGTTAGCGAAAGCAGGCATGACATGCAACTAGTAAACAAAATGCTGGAAAACTCATTGGTAAGCGTGCAACAGATAATTATAACAAATAATATAATATACAGCGAAGACCAATATACATGGTTTAGTGGAAGGACTTCATATGTAGACCCCCCCTGCAGTAATGCCGCGAGGGCGTTGCAGAAATTCTGTAAGTAGATAAATGAAAACACAAATATGTAGAAGCCCCGCCTCCATAGCATGTGCTCCAACATAAAGATAAGTTGCTGCTGAGTATATAACAGCCAAATTGCAATATTACCCCTCAATACTTGTGTGATCGCAGTGTATATACTTTTTAACTGCAATAGTGAGGAAGAAACCTACCACTGGAAAAGTTGGTGCCACGATCATTGTGGAAAAGAAGTTACATGAGCGCACAAAACTCTCTTGCATAAGCAATCTTTTACAGAGTTTAAAGAAAGGCTTTTTTATGAGAAGACATTTTTTCATAGGTACACGGCACCAAGAACCTCTATTTAGTGTTTGTTTTTCCAAACATGCTACCAAAAGCATGAGAATAGCTTTGACAAAGAGAAACAGGCTAGGCAAAATTACATATCTTGGCCTATAAAGTCTGTTCCCTCTACAATAATTGTAGCTGTTACTTTTGCATGCATCCAGGTCTCTTTGGTTACCGGCGCAATGCCACGTTTCTTGAGACCATGCATGTGATGTGCCCTGCATCTTTATGTAATATACCCGATGCATTCGACCTGCTTAGAGATTTCACAAGGAAAGCCTTCAAAGGGTTCTTTACGTCTTCTACAAGATATGAAAATTTTCATAAGCCAAGGTAATGGAATAATAACTATTTACTAATTTATTCATAAGTTAAGTTCCTAACTAGTGGTACCCACTGGTTTTGCAGCTACTCTTTTATGGTCATGAAAGAAATCGACAAACCGTGTTTTAAAAAAAAAGAGATAGCTCTCAGTCTTATGTCTGAGGGTGAATCTCTTTTTCAAAAGAAGGCTGTGTGGCAGGAGTATGAGTGAAGGTTGGATTGTGAAATTTTACACTGGCTACAAATGTAAGTCGACAAACTGACTGAAGGGTCAACTTGTCCAGACAGACCAACTGAGTAATATTTAGGGGAGTATAAGTCTAAGTGAGCCTTTTGAAGGTTGAGGTGCACTGCAATAGGATGGAAAGGTGGGCTTGTTGGTAATTCATGATTGTTCAACGAACTGGGAGCGCGGGGTAAACACAGACACAAAAGCAAAGAGGAGGCACACAACACGAGTGCTCAACTATCAACTGATTTATTCTCACGTTTGAAAGACATATAGGTATACAATGATGCGCATGCCAACAGGAATAAGATGATGGTGTGAGCAGCAAGCATGGCGTTCATTCGCAGCTCTTGTCTACGAATTATCTATATAGTTACACTCACAGTCAAATAGTGGTAATGAGGGATGGCTGATACATTGATTCTTATTTCTAGAAACGTGATATGCTTCAAAAATTTTACGTGTTGTTTGAAGCGGATGCCGGAAAAGTACACTTGTTTTTTCAAACAATGGTTGACACTTGCAGGAATTGCAATGCGAAGCTAAAGCCGAAAAAGGACTACCTTTCAAGGAGGTCAAATGCTCCCTGAGGCGTATTTCAAAGATTGACCGGTTTGGCCGATGTACATGCGACCGCACGTAAGCGGTATGCTATATGTATCCGGCAAGGCTATTTGCATCACGACTGCGCTTCGGACATGCGCAGATACTCACGGTGCACTATTGTGCGCCTATATAATCAGTGACTGAATAAACCGATACCACTTCTTGTTCTGGCCATCATGCTGTATCGTCGTCCTTGCTAGTTACATGGTGTCAGAAGTGGCCACCGCGGACCGAAGCACGGCAGCAACGGCACGGAATCGCTATGGATCTACTGAAGCCGCTGGAGTCTTTGCGCATATCGGGCAACTTGTCTGAAAATTGGAAGCGCTTCAAGCAAAGGTTCGAGCTTTTTCTGCAAGCAACGGCAGCCGTGAATTCCCCGAGAAGTGACTCCTCGAAAGTGGCGCTCTTGCTGAGCTTCGCGGGAGACGAAGTGCTCGACATCTTCAACAACTTTCAGTACGGGCCCGGAGAAAGCAAGGAATCTTACGACACGGTCGTGCGGAAGTTCGACGCCTACTTCTCCGAAGTGAGCAATGAAATTCACGAAAGATAAGTTTTTCGTACACGAAGCCAGGCGGAGAAAGAACCTTTTGAGAAGTTTGTGCGGTACTTAAAGAAGCAGGCGACACAGTGCAACTTTGGGGATCAGCACGATTCACTGATTAGAGACCAAATTGTGTTTGGTACGAACGACCCAAAGCTGCGTGAAAGAATGCTTGCCGAGAGAGGCCTGACGCTACTAAAAGCCGAGGAAATGTGTAAAGCAGCAGAAGCAGCCGCACTAAGGAGCCCAGTTTGGAATAGGACAGAAGATAGCATTGACGCAGTTTCAAGTGGCGAAACGGTGACGAAAAAACGGCAGCAGCGGAAAAAAAACAGAGTCGCGATATTCAAGATATTTGCTGCAGGAAGTGCAACCGCAAACGTAAACCTAAGCAACGCCCCGCGTATGGTAAATTATGTCATTCTTGCCTCAAATACAACCACTTTGCAAGTTGCTGCCAGAAGTCTACCGCTGTTAGCGAGGTAGCTAATCTCGTTGGGAATGACTTTCAGATTCTCGAAATCGGCTCCTAAAATTGTCGCAAGAAAGACTGGACAATCAAGGCTCGAGTAAATGGCAGAGAAGTGACGTTCAAAGTGGACACCGGTTCGCAGGCAAGCTTACTTCCATTTATAACGTACCGTAAGCTTGGATCCAAAGAAGCGTTGCAACCTACCGGGTCAGTGTTGCGCGCCAACAACGGGGGCGTTATTTCAAGCCATGGAACAACGTCACAGAAAGCGTCTGTCGGAACCACCGAGATAAGCGTGAAAATCTTCATCGTAAAGAATGGGCGCCAAGCCATCCTTGGGCTCGATGCCAGTGAAGCGCTTGGATTGGTTCGACGTACGGTGGACGCTGTCAATGCCTCGTCTGAGTATGAACTTTTGAAAGATTTCAGGCACCTGTTCCAAGGACTCGGCTGCTTGAAAACGCAGTACAGAATGTTCCTGGATCCAGATGTGGTTCCGGTCGTTCAGCCTGCTCGCCGGGTTCCACTTGCACTTCAGGAACTTCTGAAGAAGGAACTACAGCGAATGATCTGGGGGGGCATCATCGTCAAAGAAAATGAGCCAACCGACTGGGTAAGCCCTCTGGTACTGGTAAAAAAAAAGACGGTGCTCTAAGGGTTTGCATGGACCCCAGAAGAGTGAACAAGTATATCAAGAGGCAGCATTTCCCTTTACCCAGACGCGAGGACTTGGAAGCACGGCTATCCGGTGCTACTTATTTTAGCTGTTTGGATGCAAACGCTGGCTTTCATCAGGTGCCCTTAGACAAGACATCAAAAATCTGTACGTTCTCGTCGCCTTTTGACAGATACCGTTTTCTAAGGCTACCCTTTGGCATCTCATCCGCACCCGAGGTGTTTCAGCAGGCACTTTGTCAGATATTTGATGGTCTGCCAGGCGTGCTCATATATATAGATGATATCCTGGTCTGGGGCTCAACGAAGGAAGAGCATGATGAGCGCCTGGTTGCAGTCCTCAAAACTGCTGAAACGGCTGGATTAACGTTTAATCTGCACAAGTGCAAGTTTGGCGTAAAAGAGCTACGGTTTCTGGGTGATATTATAAGTGCGAACGGCATATCCCCAAATCCAGGGCTCGTAAAAAGTTTGGTTCAAATGCCAGTGCCAACATGCAAGGCCGATGTTCAACGTATGCTGGGTGTGTTGAACTACTTTGGAAAGTTCGTGCCGCAGCTATCTGAAAGAACGGCCCTGTTAAGAACTCTTATCAAGGCCAGTTCTGAGTTTGAGTGGACAGATAACCACGCCAAAGAATCGAAAAGCCTCACGCAAATTCTGTCCACCGCTCCCGTGCTCGCAATATTTGACCCACGACGGGAAACAAGGTTATCTTGCGATGCATCGAAGGACGGCGTCGGTGCCGCCCTTCTGCAACGTCACAATAACGAGTGGCGGCCCGTAGTTTACACATCTCGAGCACTGACTAAGGCAGAAAAACTGTACGCACAGATAGAAAAGGAGGCCATAGGAATTTGCTTTGGATGCGAAAAATTTCACCAGTTCGTCTACGGCCAGAAAGTCACAATCGAAACGGTCCACAAGCCACTCTTGTCAATTGCTCAAAAGGAAATTAGCGACATGCCACCTCGCCTTCAACGGTTCTTTTTGAGGTTGTTCAAGTATGATTTTGTTTTGCAGTATATTCCTGGGAAGCACCTTGTTCTTGCTGACATGTTGTCCCGGTCAACTGCTGACAACCAAGGCGACGCTGGTGCTACTACCGACGTGGAAGTTCACGCAATCCAGCTTCTAGGTTACCGTGTCACAGAAGCAACGCAGAAAGAACTGCAAGCGGCAACGGCTCGTGACCGCTACCTACAGTCGGTGATCGCAAGTTTGTCGGTGGGGCTTCCAGTACAAGGTGAACTAAAGCCTTTTGAGCAAGAGCTCTCATTTGTCAACGCAATACTTTTAAAGGCGTCGAAGGTTGTTATTCCGAAAAGCATGCGAAAAACTATGCTTGAAAAACTCCATGCAGGTCACCTCGGCATGCAAAAATGCAAAGAAAGGGCCAGACGCCTTCTGTTTTGGCCGGGGCTTAACGCTGAGATTGCTTCCATGGTGCAACTTTGTCCTACATGCCGCAAGTATGCTTACAAACAGCCCAAGGAACCGCTTCAAATGCGGCCCGTGCCAGGTTGTGCATGGCATAGAGTTGGAGATATTTTTTCGTTTGCGGGAGACTCGTACATCGTTGTCTTTGACGCCTTATCAAACTTTCCGGAAGTTCAGAAACTACCTGACATGTCGGCGCGATCAACCATCGCAGCACTGAGCGCTATTTTTGCCAGATTTGGCTTGCCCGTCGAAGTATGCACTGATAACGGCCCACAATTTTCCAGCCATGAATTTTTTTGTTTTCAAGGAGATACGATTTCACGCACGTCACTTCAAGCCCTCATTATCCGCAGTGAAACGGGCTTGCGGAAAAAGGTGTGCAGGTTGTGAAGCGCATCTTAAAAAAAAACTGCAGATTCGGGCAACGACTTCTGGCTGGGCCTGCTGGCCTACCGCTCTACCCCACTGGAGGACGGGCGATTCCCTGGTGAACTACTGCAAGAAAGGCGCCTTCGCGCCAACCTCCCGGACTTCAGTACGGTGACCGCAACCGACGTCAAAAAGCACAGCCAGGCCCAAGGGTGAGGACCTTTGCCTCCTCTGCAGAAGGGTGACGTCGTGAGGCTCAGAGATGCTGCATGGTCCCGGAAAGCTCAAGTGGTGGGTTCGCCATATACAAGGTCCTACCTTGTCAAAACGGAGGACCAGAAGCTGGTAAGGCGCAACCGTCGTCACCTACTTCAAACTGGCGAACGGTTCATCGAGGAAAGCGGCGACGACATTGATGCCAGCTCAGCGGACAACAACGTTGGTGGCCATCCGACAGTGGCAACTTCAACCTCGCCAGCCAATGGCCGACGTCGCGAAGTTCCAACGTCGGGCGACCCTTCGCCACCTGTGGTGCGTCAGTCAACTTCACCACCGACGCCAGCTTTGAGCAGGTCGACTCGAACCGTGAAGCCACCACAGCGTCTTCATTATGACAAGGACTTTAACCAAGTGTATGATATCATTTTTTGAAATGCCATGTACTTACCACCGTTTCGGTGGGTATGTAATTTCGTTGTTAACGGAAAGGATGTATCCGGCAAGGCTATTTGCATCACAACTGCGCATCGGACATGCGCAGATACTGACGGCGCGCTATCGTGCGCCTATATAATCAGTGACTGAATAAACCGATGCCACTTCTTGTTCTGGCCATCATGCTGTATCGTCGTCCTTGCTAGTTACACTATACACCACTCCTAAAAGCAGTTAACAAACTGTTTTGCATGTTTGTACAAACATCTTCTGCTTTTTGAGCATCATGTGCACAGAAAACGCCATCAGTGTTGCCAGTTGAAGATGCCACGAGTGACCTCCACATTTTATCACCGGCCTGTGGTTCTATCGAGGTGCACTGGCACCGTGACAAAGGAAGGAAAGTTACGTGAACACCACCCGTATTTCACGTCCCGCGACAGGTGTGAGCCACAAGACTCGATGCCACGGCAGCAGCGCCGTCTGCGAGAAACGCCATTCAGCCGACGACAATTTCTAGCATCCTGTTTGTACTAAGAATAAAAGATCAAATGACGGAAAACCATACAATGAGAAATACTTGCGAGACGCTACATGTCCAGTGGGTGCGCATCGGTTTCTTCACGAGGTTGTGCTGCATCAGTTCTGTACCAACTCGTACAGGGTTGTAGTAATTTTCTCATCGCCTTGAAATCCTGGCAGCAAAAGTAGCTTGTGCGAGTACGGTCGGATGATGTAAGCCCACGCATGTTTATTCTGTCCTGTCCATATGTGGTCTGTGTGGCAGCGCCAACTGTAAATTATGCCTGAAATGGTATGTCACCACGTCATCTGCAAGCACACACGGGCTGACGCACCATACTCCATCATAGACCTCCGCTGTGGCGTGCACTAATGTCATGGCCGGCCCAGCCGAACATGCCGCCCCACACGCGCAGTGCCCCGACAAACTTACGGCAAAGCATGAGTGCACAGAAAACACCACCGGTGCTGCCAGCTGAAGATGCCACGAGTGAGCTTCGCCTTTTATCACCGGCCTGCGGTTCTAGCAAATGAACTTCCGCTTTATGTCTGTTTAGAGCTCCAAGTATATTCACACTCATTATGCACTAGCATTCATGCTCCACCTCAATATTTATTGATCAGATACATTAGTTAGCGGAAAGGTGCCATGACCTTCCACCGCAAACTGTTTCACGAGGAGTTCTTGGTAAAAGATATATTTCGTCAGTCACATATTTAAATCACTGTTAACTCGTATGTAAACGGGCAAGACCAAAAGACATGTCGCAAAGCCTTGATTATAAGAGATATTGGCAGTACAGAGCATTGACACCATAATCAAAAAGCTCGTTTTGTACTAACGGACTCATGAGTTGGCTCACTCAGGCTCAGGTCCAGCCGCGAGTCCGAGTGAGCTCGAAGTTTTTTGTCAACCTGTTGCTACAACACGCGGTTGCAGCCAATGCTTCCGTGAGGACGATCTTTGCATTCACATGGAGCTGCGATGTTCTATGCGTAGCAGAAAGCGCTCAATAAGACGCTTGCCAGAGCCTGCTGGCTGACTACTGATGCCTTTGTAGCATAAGCTGGCCCATATGTTGCATACTTTCAAATCTTCCCCAAAATCACTCTTCCCCAAATCAAAGTAATCACTTAGTTATCAACCCCACAAAAACTAACTTTACGGTGTTTAAGAGTGCTCAGAGGTCATTATCTGCTATTCCCTTAATACAACTTGGTATTCATTCCATTTCTGCTTGTTCTGATGTCGTCTTTCTTGGCATACAATTTGACCCATGCCTTACCTTTCGCAGTCACTTTAACCATCCTGAGCAGAAGAGGGTGTTCGGTATCCGTGCATTAATCAAAGCGCGCCCTTTCTTTTCCCATGAAGCTCTACTGGCGCTGTATTTTGCGTTCATTCATAGTCATATTACTTACGGTGTAGCCTCATGGGGCAACACTTATGCTAGTCATTTATCATCAATACAGCACATTCAAAATCAGTCAATCCGCATTGTCACTTCTAGTTCTTCGCAATCTAATGCCTACAAAATTACTACGCTCTTACAATATCTTGCCAGTAAATCTGTTGTTCCGGTTAAATCTTGTGACCTTATTCTACAAACTGCTGTAAATCAATTCGCATTCCCATTTATTACATCTGATCTTTTGCAGAATAATAATGTGACCCGGTTTGCGGCTGATAACAATTTCCTGTTACTCCCGCTCATACTGACTTTGGGCAACAAACTTCCGCTTTCAGAGCGATATCCTTTTGGAATGCGTTACCTTCTAGCATTAAGCGTTGCACTTCAATTCCTTTGTTCAAAAAGTCCGTCAAAAATCATTTTCTCGAATAACCTTACTTTTGATTGTTTACCTGTTTGACTCGTTTGTTCTTCGTTTTTTATACCATGTTGCATGTTTTGGCTTGATTTGTGATATAAAAGTGCATTTTGATGTCCGTATATTGCAAGAATTTTCTGTTACTCTGTATAAATTTTACCGTCGATTTGTATCGACAAACCGAGAGTCCCACTAAAGTCTCTAACTCTGGGACCCTCGTATGTATGTCTTAGATTTTGTACTTTGTTTTTGGATATCATAAAACTTGAAACTTGAAAGAAAATTATAGGTTGATATTCACTCTCTAATTAATGTTGCTCACCCCATCCCAACCTTACTTGCTTTCTATGGAAGCGTATGTATTCCCATCAGAAAGAAAATCTTGCCAAAAGTAAGTAAAAGAAGGCCAATTTATTTAAAAGTTTTAGGGAAATTATCTTCAAAAATATATTGCAATAGTATTAAGTATGGCGGTTAGTTGGTATGGATGTATTTTTATTTATAGTGAGAGAACGATGAAGATGGAAGACACAAAGGGTACAAACAAGTGCTGGGAACCACCTACAAGAAGGGACACCTACGGTGCTTGTTCATGTCCATTCTGTCTTCTGTCTTCGCTGTTTTCGCACTGTAACCGAAAATGTATTTTCAAAAAGCTTCGATGATTTCTATGCAAAATCAGCCATGCGTGTACACAGTTATAAATGCTTATTTATGCTGTACCACGCCATCCATAAACTGAGGCGAACCAGCATAATAGTGTACTTTGCAGGGATTGCCGGCATTTTCTGAAAGAAGCTTGTTTGGGGATAGTATTTTCTAGCAGCAATTATGCACAATGTGCACTCTCTGTACAATTTCTGTAAACAGATAATGTCTGTAAACAACTTTGCTTTTTTGTATCCAAGATTATTATTTTGACAGTAAACACTCCTTTCCTTAGAAAGTATTCACAGAAATGACCATCACGGCTTCCGCGTGACATTTTTACAAAACACCGATAGCCATATTGGCCATTTGCATAAATCTCCAAGCTGGCTTTTCTGCAAAGCTGTTTTCCAACCAAAAAGTACCGTTCTCAGACTTATTTTCTCACTCATTGTGTTGCCTTACCCCACTCTCTTTTTTTACGAATGACAGGTGCCTCACCCACCATGCAATCTGAGGGTTCGTTCGAGGTGGGACAACCACTCGGTAATTGTAGAGGGAAAAGGTCATTTTGTTTCGTGTGTAAGTAAGAAAAGCAGTCTGGGCCCGAAAGTTTTCCCCTTATGGCTGGGAAACGACCTTGCAGGAAAGCCGCCTTGCAGATTTCTGCAAATGGTCAATTCATGAAGAGTGTGTGGGCACTGTCCCACCTAGTAGGCAAGCGAGATGCATCGGTTAGGGGGGCGACTCCATAAGTTCTCGCCTCTATACTACAATAGACTATGCTATGATTTATGCTCTCAAGTCCTCCTCAGATCGTCCTCACCCTTGCTTCCTTTTTCCACCCTTACTCTATGCGAAGCTATGCTGAGAGCTGCTTGGCGCATATCCACTTTAAAGAGCTTTCCGCTGAAAGAGCTCAGCTCAGCTGTAACGAAATTCGCAAGGCCTCCGTGGAACATGCAGCAGACTATCACAGCGAAGAGTGGCCTTTTAAAGGTTATTGTAGAGTCTTCGGGGGCTACTAATACAAGTACACACGCAAGGTACCAGCTAGGCCATTTTTCGCTTTTTGGGTAGAGAACCGCGGACGAGCTAGAGCCCTGCCCTCACTAGTTACTCGCCTGTTTTTTTTTATAGTGCTAGAAAACCAAAGTAGTACAAGTTGTTTAGATTATGAATACCTGGCAGGTAAATGCTCACAAAAATAGAGCAAAGGAATAAGTTATGATCGAGTAAAACAGACTGAATGCTGATATGCAGCCTCTTAGCAACTTTCTTAATCTTCGGCCTTCATTTCTGTTGTTGGTGCGTGTAAACCAAAATGTTTTTGGTTCTTTCTGCAAGAGCCGATCTAACTTGTATCAGTGCATGCACATGACGCTGTTTACATGACCGTGTGTTCACTTTTGCACCTTGCAGATGTTGGACAGCTCATAATTCAAGGAGAATGCCAATATCTTTCTTTTACGTTTCGCAACCCATTCTTGAACATTCAATTACTATCCAGGAGTGGCACGTACTTCAGTCATCTGGCCATGTTGTTCTTGAGATGCAAATAAAATTACAATGTGATAATTTGCGTTGGTTTGTCTATTTAGAGATATTAAGACTGAATGTTGAGCTTCTTATACAAACCGTTTATTACTGGTTATTGTAATCTCAAACACATTTAAATATGATTTCAAAGTAATCACGAATGCCTCTATCGGGTCATGACACCTCGTGAACTCATTATCAGTACAATGAATTTAGTGGCTGCTCAAGCCCAATGTTACAATTCACCTGCTCTGCGAGTATAGCAGACATCAATGACAGACGAATTTGCAGGGTCCACGACGAAGGCTATCGTCATTCACCTCTCTTGTTGCTTTTTTGTGCTACTTTCTAGTTGGTGCTGGCTGCTTACGCCAGCGGTATTTTAAACATTGCAAGAAATCCACAAACATTCAAATAGTTTTTATGAGTAATATTGTGAAACAGGTGCCCATCCGGCACCTGTAAACAATGTTTGGCGGAGGACTGTGCCTAACGCTGCATCACCCACATCATTTCAGTTCTCCTAGCATGCTCTCTATGTCACAGAAGTATGGCCTGGTACATAGTACAGTAAAAACTCATTCGTTTAAACGTTGAAAGGGCCCTAAAGCACTTTTTCAACTAACCATTGAATGGATTCAATAAAATAGCTCATTGTGTCATGAATTCAACACCGCAAAAATTTTAAGAAACCATCGAGTACGAGCGGAGTTGCAAAGACTTGTCGCACGCTGCAATCGTGAACCCTCTTCTATTGTCTCGATGAAAGCCCTGGAAGCTAAGCTGGGATGGCACGGGCAAAGAAAATACGCCACGTGTGCCTTGTGACCTTGAGCACTTTATTCTTTTTAGGGGCGAAGCTCCTGTTTAGAAAAGGTTTATTCTTTCATGGGACGCAACAAACCTAAAAGACAAGCGTCTGTATAACAGGCACAATAACAAACAAAAGACAAAGCACAACATACACTACACATTTAAACTAAAGTGTCCAAGTCCGTAGGATGTCGATAGTCCGTTGTACTAATAACTGTACATATACTACGTAAATGCACTAATCACAATATGGAAAATGTACATGATGATATATGTACAAAATTTACAAGACTTGGTGAAGAAGTTAGAAAATATGTACAACAGGTATCAATATTCATAAAAGTTACATAACTTGCATCGTTAGAATGAAGTGCATATATAGGAGAGCTCACACCCATATGGAACACACACAAACACATAAAAATAGTAGGCACATAGTGATTACATGCACCAATCAGACATTGACAGGTGACCTGGCTATAGGAACCCGGCCAGGTGGAAGACCAATCGAACGCGTCTGTCAACTACGGACAGAAAGCGGCATGGCCATATGGCCATTGCCCGCAGAAATTCTTCCTCCCCAAGGAAGAACAATTCCTCCGACAGAAACGATAAGAGTTCAGAGTAGAGGCGTTCCAGAATCGGAAAAAGAGCACGACGACGATGACCTGCCGCAACAGCTTCGCACCTATTACGCCTTAAACAAAAAGCTCCCGCAGCTATTAGAAGGCGTGCAAAGCGACTACGCGAGCAGCGACCAGATGTTACAAAGCGATTAACACCTAGGCCACAAAAACTAGTGTTAAATGACTTACAAAACACTTTCGCAATGACACATTGCTGCAGCATATGCTGGTTAGACTCCTGTAACGGGCAGTTAAGACAAGTGGAAGATGGGACCATGCCCCACCTCTCCAGTCTGTCCCGTGTTGGGAGTACTCTCCATCCAAGACGCCACATAAAGTCACGGAGGTGACCAGGCAAAAACGATGCCGTTATCGTGCTCCACGAGACATGTCTCAATCATGCTAGACGGGCTAGAGGAACCAGAGGAAGCAGAAGAGCCGCCGTTGTATCTACAATGCGGCTTTCAAGAATGTCCACATCGGCACAAACCTGCTGCGCGTGTCGATAAAATGCTACTGCCGTTGAGTAAAATGCAGGTACGTGAAGTGTTTGTGGTGCAGAATTAAGCCGTGCATCTGGTAGTAAATAGCGTAACTTGGTGCCTAAGAAATAGCAGGCAAGATCACGCGCGGGGCACTGATCACCATGCAACAACCGAAGTAAGAATCGTAGGGCAAGTAGCCGGCAGCGAACAGAGACGGATGGGAATGCGAATCCACCGCAGTTTCTCGGTTGCCCAAGAGCTGCTCGGCAAACCAGCTCTGTTCCACCCAACCAGAAAAAAGAGCCAATCAGGGATTGCAACGACCTGGTGATTTGTAATGGGGGCTGTAAGACATGAGATATATACCATGCACGGCCGCAAAACACCGTCTGTGCTAAATGCCTTCTTTCGAGCATCGGTAAATCATACTCTTGTGCTTCCCGGACGTGTCGTTTTACATCTTCGACTACTGAATTCCACAAGGAGGCTGATATGCCGTAGCCAGTATAATCAAGCCCCAGAATGCGAATAGAGTCACTTTTTTGAAGACCGAAAAAGGAACTTAGACTTGCGTCTGGTGAACCAATGAATAAATATTGACATTTGGAAAAATTTTACGCAGCACCTGAAATCGTGCCATACGTAGTAAAAAGTCGTAGGCTACGGGATAAACTGTCCTCATTCGTGATGTCGTCATGAATGAGGAACGTGATGTCATCAGCAAATGCTGTCACTGTCACGGTACCACTACCTGGAAGAGGAAGGCCTCTAACGTAAGAATCAGCGATTAGCGATTGAAGGAAGGGTTCGAGGCTCAATACAAAAAGTGCAGGGGATAAAGGACACCCCTGGCGAACACCACGGGTAACCGGAAATGGCGCACTCTCTAAACCATCAAGAAATAACGTGCTGCGTATATTTCGGTATGCGTTTCTGAGAAGCTCGACGAAGTTTTGTGAGAAGCCAAATGCTGCCATTACGCTAAATATAAAGCTATGTTTGAGGCGATCGAATGCCTTTTCCTGGTCAAGTGAAACTAAGAGTCCCCGAGCTGATCTTGTTAACGTGTACGCAACTCTATCGCGCGTAACAAAGGAGCGACTGTGGATTTCTCTTCCAGGAATAGAGCACGCCTGATGATGACCTATTAAGGAGGGGATCAGGCTTCTCAAACGCCGAGTGATAACTGCCGCGAAAGTTTTATAATCAACGTTGAGGAGCGTTATTGGTCGCCACTCCTCTGGGCGAACTGACGATGGGTCATGTTAAGGTATTAAAAAAATTCGACCATCGCGAAAGCTATCAGGAAATTCAAAGTTCTCGAAACAGCGGCAAATAACAGAGGTGAAAAGAGCACCAATGTCGTCCCAAAACGTTAAATAAAACTCAACAGGCAACCCATCTGGCCCGGGGGCCGAGCCACGCTTCATGGAAGACAGTCCCTCTTTCACTTCGTCAGCTGACGGACTTGTGCACAGTTGTTCAGCTACTTCAGATGAAATTTGAGGGAGCCTACTTAACATTGTGGCTGTCTCGGTGGTACCGCGATGTGATGACATTGTCGTACGAGCTATGTTGGCAAAGTGAGCTAGGAAAACTGATTGATCCCGTGTCGGCGGTAAGGCAGTGTGTAAGAATCTGGCAGCCGGAGTTCCTAGTCGACTCGACGGGTTGAGAAGCGAGCTTTTCGCAAAGCGTAGAACCTCAGGATGAACACAAGGATTACGTCTGCAACGCCAAGCAGCCGCCGTCAACGACGAAGCTGCAATGAGGCGTTGAAAACGACCCCTCAACTCCCGCTGCCATGCGCGCATCAAGGGAGTTAGTCGATCAACCCGAAGAGCAATACGCAGCTTTGTGGCAGTGTCCGCTAGTTCTTCGGACGTACGGCGTCTAAGGGCCCGCCCTGCTACTGAGCAGTGTAAACGCCACTGCGTCTTGAGCGCGTCCCACACCTCCGGACCGCATACCAAAAGAGAGGCGCGCAAGATTCTAGATAAACTGGAGCGTGTACGCGCGTCGTGCAGAATGCGGATGTCAAGACGCCAAGGTTTCACTGATGATGAAAAGGGAAAGTGAGCCTCGAGCGTCACTGGTCGGTGGTCTGATATATAAACAGGCGATGATGGTAATGTTACTACATCACAGTGCGATACGTAAGAAGCTAGCGCGCTCGGCACATAGAAACGATCCAAACGACTAGACGACGTGCTACGCCACCAAGTCCAGGCATACTGTGGTCCATGCACTAGTCTGTACGTATCTGTCAAAGAGAAATGTTGCACTAGGCGACGCAGCTCTCGCGCGTTCCAATCAGAGCGACCCCATCCTGTACCTTGCACGTCAGCTCGCGTGTCTAATACACAATTAAACTCTCCAGTGAGTATGACATGACGACCGTCTAGAAAATACACGTCCAGGTCACGGAAAAGTCGTTAGACATCGCTGCTTGAGCTGGCCCATAATTACACAAAACACGCAGCTTGGAGGATGATAGGACGCAGTCAAAAGCCAATACCCGTCCAATCCCGTCATAGAAAACATGATGATAGCGCAGAAGAGCGCGGTTAAAAATAATAATTCCAACTCCAGAGGAGCGAGATGTCGCGAAGGAAAAATAACAGTCTAAATTAAATGCGCGTTTGAATGCACGAACGTGGCCAATGGTGAAAAAATTTGTTTCTTGTAAACACAGAATATCACAATGTTCTGCGCGGGCTATGCTGATAACCTCGGCTTGCTTTACTGGGTTACGGAACCCTTGAACATTTAAAGAAAGAATTTTCAGGGTGTCAGCCATATTGAAAAAAGGTGGGTGACTGACCTGGTCGTGTTGTTCGATTCGGTATACCCCGGGGATCTGTCCGTGGGAACTGGAGTACGTACACTACACAGCACAATTCGACCCTCTAGAAGAGGGTCGAGGTTTCTTCGGTTGCTGGAACTCGGAGCGGCTATCTTGGGTGCCGTCCGAGCTGGTGCCAGACTTGTGAACACGCTGGACCTCTCGCGGGGCTTGCATTTCCACGTCACATCCGTCTGGACTAGAAGGGAGTCCGATGCTACTGTCGACTTCGGGGCTGAAGCTGCTGTCGGACGAATCAGATGGTGGTAGGGCTGCAGCGTTAACGTTGTCGCCGCTTCCAACGACCTAATCACGGATTGCTTGTCGAGACGCGTCAGTAAAGAACTCCCATGGCGTCTTGCTACTTGCTCAAGGATGTCACGAGCCTGGCTTTCGGAATGATCCAATGGGTTTTGCTCATTCGGTTTCAATTCTTTCAATTCTTTCAATCTCTTTCAACCGCAATTGTACCTCCTGACTGGAAAATAACCCGCTTGTTACCCGTCTTCAAAAAGGTGACCCTGCATGCCCTTGTTATTACAGGCCAATTTCAATGACATCATCGTGTTGCAAACTTCTTGAGCATATCATTGCTAACTACATTCACAAATTTTTACATGACCGTAATTTGCTTTCTTCTGTTCAACATGATTTTAGAAAAGGTTTCTCTACAGTAGCGCAATTAACATCGGTTGTTCACAGTTTTGCCGCCATTCTTGACAAGTCGGGCCAAGTAGATGCTATTTTTCTAGATTTCTCCAAAGCTTTTGATGTTGTTTCCCATGTTCACCTTATCAATAAATTACAATCTACTGGTCTTCATGCATTTATAGTTAACTGGATATCTTCGTACCTGAGTAACTGCAAGCAATTCGTTCGCATTGATAATGACTGTTCACAATCCCTCCCCGTGTCATCTGGTGTCCCGCAAGGAAGTGTCTTAGGTCCTTTGTTGTTTCTCATATATGTTAACGATATTGTGGATGTGATTACTGGCCCTGTGCAAATAAGGCTGTTTGCAGATGATTGTGTATTATTTAATGAAATAACATGCCGAGAAGACAAATCAGTATTTAATTCCAATCTTTGTAATATATATGACTGGTGTACTAAGTAGAATATGAACCTAAATGCCGACAAATCAGTTTTTATGAAAATAACCAATAAGAAAAATTCTCTATCCTTCCCTTACGATCTTTCAGGACAACCTTTGAACGAAGATACAGAATATAAGTACCTGGGTCTTACCATAACAAACACTTTAAGTTGTAAAAAGCACATTTCAGACATTTGTGCGTCATCCTTTCGTAAACTGAGCCTTTCAAGACATAAGCTCAAACATGCTCCTGCAAGTGTTAGAATGCTAGCCTATACGTCTATTGTAAGACCTAAATTGGAGTATGCATGTATAATCTGGGACCCTTACACAAAAACTAACATTCATGCACTTGAGATGATTCAGCATAAAGTGGTTTGGTTCGTTTACTCTAAATACCGTTCGAGCGATTCCCCAACCAAACTCATGAGAGACCATAACATGCCAACCTTAGAATTAAGACGCAAAATTCAAAGATTAAAATTTCTTTATCTTCTCAAGAATAACAAATTGTCAATGAGACCAGAACAATACATCCAACCAATTACCGCTCGCAGAACAAGACACCGGCATGCCGACTCTCTAACGCCCTTCAATGCTAGAACTAACATTTTCAAATTCTCTTTTTCCCGCGCACTGTAACCGAATGGAATCAATTACCAGCATTATTCATAAATATCATAGACTCAATTGAACATATTGTATCTTGACCTGTATTGTTAAAGTGTTAAATTTCTTTCTTGTTCATTGTTTGAGTTATGTTCTTATTCTTCGCGCTTTTTATATTCTTGATCTTCTGTTGTTCTTATTACGAGCTTTGTAAATACGTCCCTCCTGCTTGGGCCCTTCACTGGGCCTGCAGTATTATGTAAAAAAAATTCTGCTCCTGGCGAGACACCAGCGCCCGTAGATCTCGCAACGTCGGCGTCTTCTGGGCACTCAGCTGCTAGCTTTAACGATGAGTCTGGTGCCTCGGTGTCTACCGGCGCTTCTTTCTCGGCTTTCGCCGGCGTCGAACATGGCATGACATGTTTGCCTGGGACAGACGCGAGGTCAATCGCGATGGCTGTTTCTATCGCTGAGATTGGCAGACGTGGCACGCTTGGGTTGGCCAAGCTGCACACTTCTTCATCGTTTAATGGAGCTCCCAGAATCGGATTCTGGCGTTCTTCTAGTACAGCTACTAGTTCTCGTTCATCTGTTGCCGTTGGTGACACGGACGCTAGGGCAGGAAAGGTCCCCGCAGTAGCATCAGAATATGAACGACGCACAGGGCAGACGGTGGTAGGGTGGTTATCTCCACAACGTCGACAGGGGCGGTCGCAACCTTCGCTTTCGTGTCCGTGCACACAACAGCGACCACAGAATGGTGCTGTGCACTGTGCTCGATAATGACCACTTGAGCCACACCGACGACAAACACGTTGCAGACCGCGGTAGTCGAAGGTGACTCGATGACCAGAAACACGAAGATAGTTGGGGGCGCGATTTGTGGGACTCATTTCCATCCGGACATAGCGTGTGCCTGTGAGAACTCCGCGTCTTGCGCTCATGACACCAGCGGTCACAGTCAATACCTTGCCGTATGGGGACAAAGCCTGGACGAGTGAAGTGATTTTTAAGAATCACTTCAGTACCTCGTTGGAGACGAAGGCTGGTAAAAACAGGCAGGCGACGTTAGTTACCTGCGGGCCGACGGGAACGACAGGGATACGCTCGCCACCGATGGTCAGGTAGCCAGCGTCGACGATGAGAGTCATGGAAGCCGTGCTCTTGACAGTTACTTGGAAGTTCATGCCTCCCATGTGCTGAACGCTGTGTACCTCTGAGAGGCCAACTATTGAGGCCGTCGCGTCGACGACGGTCTCCGGACTAGTCTCCGCAGGGACGACAACGTCGAAGGCCTGCGCCTTCGAAGGTGTCCACGACGTCGATGGCGCCATGGCTAGATGAGGAGGACGTCCCTGACGTGGAACACGCAGGGACGTCAACAGGATCACTTCCTCTTCGTCGTCCTCTCAAGGGCGTGGCTTGTGCGTCCCTCGTTGGACGTAACCACCAGTGGCACATACCCGAAATAGGTATAACATTTGACCTCCAAGGTGGTGCCGGTGAGAGATTTCTTCTGTGCGTTGTTTAACAATAAAAAAAGTGCTCAATGTACATGCCAATGGCGGCTAATGGGGAATGAGAGACAGGAGCATTCGGCTTTTAGTCAACGCGCATGCTATGATCCCCATTAGCAGCCATTGGCATGTACATTAAGCACTATCGGACAAGAAAGGGTTGCTACATTATACTCGCTGGGTGTAACCTCCTTAGTTTTAGAAAGGTTTAGCGAGCGTTGAGCCGCAGGGCCATGAATACAATGAACTAGTATATACCATGAATGAATTCGAGGTGGTTAAATGGGGGAAGCAGATACGAAGCGCAAGCTGTAAGAAATTAAAAGCTGAATCCTCCTGTCTCTCATTTCACATTAGCAGCCACTGGCATGTAAATTGAGCACTATCCGACAGGAAAAGGTTGCTACGTTATACTTGCTGGGCGTAACCTCCTTGGTTTTAGAAATGTTTAGCGAGCATTGGGCCCCAGTGCCATGAATACAGTGAACTAGTATATACCATGAACTCAAGGTGGTTGAAGGTGGGAAGTAGATCCGAAGCGCAAGCCGTAAGAAAGTGTGCGCGTGCCACCTCTCGTTTAGTCCTTGGAATGTCCACTGAATAGCGGTGCTTCTATATGGGGAATATATGATAAAAAGATGCGAGATGGTGGGACTTGGAGTGTTGAATAGATGGACGAACGGACACACAGACAGATGCATGGATGAACGCATGAACGGACGCAGGGGCGGATGCATGAACGAACGCAGGGACGGGCGCACGAACAGACGCATGGACGGTCACACAGACGGACGCATGGATGGACGAATGCTTCGCCCCACTCTCCATCATTCACTCCGTGGATATGCTGCCATTTTTTTATTCAAATACACAACTTTTTTTAGTGTGAGCGTGCTTGCACGCATGGAAAAGTCCCGGTCTCCCATGTCGATTCCTGTAACAACTGAATGCGCCATGTTCAAAACGGCCAAAGGCTGACAGATGGCCTCCTACGAGCAATTTTTGAGCTTCTTCTATCATTTGACGAGAGAAAAGAAAGTACTTTTTAGCTGTCTTGGCCAATTTGTTGTGAATTGCGAGCTGGTGCCATGCTATATTATTTGGCTCACAGGTTCTCGGCAGCCTTTGCTACCAATTTCTGACCATGCTCAAAACGTGTTGCAGAGCCGCTTTAATTAAAACTGACACCCTAGTCTTAACACAGCTTGATGTATCTCAATGGGGAAAAATACAAAATATTTGAACATGTCAATATCAACAACGGTTAGTTCAAACTGGCAGCCCCCTCGCTTTCATCTACATTTGCATGAATCGGCCTAGGATGATCATTCAAATACTCAGTCCTTTCATATGTGTAAAACAAGTGCAGTAATTGATTTCCATGTAAACTTTTATGGTTGTAATTGCAGTCTGTCTGCTGCTACTGCTGTATAGGTAGAACAGCCTAGTCTGGCAATATTTGCCTTTAGCCATGTTTTTTGACAAATTTTACTATTGTTCTAAGTAAACTAAAAAAGACAGACTTTGAATCTTGATTTAATTAACCCTGCCACGTAAATAAATGTGTTTTGAAACACAAATAGCTTCGTATATTTTGGCACAACAGGCACTGCTCACGTGAATGCGTCTCTGCTTGTTTGTTGAGTGTCCCTGGCTAATAAATAAGTTCTGTTCACTGATAGAGCATGAACTTAATTTATGAAATGAACTGCCACAAATGTGCACAGCCATCTAATTAGCAAGAATGAGTACCAGGTGCCCTCTCTGGATTCTTGCCGCACAGTGTTCCATTTGCTTTTTGGTTGCAGTTTTGCTAAATTGGCTAAGAAGCTATATTCTTAATTTAGTACAGCAGTTTACTTCAAGTCGTTTACCGAGTAGAATGAATTGAAGAATCAGAATCAAGCTGAATATATAGAAAATTTGAGAAGCGAAAGCTTGCTAGTGTCTCTTGCAGGCATCAGCGTTAAAGGACCAGGAGGGGATGCCGCAGATGTTAGCGAAGGGAGTTGTCCACACGAGCTTTCATATGTTGGGCTGTAGCTAGACTAGAGAGGAGGAGAATTAAAAGAGGAAGAACAGGGAGGTTAGCCAGTTTTAGAGGACAGTTATATAGCTGAAGCGTTCTTCGGAGCTTGTGTAGCGGAGCGATGGCAGCTGTTTAGTGCAGGCGTGAAAGTTCTGCCATACAGCACGATCGCTGTTGTCGGAAAGCTGACTTTCTGTTCATTTCTAACCGCGTCTCTCTTGTCGTGCTAGCCCCGGTGAAGAGAGAGAGAGAGATAAAGATGCAAGGAAAGGCAGGGAGGTTAACCAGACGCGCATCCAGTTTGCTACCCTGCACTGGGGAAGGGATAAAGGGGAGAAACGAGGTTGCAGAAAGATGAGAAGGTACACTATCACGAGCACACTCGGGGAGCACACACAGTCTACAGGCGGTCGCTCAGGTTTGTTGACTTAAGGTAAAGTAGCAGTGCTTTAGTTGCTTTCTGCGCAACTGAGGCAGATGCCCAAGGTCCTAGTATCTTCTGCACACAAAATGGTCCGGGGTCAAGTCGATTCAAAACCATCCGGAGCTGGCATCGCTGTGTGTCGTAGCAAGCGCAGCTGCACAGGACGTGTTCGATGGTCTCTTCAGCTCCGCAGTAGTCGCATGTAGGAGTGTCTGCCATACCAATGCGAAAGGAGTACACCTTTGTAAATGCAACACCCAACCAAAGGCGGCATAACAGTGTCGCATCGGAGCGGGAAAGTTGTGATGGTAGCTTTAGCTTGAGCGAAGGATCCAGTTCATAAAATTGACACCTTTGGAAGCTGGTAGACGACCAGAACGTGCGTGTGAGATCTCGAGCCAGCAGGTAAAGTTGTCTTGCTGCATCATTCCTTGATAGAGGAATCGGGACTACACGGGTTTCTTCATGGGCTGAGCGGGCTGCATCATCGGCTAATTGATTTCCGGTAATACCGATATGTCGAGGCAGCCATTGATATATAATATCATGCCCTCGTGCTAGAGCTTCATGATGGCAATGTCTTATTTCTTCTACCAGTTGGTCATGACTCCTCCTACGCATGGCAGACTGCAAACTCTGAAGCGCTGCCTTCGAATCACAGAATATGACCCATTTTCCTGGACGTTCTTGAACGAGATATTGTAAAAGCCCCGGTGAATCTAATAAACAAGGTCAGGGGAAGGCAGGATGTATCGGTGGTTCATGCGGTGAAACAACTACATCCTTCGTCGTCCTGTTACCTCTGCGGTCATCTGGCATGATTCAGCACCTTTGGTGTAAAAAACAAACCTACCGAGGCATCATTTTTATCCCCTGGCTTCTTTTTCACGTGGCTGTTACAACCAAATAAGGCAAAGCTCACCACGGTCCCTGCTAGCTAGCATGCAACCACGGCGCGTACCGCCTCTCCGCAAACGCAAATAAACCTGTTCGAAGATTGTTCACGTAATAAATACGCACTGCGCACAAGACACTGCTGTATGTAAATTAAAGAGGACAAAGAGGACGGATTGCACAGTAGAGACCTTTGACACTTCTCTTTTGACGTGCGGACTTAGTGAAGACAGAGCGCACACAGAACGTTGCCTAGCCCAGTACTGCGCTCAAAAATGGCCAGATGACCGAAATGGCGTCGCTGCCCGTCGATCGATACTTCCGCCACCTCGTGGATCAAGGAGCAGTGCATACCCCGTATTGCGTTCACCTCACAGTTACATGACGGATACTCGTACATATGTGTCATTGTTCGCACCGCTAAGCTCCAGGGGCGCTTGTCTCAGTATACTGTGGAATGTAGCTTTGAGTATGTCGGTAAATTTGGGTATGTCAGCTCGACCGAATAGCTGCTTACAAACTCATTCCATTGCCCGTTTGTCCCCCAGTGTGTATTAGCATGAGAAAGAGCTGACATGTTCATTCCCTGGTACAGCAGTGTGTAGAAGGCAACAAATGATGACGTGTTTTACATAATATGAGAGCTTAGCATTTTGGTGGCAAGTTCATGACAAATACGTCCACATAATTAACAAAATTAGGTCATTGGATAAACGTAAAGAAACTTTATGCTGACTTAACTTGGAAGGCTTATCTCTATGCCTGCATATAAAGCAAACAATGCATGATCAAGTTCAGCTTCACTGAAATGCACGTGCGCTGCGGAGAAGCACACAGTGTAAACAAGCAGAAATTGATCAAACTGACACTTACAAGGATTGCTTCACTGCTATACAAGTGCGCTGCGGAGAAGCACACAATAAAAACACTGGCATTCACACGTTCTGACTTCACCGCCGTGTACATGCGCTTCGGAGAAGCACGCGGTAGAAACAAATACGAATTTATCAAACTGACATTCACAAGTCTGGCCTTACCGCCTTGTACGTGTGCTACGGAGACCAAAGGTGTTTGTGCAATACCTCTTAACGGGCCTGAAGCAATGTTTTTTTCGATAAGAACTAATCGCAGTTCAGTTCCACAAAAGCGGGCGAATGCATGTTTCAACCTAAGCATTTGGGTCATTACAATTACACCAGTGTTACTCTCTTAATACCAAATGGCCAACGCGAAAGACAATTTATTTCGCGATTCCAGCATATTAGCACAGTCAGCGGATGACTCGGAGCAAGTTACATAACTTTTCAGGATGCTATAAAAAGTGCCAAAGAATTCAGCACTATTGTACTTATCCACATGGGAAGCCTCTGCAAAAGTCTTCACGAATTCCGCCAGCATATCTTCATATTATAACGCTGTCTGATATGTACTGTACAGGTATTTCTGGCTATTACATATGGGATAGCGACAGGACAGGGCAGTGTACAACTACAAATAATTGAGACGACTGCTTACCTGCTGTTGCAAGGCAGCGTATTGCAACCTGCGACGCCTGTAGATCTAGCAGTCACCACGATGCTCACGAAATCGCTACGGGGTTTGCTATATTGTCTGTCGGTCTGTCGGTTTGTTGTCTGCCGGTCTGTTGTCTGCCGGTTTACTACATTGTCTGTCGATCGAGCAAGCGTAGCCATAACGACGTTGACAAAATCGTTACGAGGCACCAGTTCGCGTTCTACGTTGTCTACCCCAACTGCACAACTTGCAGAGACAAGGCACGATGAATGGTACTTCCCGAACGCTCAATTAAGGCGCTAGCTTGAGAATGGTGGCGGTGGTTAGATGTAGGAAGAAGCGCCTAATTTCTGCAGCCCTTGAGAATGAGAATCAGCCAGTGATTAGGCCTCACCGGGTTCCACAGAACACCTACCACTACCACTTGCCGGGTTCTCTGAACCGGCATTCCAAATAACTCCGCTGCGATTTCATGGTGCCACCATGGAAAATTCCTAGAGCAAAAAAAAAATCCCCAGAAAATCCTCTTCCTAGGCAAGGCAACATTCTGTACGACAAATAGACGCTCGCGCCAGCCCATGCTACGGCAGCACCGCCTTGAGAACCGTTTTTTTTTTTTCGTCTGCGTGCGCCACTTCACGCGATGCATGGCGAGAGAAGGTGCCTGAACACACTACCCCATATTCTTGTACACTGTAATAGAGCCAATGGGGACAGCAATTCGGAAGCTACGGTAGCGCTGTCTGGGTTTTGTAGGAAATCGTAAAAAGATTGCAAAATGACTATTTCACTAATAGGTGAAAAACGTTTTGTTACCTTCTGCACATAAATGTATTTTCGAATCAAATTTAAGTAAGAATATTGTTAGTATAATTTAAAATTGCGTATAAAATGAAATAGGTTTCAAAAGCACCAGAGTGTTTTCATATGGCGGGTGGCCTTTTGCATAGCAGACGACATCGTCGTCATCTGCTTCTGCGTCATGGCTGACCCCCGCTCATTGTAGTAGCCCCCTTTCTCAATTTCTATCGTTTCCACATAGTGCATTGCAGTAAACTTCGCAATATAAGCTCATAAGTATCTCGCATGCTTACTTTAGTAAGTTGTGATGCCGCATACAGACCGAGCGAAATGACAACGCTGGTCGCACAAGCTTGCAACAATAAATCGTTTTTTTTTTTTTTTGTAAATCAATCGATCGATGTTTACACAAAAAAAAGGCCACATAAGTAAAATTGTAGCAGGTACAGCAGTGAACAATATGCATGCTTCAGCGTTCATGTGCAAAGAAGATATACGTACTACACATAGCCCCAACGCAGATGCCCAGAGCACAGAAGCTGTCCAGCGCTGGCTGTTATATCCATCACTATGCACGAAAACTTTGGGGCAGTAAGTAATCGCATACCGCTTATGTCCCTGCACTTGTGTAGCTCAAGATTTCGCAACAACTCTTTGACAATATTCGGTAAACTTCCTGTAATTGGTATCAACATAGTTGCGTGCCTTTCACGAGCAGTGCGGTGAGACTGACTGTTTCCTTTTCCGCACTACCAACTAAGGTGACGCACTTTCCAATTTTCTACGCATTCGCACTTTGCATGCTTCTGAATGTCTGAAATTAAATGAGGAACGGTTTTTTATGCTTACCATGCCGAAGTCTTACTATGGTGGCTAGAGGGGGGAAGTGTGACGGGCGCTGTATCCCCGCCATGGGAGAGGGATGCGCGGAACGCAATGAAAGTTCTGGCCGCCGCAAGGGGCGCTGGTGTAGTCGTAGGTGCTCGCCACGCTTGCTTTGGCACGCTCGTTCTCTCTGTGCTGTGCCGTCACCTTGTTCGGATGCTACGCGCTCGCTGTCGTTTGTTTACCCATGTGTTCTTCGAACCATGCCGTCAAGTCGTGCAAGTACATGCTTCGTCCCTGGCTGTAAAGGCGGGTATAGATCGTGCTCGGAGAAGCTTTCCGTCTTTAAAGCCCCGAAGGATCTCTCGAGGCGAGAGCAATGGGCTCGAAATATTAAGCGGGCTGACAAAGAGCTGACGAGAGACAGTGTCGTTTGCGAGCGGCATTTCGACGCCAGTTTCATCGAAAGGACATACCGCCACATTATAAACGGTGAGGTTGTCGAGATACCCCACGATTGTCCGCGTTTATCAGAAGATGTGGTGCCTACGCTGTTCCCAGACGCACCGAAGTACTTTACCAAAAAAGCGCCCGTGAAAAGAAAGGACAGAAATATATGTGAACAGCGCGGACCTGCTAAAAAACGGCAAAAGCCGAACTCTGTCAGCAGGCAAGAGCCCGAAGCACACGTGCAGCAGCAGGAGCACGAGGATCCCAATGTTCTTCCCGAGGTGGAGACATCTGATGCAGTTCACGCCGACGCCGAAGTTCAAAGGGTGTGCGGCAACCTCCGTCTACCCGACGAAACATGGAACAAGTTAACGTTTTGCAGTGAACGTGATTCTGCGTTATACGGCGTTTGTGAGCTCGAGGCCGAGCAGGTGGACCACATCTTGCTGCCCAAGTTTGTGAAATTCAAAGCTAATAGCAGCCAACAGAACTCATTGTGTTGCTTTGTATACTTGAGGGGCAAACTGCATTTACAGTGTACCGTCTCCTCGCCGGAAGAAGCGCAGTCGGTGCTCGACAGCACACATGCACTTGCATTGTGTCAAGGCTGCGGCATGAGACCGGAAAAGCAAGGACAGTATGTATTGTTTGCTGGGAATTACTTTTCTGCCAAGTGTACTTACGTGTGTGAGAGTGGCTCCTGCATACACTGCAAATACCTCAGAAAACTGGTGCAAAACCAAATGTCGCGAAAGCGGCGTAGCGGGGGCATGTACAAACGTCAGAAGAAGCTCGCTAACACACGCCGCAGCTTGCGTACTGCTCAGAAGAAGCTGCTGAATGCAGAACGCGAATTAGCAGCAATGCGGCAGGCAAATCAACAAATTGCCGACGAGGTGCTGGGCGCTCGCATTAAAAGTTTGCCTGAAAAGCAACAAATGGCTGTCAGGGCCTGCTTCTAGGCTGCTACAAGAAAATCAACATCTGGGATGTTGTATGAGAAGGAATGGATTTTGGAGTGTGTACTTCTGCGGATGCGTAGTCCTAAACTATACGAGCAGCTTCGTAAGCAAAAAGTTCTTATATTACCAAGCAGGACGTGTCTCCAGCGCTATACTCGCAGCTTCAAAAGTGGCTTTGGATTTAACAAAGCAGTTTTCAACGCCCTTGCTATCACATCTCCAGTAGACATGGAGGCATCATCTTCGATGAGATGAAGTTGGCTGAGCGTTTCAACGTCAGTGCAGCAGGTAAGCGCTACCATTTCTTCAATCGAGCATCAGATCACTGAAGATGCATCACGTTTGCCCAGTATAGGGCCTGTTTTTATACTGCGGAGGCAATCAGTTTTTCGTTTTTAACTTATTTCCAGGGACAGTGGAAGGCTTCGTTGACCTCGGAAAGTTCACCCAGGAGGAAGATCGGACGACTCCAGCCGACCATGGGATGTTGATGATGTTTCAACCTTTTCAAGGTGAGGAAGCGTTATTATCAATTTTGTGTGCCAACACATGTTTACTGATAAAAGCACTTTCACTTTGCCAAATTAATGAAGAACTTCAAGTCGGCTCCTTATTAGATGTCACGTTTATTGAGAGTGCCTAGTCAGCATAGCGAATTGCACTTGTGTAAGGTGCAAGAAAGCCTGTCAATTTTGTGCGAAACAACTTAGCAGGTCAGGCAGCTGTCTTGCTATAAACATGAGTCTAACTATATGACTGATTTTGTGCAGGTGACTGGACACAGATATTGGGAGTGTTTTCACCCAAAGGGAACATCAAAGCAGAAATGCTGGCGGAGCTTCTTCTAGAGGCCATTCTACTGTCAGAACAAGCCGGACTTTTCGTCGACTTTGTATTCTGTGATGGAGCGACCTGGAATCGGAGCATGTGGAGGTCATTTGGAATTGGCGGTATGAAACAGAACTATTTGTTCTATTGTGGCCAATTTCAACATGCCTGCTATGTGCATGGGGTACGTGAAACAATATATATGCATCTCAATATCAGCGATATATTCCCAGAACAGTGAGGTTTGAAAAGCAGAGATGCTGACTGCTTCTTTTTTCTTTATTCCAGCATCCTCAGTCAAGACCACCTGCAATGTTACCCACCCTGTGGACCCCTCCAGAAAGCTTCACTTCTGCTCCGACTTCCCACATTTAGTGAAATGTGTTCGCAACTCATTTGTAAGCACCGGGTTCACCACTCAAGATGGTCGTGCGTGTGTTGAGGACATTGAGGCAGCATGGGAGAAAGACAAAAGTTCTTTAACTCTGAAGGCCATGCCACATATAAACGAGAGTGCACATTCGGCCCAATTCTTTTGAGAAAATGAAAGTTAACTTGGCGTTCACACTGTTCAGTGATGAAGTTTTGAAAGGCATGTTTTTGTTCGCATCAGACATTGACGAGATTTCTCCTTCAAAACTAATGCCCACAGGGGAGCTTGTAAAGCGAATGAGTCGACTAATAGCTGTGATGACGTCCAGGTGCCCGCGAGAGGGGCTCAGACCATCATCAGAGAAAGTTGCTGAGCTCGAGGCGTTCCTTTTATTTATGGATCACTGGGAAGCAGCAGCAAAGACAGCCGGTGGGGGATTCGTGAGTAAGAGCACTGCAGAAGGTTTGCGTGTTACTTTATGTAGCACGCTTTCACTTCTTACCTACTTGACAAAGTCTCTCGGCTTTAGGTACATGCTAACAGCCCGACTCAGCCAGGACAAACTAGAGAATGTTTTCGGAATAATTAGGCAATATTCTGGTACTAATGACCATCCAAATCCCGGGCAGTTCCTAGTGACTGTAAATTGCTTGTCTTTTTACAATCTTGCTAGACCACCAAAGAGTGGGAACTCCCCAGCAGAGCTAGTAACAGCTCTCATTGACACTTCATCACCAGCCACAGGTGATGCCATTTTCGGCATACGAGACATGATCGAAGATATGCTTGAAGTTGGAGATGTTGATGGGGCTAGGTCTACACTGCAGTCTCCAAGTGGTGACCACAGCAGCTACGCTGTTCGGAAAAGTGACAGCCGTCTCATTTATTACGTTGCTGGCTATGTTGCGAAAAAATTCAACAAAAAAAGCTCTTGCAACGAGTGCATTTCCACTCTTGCCACCAAGAAATCAGGAGCCATTGTCAAACCGAACAGTGAATTAGTCTGTGAGTTCGACAAAGGAGGATTGCTGTATCCTTGTGACAATCTGGCCAAACTTGTGAAAACCTTGGCGGATACATTTACGTTCTACTTTTCTGCTGAAAAGTTGCACTCCTTCAGCATACACGATTTCATGCAGTTCTTGGCAGGTATCAAACTGGATAGAGTTGGCTGCGAAATTCACAGCAAAGAACTGACCGCAAAAGTAGTCCAGCTTTTTCTGCTCACGCGTATGCACTTCTGGACAAAATCTTTGAACAAAGACAGGAGTATCCAAAGGGAGCGCCAGAAACACTTGAAGTTGAGGAGGGTCAAGTAATTTGACCTCTGAACGTGATATGGAAGTATGTTATGACAAATGTGTGATAAATAAACATGTTTTACCATTTCCCTTGCGTGTATTTAGTATGCATCTAAAGCCGTAAGTTAACAGAAATCATTGGATCTTGCATAGATAGAACTATCGCTAAAATATTTAAACAAAATGTTCAATATCAAAGAGCCTCCAGCTGCAGCATTCCAATCTCCACTTCAAGTTTCTCAAGGAAAAGGAGCCGGAAAACGTAAATGCTTCGAAGATTTCACGCCGAAGGGAAGCCCCTACAATTAAGAGGAAATGAAGGGGGGGGGGGGGTACGGACTGAGAGAAAATTTAAAAAAACGCACTGCACTGCAGCCAATATACTCGCTATGAATGATGGAAACAGTTTAGTGTTTTTCCCTCTTTGTGAAATGTAAAGTCGGCAAGTCGTTTATTTCAACTGAACTAGACTATAAACATGGTAAAATCAGCTCAACAAGAACACGATAATAAGAACGACATAGGACGGGCGCTGAAAATTTAGCGCCTGTCCTCTGTCGTTCTTTTTCTCGCCGTACTTTTGCGCTGCTTTTACCATGAAGATCAACCAACTAGCCTAGTTTTGCACGCTGTTGCAGATTAAACATGTCAAAGGAAACCGATATTAGGAAACTTTTAAATATGATAACCTCCGTCTGATTTAAAAGCATTCTTGTTTTTTTTTTTCTATTGCTTAGCACCGCTCAGAACTTACAACACATGCTTCTTAGCGAAACAAACACGTAGGCACGGGCGCGGTGTATAAGCGATTATTAGAAAGAAGTGAAACTAACGTCTAGCAGCCATACGCAAAGCAGGCAAATACCGCCGCAAGCACCTACGGCGCAGGTAGCGCCACCTGGTGTGGCCGCCATCTTTCATCGGGAATTCGTACAGCCCTCCGCTCTTGCCCGTCACACTTCCCCCCTCTAGCCACCATAGTCTTACAAATAAAATCGTCGAAAAAAGGGCTTCGTTCTGTTTCGTTTACTTTATGCGTTTACCTACGCAGCCAAGTGCGCTGTCGTCGTTTCGATGGTGGCGACTCCTCACGCTGTGGCCGCGAAGCTCGCAACATGCCACGGGCCTGGCGGCGCCGCGCAACATCGCTCAGTTTTGCAGCTTACCTAGTTCTGGAAATGTTCATATGTATCTGCAAGGCTTGTGTTGGCTGGCGTTGAGCGAGGCTTCGTTTCAAAAGCGAATACCACTGCATAAATGAAGCTTCTCCAAAACAAAACGTTTACAAGCCGATCTGATTCACGCGTATTACATTCTAAAATAAACGTCCACTCACCTTGACGGCACAACCAAACGGCGAAGGAACAGACGACATAAACGTGGCGGAAAGAGCGCTCACTTTGTCGTATGCCTGACAAGTTTAGTGGTCGTTGGTTACTTCTCTGGTTCGTAAAATTGTAAATCAACGTAGAAGCACAGAACATCTATACACTACCAATTAGAGAAGGGAAACTGTACCTTTGACAGTGCAACGAAAATAAGGGTAGCGGTGGCGTTGTGAACTAACTTAACCGACCTAGAGACGGCGGTAGTAGGCCTATCATCATCATTGCGCTAGGGTATGGTGGCTAGAAGGAGAGGTGTCAGCATCGGCGCGCCGGAGAGCGAGCGAGAATTCCCAACCAACCAAGTGGCTTTGAAAAGAAGAAAAAGGAAGAAAAAAGCGCAGTCCCGTTACTGCCTCTCTTAATCGAGGGCACCGTCACAGTTATGCGCAGGGAAGGGCGAATGGAAATTGAAGAGACAGAAGAGAAGAGGTAAGAGAAGGGTAGGGAAAAGCATTCGCACAGTATCACATTGCGTGCGTCCGAAACCGCTGCGATAATCCGCAACCATCAGGAAAAGCCACCGAGAAGGCCGGAGAATTAATTCACCGAAAAAGAAGAGGATGAGCCTAAGAGGCGCATGAATGTAAAAATTAGACATATTCGTCCAATACACAATCTAAAGTCAATGCTTAGCATACAATTCGATGATATATTTCCTCATAACGCGAAACAATTGGCATATAGGTATTTAAATGACCAGTTAGCAGATTATCTAGCCCACCTAGAGATAAGCAATATCATAGCGACTGATGCATCTGTCTCAAAAGAAAAGGCTGGGGTTGGCATCTTCTCTCCTTCTTTGGACTGGTCCTTTTCGATTCGACTCCCAGATTATACCCCGGTATTCATGGCAGAATTATTGGCCATTGTTCTTGCCCTACGCAAATTACCCTCAAGCGAATCATTAGCAGTGATCATTACAGATTCGTTATCAGTTTGTAATGCACTTTCTGCGGCAGTAAATTCGGAGCTGATGAATACGTTTCGGCATTTAGTACCGAAAAACGTAAAAAAACTGCATTTTCTATGGGTACCAGGCCACCGCGGATTATATTTGAACGAAATGGTGGACTCTTTAGCAGCAGTATCCCTGGGTGGGCCCACCATTCCAGTTTTGCCAGATACGGCTTACGTAACTGCGCTAAGGTTCCGAAATGCTTGCCTACACTGGGGAAAAGGTAATTTGGATAACTTCAAAGATTTCGAGCATTTGAGCTATTGCTGGAATAAACAGTGGTGTTTATCTCGCCAGTTAGAGGTCACTTATACCAGATTGCGCTGTGCAGTTCCACAACTAAATTATTACCTTAATAAAGCTCAGCTCAAGGCGTCACCGCTATGCATTTGGTGCAACGAAATTGAAACGATTGAACATTTCTTTTTATTCTGTCATCGTTATTCTTATCAGAGAAAAAGATTTTTAGTAGCCCCATTACAAAAGCTAGGAATACAAGTAAATTTACCAGTAATTTTATCACTTGGCGGAGCTTCATTTGGTTACTGCCACAGGGATGTATGCTCCGCTGTGTTTAACTACATCAACGCAACTAAAAGATTACCATGCTAGTGAACCACTACCTTTTCAGATCTTTAGTTTATAATTCATAGTAATGTCTTTCAAAAACAAAAGATGGTTTGACCGCTTGCTCAGCACACATTTTTGTTTTTCTGGTAGTATTATTTTACGCTACTTTTTCAGATTGGCTTCATTTTTAGTTTAGTTTCATTTAAGTATCCTGCCGCCCGGTTCTTGGCCCATCCCCCTTTGTGGGTAAGCGCCATCCATCACAGGTCATCAGCATCAGCATCACACTCGCGTGACCAGAAAGCGCAAGCATGAGAGAGGAAAGAAAAAGGCCGAATGATTTCGGTTCAACGACAGGGAAAAAAAACAGTTGAATGCACAGATAGGAGATACGTGCGTGGGCACGTACCTCAGGGACGAAAGAGGAAAAAAAACATTGTTCCAGTTTAACGAGATGGGAAAAAAAGAAAAAAAACTGTTGAACTTACAGATTAGTGTCCTGTTGACCTTGGTGAAATAATCCAGTGGGGGCACAGAACACTGGCAAGGGCGGAAAGCCCGAACACGAGAGAAAAGGAAAAAAAAGTTCAGTTCAGTCAAAAAAAAAGGAGGAAAAAAAAAGAAAAAAAGAAAAGGAAATAAAGTTTAGCTGAACACACAGATGAGAGTTCCGAGGAACTCGATGTGTCAATCCCGTCGCTCTAGTTCGCCGGAACGATTGCTTCATGCGCAGCGATAGCCGCCGCACACAGGCCACGAACCGGAGAATCAGGGGGGAGGAACACCATCACTGCGCGGATAGCGGCTACAAGTGCGGAGATCACCGCGTCCCTCGGGTCTGCCTCGGAGTCGGGGCAATCCAGAGGAGGGGGCGAAGGGGCACTCGTGCTTGCAGCAGGCGCACTGGTAGGAGGGCGAGGTGCAGGCACTGACGCCGATCGACGACCGGAGGCGACAGCGTCCCGAAAGGAGCGGCCCTAGACGACTTCCACGCTGCCTCGCTTGTCGATGGTGTTGACAGCGGTTCTGGCTTTCTCCGGCGCATGGCGGCGCGTCACGGGGCCATCCGAGGAGGCGATGATGACGGCGGCCTTGCGCTGAATTTGCCAGAAAGGGCAGCGCGGTTCGTAAGCTAGATGCGTGCCACTGCAGTTAATGCAGCGAGGGCGCTCCGCAGGACAGGGCGCTTTGGCGGGGCTGCCGCCGCAGCGGAGGCAGCGTTGGTCCCGCGAACAGGTCGCGGTGGCGTGGCCGAAACGGCCGCAGCGGGCGCACTGAAAGGGCCGTGGCAGGCGAGGACAGACAGGCCGGTGGAGCTTGAAAAGGGCCACAACCAGCGGAACCGTAGTGCCCTGAAACGTGATCGCGAGGCACCTGCCTCGTCGGACGCAGGGGATGACCGGGACAGCTGAGTCGAGGCTGGCCACGATTTCCTCCAAGTCAAGGGTTGCGTCGACGCCATAGACGGTGCCCACGCAGCTGTTTACCACAAGGAGCTTCCCCCTGACGTGGGTGTCGCAGATCTGGCTCATCTGGAGCAGGGGTGTGGAATCCGCGAGGGGCTGAATGTCCACAGCGACGACGTTGCGCCGAAAATTGACGCGGACGCGTCGAGTGGCCGAGAAGCCCGAGAGGAAAGCCCCGATGGCTTTGCGGGTCGTGGCGAGGTAGTTGGCCTTCTTGCCAACTGGACGGTAAAGGATGGTGCCGCCGTGCTCTCCCACTGCTGCAGGAAAGGCCGGGGGCTGTGTGACGGGCTCAGGAGCTGGGTCGGCGTCCAGTTGAGCTGGGGGGCGAGGTGGTGAGTTTAAGCTGAAGCTGGGGGCACCAGTTTCCTCCCCTGTCGTGTCCTGACGATGTCGTTATGACGACGGTGGTGTTTGGTGTTCCCATGAGGAACTAGAGGTGAACGATTCGTCTGTCTCCGAGGAGTCCGCCCGAGTCGGCGCGTCTTCGATGGAGCGCTCTTCCTCGCGCGCGCCCGTAGGCGAGCTTTGCGATGTTGATGCCGACGGCCATGGTCGTAAGTCGCGAAGCGTCGGTGTTGACGACGCATCCTGATGCTTTTGCTGCTTCGGGTGGAAGTCAGCCTTCAGGTTTTGGTTGGCCCGAGCTCGGTACCGAAGTACAGGCAGGCCCATGACTAGGGGTAGCCCTCAGAAGGGCTGTGCGCCCAAAGGCGTGAAGCGGGCGTTGAAAAATACCGCACGGGAGGAGCGAAAAAAAAGTGCGACCGTCCAGGAGAAAAACTCGCGTCAACCCCCGAGCGAGAATTCATCCGGATGTGGCAGCGCTGTGGTCGCTTTCGAGATGCCCTTACTCGCGCCCGCGCATCAGTCATTTTTCGTTGCAAATATTTCACGCTACCCTGCGGATTATAACAAAGTCTACCTGTCACAATTCTGGCGGCACGCTGCAAAGAGTGTATTGGCACTGAAAACTACTGTTTTCAATTCACTTCGTGGTATATCAGCAACGGAGCTTAGAAGATAGAGTGAGCTACTGTGGCGGTGTCGCTCACTGAAGCAGACAATAACGGGGCTCACTTTTCTCTTTTTAAGAATCACTTCAGAAGATAGAGAATCAAGTGACTTGCCATCAGCTTGACACCAAAACAAAGTGCATGCAGTTTTAAAATTTGACGCCGCAGTTTTCTCCGTGGTCTCAGTGCACGTAAAGGTATCGGTAGCCGTTATTTTTATGACTTGCGCAATCAAGATCTAATTTTACAAGCAAGACATTTATTTTCTCTAGAACAAAAAAAACCTGAAAGATACACACAACATATACATCAAGGTTGAAGAAAACTGGAACCTATATAAAACTAAGCTAAAACAAGTGAATGAGGCAACTAAAGAGAAAAGTAATTATACGATGATAGAATGCGTATACATACACACATGACATTTATATTTCATTGGCAACATAGGTACAGTCACAAACCAATTCACGAAAAAATTGATTTCTGCATATGTAAAACACAACCAGAAAGTGACGTCCTAGTTGTTAATGGGAGATTTATAACAATGTGAACAAGACAATATTAAAATCACATGAAACAACAGAGTGTGAGCAATGCACAATAACAGAAAATAAAATCTTGTTCGCTCAGTTAATGCTGTGACAGCTAAGTCACAGTATTAACTGAGCTTTGAAAACTTCATTTTTTCTCTCTTTTTTTTTATTGGACGCATTCTTTCCAGCAAGGAGAAAATGCATTCTTGTCAGAGTAAAGAATCTAATTATCTGATTTGTCACTTCCGATTTGTGGTTTTCACAGCCGACCATATTCAACCTCTTCATAGACAGGAAAGATATAAGGTCTGTTATGCTGTAACTTTTCAACTTGTTGAAACTGAAGCAATGGGCGAATACATCTTCCTTAGCTTTGAGCAGGTCTCTTGAGGACTCGGACGGCTATAGAAGGCATGATTCTGCCGGAAGCAAGCTGGAATTCTGAGTGAAGCAACAACCCGCTACATTCGTTGCACTTGCCCCACCGCGGTGGTCTAGTGGCTGAGGTACTCGGCTGCTGACCCGCAGGTCGCGGGTTCGAATCCCGGTTGCGGCGGCTGCATTTTCGATGGAGGCGGAAATGCTGTAGGCCCGTGTGCTCAGATTTGGGTGCACGTTAAAGAACCCCAGGTGGTCGAAATTTCCGGAGTCCTCCACTACGGCGTCTTTCATAATCATATGGTGGTTTTGGGACTGTAAACCATACATATCAATCAAAAACATTCGTTGCACTTCGTCTTTTTCACCACCTTCTGGGCCACATAGCCACTGACGTAAGAAGTGATCAGGGAGTCATTTTTACGTCCAATGAGATCAGTGTGGTCAGGGAGGGCTTCACGAGCAATAATAATTCCATGAACCTCATTGAGGCGCCTCACATCTAGCAGCTCATCTACCTTGTCCTGCAATTTTATTGAACTATTGTGGATGCCAGGGCATAGAAGGCTGCTCGGAACTCCAGAAGGTATGTTTCCACTGGAGGGTGACTATGCCAAACTGTATAAACTGAGGCAATTCACAGAGATCAAAAACTGTGTCGGCGAAGGGGGATCAATCGAGCCCAGACATTTGCTTCGGAATTCCAAAAGGATAAGTGCGTCTTGGCAGAGGCGAGACGTCATCAACTATTTATAGCCCAAGGTTTTCGTGACATAGTGCCGGATGGACAGGGTGCTGGTCAGAGTGACGTGGAATCCTTCGGCAGTTGACCCACTCAGAATCCCACCCTCCTTAGGTAAAGCTTTTTCCCAAGCTGCTAAGAAACCATTGATAACATGCTTGTAGCTATGGACGATGAATATTTTGTCAAAATGAGTTTCGCACACAACGCAGTCCTTTTTCCAGTGGTTTGTCAGCGCGACGAATCGTACGCCTCTAGGCCTTGCGCTGTTCATCGTCGGCGGTAGCAGAGAAGAGAGACGCTTTCTTCCCTTGTTTGTGGGCTGAAGCATATCCCGCATTGCATCCAGGTGCAAAGCAGTGTCTTTACTGTTTACTCATCACTATTGCATGGTGACATTGGGACGTATTGATCCCGAACAAGTGGAAATAGGCAAAGCGCCGACGTTGCGGCTTGCGAGCACACGAGCAAGCGATTAAAGTGCAGCGCTAGCGGCTGCCAAGCGCTCTCGACCGATCACGGTAGTGTCTTGCGCGCCGCTCCGCGGCCGATTGAAATACCAGAACGCTTCCTTTCAAGGCACGGCCGGGGTGATGCTGACACCCACGGAGGAAGGAAAGGCAGCAGAAAGGTAGGTACCTTTCCTTCCTCCGGCTGACACCTCTCCTTCTAGCCACCATAGCTAGGGCTGCTTTGGTAGCGAGTGCGTTGCATCGCGGTGCGCGCCCGCAGGTTTATGCGCGTTTATTCGCTGCTACCGCGGGGTGGTGTTCGTGCACACGGCACCCTAACGTTGCTATAAATATTTCCGCTATGCCGCCAGGTGACCGAGAGGCCTCAATGGGCAAAAACACGCCCAGCAAGTAGGCTTACATTGTTTATCGACAATCGTGAATGCAGCACTATACATGTAAACAAGGAACACTCTCTCAAAGAGTTGAACCATACATGCAAAAAATAACAGTAATCGCCATCTGTTCAATAAATTACCCGCTGAAATTGTGCAACTTTGTCTCTTGTCTTGTTCAGTCAGACAACGATATTTACACTGGACATCTCTTGCACAGTACTTGGTATCGTGCTGCCCGTTGTCTTTCTCACCCCACATGCTCTCAAAAAGTAAAGTGTCAGTACGATTAGCCTGAGCCGCAATGTGATATTTGACAACGCATTGGCGAGCAGCACATTGCGTTGAATAAAAAGAAATAAAACAAATTCTCATCCGGAATCGGCCTCCTGCATGAAAACAGGCACCCTTGCACCATAATCAGAACCAATGAGAAGACCAAATATTTTCGTAGGAAACACTGCTTGCTCGCCCTACTGTCCTGTGCCAGCGCCATGTGATTATTTCCTCTTCTTTCACTAGAAACAGTGGCTCTGGGTACGATTTGAAGACAGTGATAAATTCGAGATCACCGTTCGCAACAGGTTCAATTACCAAGCGGCGATCTTTTATTCAGATTTGTATCGTGTGTGGTCGTTGGGCCATCCTGACAGTCCGAGCGTAACGGGAAGAATCCCCTAAGTTTATTGTGCCATGCTTTATATACAGGTGGAACGGGCGAGGGCAAGCCAAAGATATCTTGACTGATCGCCACGTGTTGTACATGCAGTAGCGATATCATCCGATACATCCTCTTTCGTATGAGTAAACAAAACAGAACAGTTAAATATTTTTCTAACGGGGAGTTACAGGGTTGAACAGTGCACAGAAGAAACATCGTTCATTGCACGCCACTGGGAAGCTCATCACGACACTTGCACAAAGTTTCTGTCGTAGGTCAACCGCTGTGGTGGCCGTCGCAGTCTTGTCGAACTTCTTGAAGTTACGATGCCTGCCGTATTGGGTGCATGGAGAGCTGCGGGCCCACTACTGCAATTTGCAGTTTGTTCGGCGAAGTCCTCACTGCTGCTGGAACACGTGCGCCTTCGAAAGCTTTCACCGGTCGGAAGTAGGTGCTGGCGGTTGCGGCGGAGGACCCTTCCTTCCTCTGTGACGACATGGTATGACCTGGGAGTATTGCATGGCTCGAGGACTCGTGCTTTGGTCGACCATGACCCCCCTTTAACTCGAACGGTGTCGCCTGCTCCCAGCGGCGCTAGGGTCCTCCTGCAGGCGTTGCTCTGGCGATGCTTTCGGACCGGAAATTCTGGAACGGAACGGACATCCGGCAGCGTCGTTCGCAGTCGCCTTCCTTGTAACACCTCGGCAGGTGAAGGCGCACCCTCCATCGGTGTCGTCCTGTAAGCGAGTAATCCAAGCCAAAAGTCTTGTTTCGCGTCAGTAGTTTTCTTTAGTATTCTCTTAACGACCTGTACTCCTTTTTCTGCGAGGCCATTTGATTGTGGATACCTCGGGCTTGAAGTGACGTGTTTGAAATCGTACAGCTGAGAAAATGCAGCGAAGTCATGACTTGTGAACTGCGGCCCATTATCGGTACAAAGTTCAACTGGTATGCCATATCTGGCGAAGATGGCACTTGCTGCTTCTATGACAGTTCTCGAAGATGTGTCTTTGAGCAACTCCACCTCGGGAAAGTTGGAGAGCGCGTCATAAACACACAAGTATGTTCTACCGCCATATTCGAAAAGGTCCGCCCCTACACGGTACCAAGGCTGGGGTGGCGCCGGGCGCATCTTAAGAGGCTCTGTCGGCTGTTTGTATGCGTATTTTCTGCATGGTGCACATTTATGGCAGATCGATTCGATATCTTGATTTATTCCAGGCCAAAAAACAAGCTGTCTTGCCCTTGATTTACATTTGTTGACACCTAAGTGACCTTGGTGAATGCGATCTAGCATTTCACGTCTCATAGAAGCCGGTATTACCACCTTACAGCCTTTCAAAAGTACACCGTTAACTTGAGATAGTTCTGCTTGAAATGGCCTCCATTGGCCCTTGATATCCTCTCCAGATTCTAGGTTTTTCAGAACGTCTTTAAGCTCTTCGTCCTTCTCTGTTTCTGCTGACAACCACTTCCATGTTCGGTCGCTCACTAATGAAGACATCACACTTACCGCGTGGACTTCTACATCGTCGCTGTCGGTGTCACCCGCTTGCCTGCTTGTGGCTCTCGAGAGCATGTCGGCCAGGACGAGCTGCTTCCCTGGAATGAATTGCAAGTCAAGGTCATAACGCAGCAAACGGAGGAAGAAACGCTGTAGCCTTGGCGGCATATCGCCTATTGGTTTCCGAGCAATGGTAATCAAGGGCCGATGATCGGTCTCTGCAATGACATTGCGGCCGTAGATAAAGTGATGAAATCTTTCGCAGCCGTACAGCAATGCTAACGTCTCTTTTTCAATTTGTGAATACCGTTGCTCAGTTTCGCTGAGCGCTCGTGACGCGTACGCGACCGGCTTCCACGCGTTATTGTGGTATTGCAGCAAAGCTGATCCAACCCCATTCCGTGATGCGTCGCACGACACTTTGGTTTTTCTCTGAGGATCAAAGATAGATAGCAAAGGTTCTTTGCTCAAACTGTCGCATAGCTGCTTCCATTCCTGATTGTGGTTATCTGTCCATTCGAAGATTCGGTCCTTTTTGATCAGGCCCCTCAGTAGTGTGGTTCTTTCAGCGAGTGACGGCAAGAATTTGCTGAAGTAGTTGGCAACGCCCAGCATTCGTTGCACCGCAAGCTTGTCAACTGGTGTGGGAATTTGTAGCATGCAATTTATCAAGGATGGGCTTGGTCTGATGCCGTTTTTGTCAATCACGTCCCCGAGAAATTCTATCTTTTCGACCGCAAACGTGCACTTTTCTGGGTTGAATGTAAGGCCGGCGCGTTCAGCTGCTCGTAGCACCGACTTAAGACGCTCATTATGTTCTTCTATGGATGCACCCCAGATAAGGACGTCGTCCACGTACACTCTGACCCCAGGAAGTTCTTCAAAAATTTCATTCAGGGTCCTCTGGAAGACCTCTGAAGCCGATGCTATACCAAAGGGTAAGCGCAAAAACCGGTAGCGGCCGAATGGTGTTGCGAAGGTGCAAATTCGGGAGGTTTCGTCATCTAAAGGGATCTGGTGAAACCCCGAGTTTGCGTCTAGGCGTGAAAAAACTGTCGCGCCGGCGAGGTCTGCTTCTATATCTTCTCTGCGAGGCATTATGTAATGTTCTCTTTTTAGGCACTCATTTATGTTTCGTGGATCAATGCACACTCGGATTTTCCCGTCTTTCTTTCGAACAATAACGACAGGACTCACCCAGTCTGTAGGCTCGGTCACCTTCGTGATAATGCTGGCTCGTTGCATGCGGTCCAATTCCATCTTGAGGGGTTCTTGTAAGGCCACTGGAACACGCCGTGCGGCCTGGACGACGGGTATGGCGCCGTCACGTAACACCATCTTGTATGCTCGTTGCACGCACCCGGTTCCGGTGAACAGATGGCGAAATTCGTCAAAGATGCACTCATGGTTGCTTTTAGACACGCTGTAAACACGCGGCACAAGCCTCATGAGTTGGCATGCTTGAAGTCCGAGGATCGCTTGACGCCCCTTCCGTACGATGAAAAAATCCAGTACTGAGGTCGAGTCATTCAGTGTGACTTCGGTACGTATGACCCCGACGTGCTGAATTGCCCCTCCTCCATACGAACGTAACACCGCGCTACTTGGATTCAGCGGCGGTTGAGGGCGCATCTTGAGGTAGCAGCTCAAAGGCAGCAAATTTGCTTGTGCTCCCGTGTCGACTTTTAGGTTTACTGGCAGGTTCTTGATTTGAGCTCGCACCGTCCAGTCGCGTGGAATTTTGCCTAAATTTGACACGTCCAGAATGTCAAAGTTGTCTTCGGAGCCTCGGAGCTCGTGAACTTCCGTGGTTGTTTTGCAGCATATGGCGAAATGGTTGCGCCTGTGGCACTTCCGGCACTTCATCCCGAACGCTGGACAGCTTCGTGGTGCATGCTTGCGCCCACATCTCAGACACTTAGAAAAGGCGGGTCCTGGCGAAAAAGTTTTGTCAATAGGAGCCACGCCTACCGGATCTACTTCTTTCAGTTCGCGTGCCCAAACTTCTTGGTGTCCCGCTGCTGCTTCTGCGGCTTTACCTGCCAGCTCGGCCTTTTGTAGTGTCAAATTGTTGTCCCTTAACAGCTTTTCTCGAAGGTTGCTGTCAGTAGTCCCGTAAACGATCTGGTCTCTGATCATCGACTCCTTAAGACTGCCAAAGTTGCACGATGCTGCCTGCGTTTTCAGATCCCTCACAAAATGTTCGAAGGGTTCTCCCGGCTTCTGGATCCTTGAGCGAAATACATAGCGTTCGTGCACTTCGTTACTCTGTCCGGCAAAATATGCATCGAACTTCTGCACGACTGTTTTGTAATCGCTGCTATCCTCCTCTTGCTGGTATTCGAACGTGTTAAAGATCTCAATGGCTTCCTCACCTGCGATACTTAGGAGGAGGGCAGTCTTTGTTGCTTCCTTTCGGGGTTTGCCACTGGTCTCCGACGCGGTCAAGAACAACTCGAAGCGCTGCTTGAAGCCCTGCCAGTTCTTGCTGATTTCCCCATTAGTACGTAGTGGGGGCGGTGGCTTCACAAAATCCATGTTGTACATGCTAGGCGCTAGCTTCGGTTAACTTCTGACACCATGTATCGTGTGTGGTCGTTGGGCCATCCTGACAGTCCGAGCGTAACGGGAAGAATCCCCTAAGTTTATTGTGCCATGCTTTATATACAGGTGGAACGGGCGAGGGCAAGCCAAAGATATCTTGACTGATCGCCACGTGTTGTACATGCAGTAGCGATATCATCCGATACAAGATTGACTAAAGAAACTACTGCGACAGTACGAGAAGCACTAATAAGTTAGCAGTGATTATGTAGAAAAGTGAAGTTGGTTTTTGCTAAAGTAAGCCCATTAATAAAAACTTTTGCTAATGAATATTTGCTTGCTTGGAACCAAATGGCCCTTATTTTTTTAATTACCTTCAAAGCTTTTACGCTTTGCATTGACAGATGAATAAATTAGTTTTCTTTGTGCCAATGGTGCATAGTCATCAAAGACACTGCTCAAACGATGGACAACGGCAGAAGCTGAATTCACATTTGATTCTTCACTACTTCCTAACTGTCTGCCTCACTCTTAACACGGGTATCATACAAAACTAGTTCTTTTGGCTACATATTTCACAGCAATATTAAGGAAATAGCTGTTAGTAGACATTCGAATTATCATCATGTACAAAAACTGGCCAACGTTGATTATACCTACTGAGTGCACTCAGTCTTTGTTTTTTTTTAAAAATTAACATATCTTTAAAATGCTTTGTCATGTGTCAGGTATTTTACATAGAACAAATAATATTACAGTAAAAGGTCGTTATTTGAACTCAGTTAAATAAAAGCACACAGCCCTGTGTATTTCTATTGGGGGAAATCTCTCGACAATTGAACACTTTGGTATCCACAATAGCTAATTCAAACTGGGGGCCCCTTGTTTTGCAGCTCTACAAGTCTGTCCAGAGTGATCCCAACATTTTGCAAAAAGAAGCCAAACTAGAGGAGGAAAACAACTGAACGGGAGCACTCAGCAGATGACATTTCGGATGCCGAACTGGAGCCCTTGGACAAGCTAGAAATGATGGTCATCCATGAAGTCACAGTGGAATCAATGGAAGCGAATGCAAATTACTGATTACTTCTAATTTTGATTGCATTAACTCTTTCATGTAAACAAACATGTTTCGAAGCATAAATATTGACATACGTTTGACCACTAAGGCTCACTGCTTGCGTGCATGTCGGTGCTTGTTTTTGGCATATCATCTGCCTGATTCACACTCTGCAAAGCAAAGGCCTCTCCCATGATAGGCCAATCAACTTGGTCTTGTGCTCTCTGCTGCCACGTTATACGTACAAACCTGTAATATAATCCGCCCACCTAACCTTCTGTCTTCACTTCATGCGTTTTCCTTCTCTGTGAATCCAGTCAGTTACCCTTAATGACTAGCGGTTATTCTGCCTGCGTACTACATGCCCAGCCCATGTCCATTTCTTCTTCTTGATTTCAACTACGATATCCTTAACACCGATTTGTTCCTTGACGCACTCTGCTCTCTTCCTGTGTCTTAAGGTTACACCTATCATTTTTCTTTCTATTGCTCGCTGCGTCGTCCTCAATTTAAGCTGAACCCTCTTTGTAAGCCTTCAGATCCAGGAGGTAAGAACGTGCAAGATGCAGCTCTTATACACCTTCCTCTTGAGGGTTAGTGAGAGACTATCATTCATGATTTGGGAATGCTTGCCAAATGTGATCCACCCATTCTTATTCTTCCTTAATATTCTAGGTAATTTACTCTCATGGTTCGGCTCAGCGATTGCTACCTCTACAAGACATGTCTTGCTTAATGAAGGTACGGGTTCTTGCACAGTTTTTTTAGAACTTTGATAGCGTCACTTCCAACATGCACGTGGTATCAGTAACTGTTTCAACACTACTATAGCTGTACGTACCACTGCCTTGCACAATAACAGAAAATAAAGTCTTGTTCGCTCAGTTATTACTGTGACAGCTAAGTCATATATCTTAACTTTGAAAACTTCATTTTTTCTCTTTTTTTTGCAGACACGTCTTTACTTTCACAGCAATCTATGCACAATGTGAAAAAGACGTGCTGCTAAATATGCACTACTACAAGCCCATTTGTTACCTAGTTATATGTGATAGTCTATGCAAAGTTTGACACATAGTGTGAAGTACAGTATGTGCACCCCATGACATGCACTGTCCAAGAATTTTGAAGCCTGCACATTTCCTGTAAATCGAATAATTCGTAAAGCAAAAAACAACAATCTATGCACCCAATATTGTACAGCTTGAACATACTGTATGCTACCATGGCTTTTCAGTATAAGTCTTCCATTTGTCCGCCTGGCATATTGGTGGCGCACGGGGTTGTCACTATTTTATTTATTTATTTATTTATTTATTTATTCGAGTACCTACAGCGCCCAGTTTGGGCATTACAGTAGGGGGGAGGAGACATAAAACTTGAAATTGATACAGGGTATGAATACCGATAACAAAACAAGTAAGCATGCTCAGCTTATACAGTGTGTACACATTCTCGGGGACATGAGGCAATCAAGGAAAAGTAAAACACAAACAGAAATGCAGACAGAAATTGGCATCTTTCATTTCAACAAAAATTGTGACTGAGCATTTTGAAATGAGGGTGGCGGGGTGGATACAATATATTCTGGTAGGTTGTTCCATTCGTGTGTGGTTTTCGGGAAGAAGGAGTTTTTGTAAGTATTTATGCGACATCGGTATTCGCGAACTTTGCGGGAGTGATCTAGGCGAGAAGATACATAAGTGGGATCTTTAATGTACACGTCTTTATTTAAACTAGTGCTACCAATATAAATATTATGAAATAGATTTAATCTTAAGAATTTGCGCCTGTCCTGCAGGAGAGGCCAACCCAAATGTTTACGAATGTACGAAGAGCGGTTAGTGAAATCATAGTTACCAGACACAAAACGTCCTGCTCGTTTCTGAACCCTTTCTAGCTCATTAGTACATATTTTAGTGTCTGGATCCCAAGCCACACAACCGTACTCTAAAATTGAGCGAACGTTAGAAATATAGAGCGTTTCCTTTAGTTTAGGTGGGGCCTGTTTAAAGTTACGCTTCAGGAAGTTCAATACTCGGCTCGCTTTAGCACCGACGTATTCAATGTGGTCGTTCCAGGATAGGTTGCTCGTAAAGAAAACGCCTAGGTACTTATATTTAGACACAACTTCCAAACGATTGTCTCCAAGAAAGTAATTCGTATTTAGAATGTTCTTTTTGTTTGTGTAGCGAACGGTATTACATTTTGAAAAGTTAAGTGTCATGTTCCATGTGGTGCACCATGATAACACAGCATTTAGATCACTTTGTAGTTGAGCAGAATCTTGAGCAGACGTGACGTCACGATATATGCAGCAGTCATCTGCATACATGCGCATGCGGCTGGATACTTTATGGATTATATCATTTATAAATATCAAAAAAGAAGGGGTCCCAGAACAGATCCCTGGGGGACCCCTGATAAGACATCGACATCAGATGAATTCACTCCCTCGAGAACAACCCGCTGTTTTCTACCAACAAGATACGCTTCAAGCCACTTCAACAAAGAGGGAGGGATATTTAGAGCAGACAGTTTAAGTAATAATAAATTGTGTGATACAGAATCAAAGGCTTTTTTGAAAATCTAAAAATACACAGTCCACTTGGCATCCATTGTCGATCGAGGCAGCTATATCATGACTAAATTCAATTAGTTGAGTATCGCAGGACAACCCTTTTCTGAAACCGTGTTGCGTAGTGCATAAAAAGTTATTATCTTGAAGATGGGAGATTAAATTGGTATAGATAATGTGTTTCATCAATTTACATATTACACAAGTTAGCGAGATTGGTCTGTAATTTTTTGTTCGCGTTTTGTCTCCAGCTTTGAAGATAGGGGCAACGTTGGCACTTTTCCAGTCGTCAGGTAAACAGCCAAGCGCCATTGATTTTTCGAAGAGCAAGACTATAAATGGTACAAGTGAGGCAGCACAGTTTTTTAAAACATAATTAGGAATAGCATCAGGACCAGGTGCCGCATTTACCTTAATTTTTTGTAGCAGAGCTAAGACTCCACGTTCAGTAAAACATATTTCAATCATTTCTGAATTTTTTCCGACTAACTGAGGGCCGCTGGGTAGGCAAACTGATTGGGTGAAAACAGACTGAAAATAAAAATTGAATCTCTCAGCTTTGCCCTTTAAGTCTGCGCTGAAGTTGAGGTCATATATAACATCTGGAATCGTTTCCTTCACAGCCTGCTTGCTTTTAACGTACTTCCATACTTCTTTCGGGTTATTTTTGATCCTATCAGTTAGGCGACCCAGATGCTCAAGTTCAGCGCAGCGCATCGGTTTAGCAACACTCTTGTTTAGTTGTTTTAACGTTTCATGTAGCTCGCGTTGTGGTGTCTGGCGGTACTTTCGATAAACGCGGTGCCCGCGATTAATCAAGGCCTTGAGGCTGCTGTTAATCCAGGGCTTACTAGTTCTACGCTTTGAGGAAAGCACCCATGACGGAACATTAGTGTGTATCAGTGATAAAAGCTTAGTTTTGAACAAGTGCCATGTAGTATTCAAATCCAGGTTGGTAGCATGTTGTCTGAACTCCGGTAAAAACTGATCTAGCTCTCGGGAAAGAGAGACATAATCTCCGCGATTATAATAAGACACTTTTCGCGGTAACGGATTCGGGCGGCGCACAATATCGCAACTTATTGATCCAACAACGACTTCGTGGTCGCTTATACCTGGTATTGTTGTGACAGAAGAGATTAGAGTTTGGTCATTGCAAAAAATTAAATCAAGCACATTATTGCAAGAGGAACCTAGTCTGGTAGGACGAGATACAAATTGAAGTAGCGAATGATCGTTAATCATTTCACAAAAAGCAGAGTACAGAAGCGACGACGTGTTAGATTTAGGCTGAAGATGGACCCATTCGATGTTTGGCAAATTAAAATCGCCCGCCAAAATAACACGCGTTGCATCTAGAGCTAGTAAAATATTGCTAAGCTGAAACAATGACTCGGGGCCTTTCTGTGAAGGTGGCCTGTAAAACGACCCGATAGCCATAGCGGAGCCGTTAGCGAGGATAACCTTACACCAGACCGTTTCGCATGATGGGGTATTTAGGTTTATTGGCACGCTACTGATAGCACTGTGGACAAGGACGAAAACGCCCCCACAATGCACATTGCGATCTTTTCGATATGCCGTATAGTTCGGCGGAAAACTTTCGCTGTCAGTTATGGTGTCATCCAACCACGACTCAGTGCCCACAACGACGTGTGGCTTTACTAGTTCAACAAGTGCACCAAACTCCTCCTTTTTGTTCTTGAGGCTACGGCAATTTACAACAATTATTTTAAGTTCCGTTACAGCATCTGTCTTTTCGCGCGATAGAGGTTGAATTGGTGGCTATCGGGCATTGCACTTCACGCTAACACTAGCCGCGTCATACCTAAAAACTTGTGTGCCAATCTTGAGCTTATTGAAGTTTAGCTTGAAATCACCACCGCGTTCTCTAGCAAACTGGAGTAACTTTTTACGCTCCAATCTAACCTTTTCAGAGTAGTCTTCGCTGATAGAATAGTCGGTTCCCTTTAGTTTCCGCGCAGCGGCAAGCACCCGTTGTTTTTCTTTAAATGACACGTACTTCACTGTTATCGGCCTGTTGTTTTGCTGTGAAAAACGCCCAAGCCTGTGGGCTCGTTCTATCGATGTTACAGAAGCATCAACGCTTAGTTTTTCGGAGCAAAAAGTCAAAATTCGTTCCTCAGATTCCGCCCACGTTTCACCAGCGGTATCATCAAGACCATAAAATAGCAAGTTATTTCGGCGTGATCTATTTTCTAGATCGTCTTGGCGTTCGCGCATGGAGGCAAACGATGCAGCAAGTGATTCAACTCAAGCCGTCACTCTCCCTACTTCTTCTTTCAAAGGCGGAACACATGATGCGCTGGCTTCAGCACGCTCGACCTTAGCCGCGAGATCAGATACGTTTTGTTTGATAGCTTGTTGCTCACAGCGTAGGGTGCGAATTTCATCAAGAATGTCTGACTGCTTCTGCAACATCTGAGGGATTTGCATGATTGCAGAAAACATTTTTTGTTCTTGCTCCTCGGAAAGGGGGCCAGGATTCTGCTCGATATCGCCGGACAGCAGCAAAAGCAACCCAACAATAACATCTCCGCTTTCCGAGTAGTTTGTAACAACATGAAATAAATCACAAATAAGCACACTGACACATGTGGGATCTGACGCCAGCTTTCTAAACGGTTTTCCATATACACAACGATAGGAATAACCAACCTGCAGAAACAGTAGGCGTAAATGCCTGGCGTCCATGGCGGCGCCAGATCCCGGAGTGGCAGGTTGAGGTGCCTGCTTAAGTAGTATCCCATCCTGGTGTGACCAAGGTTGCCAGAGGATGAGACGAACGGCTGCCGGCAGCGCTGTCATGTCCAGTGGCGGGTTGCGATCACAAGGGCATATGAAAGCGGGGGCACACGTGATTCATGTCGGCATTCTTGATAGGAAACAAGCACGCTGAGCCGAAGGTGCCGCAGACGGTAGTCATCACCTGCATCAGCTGCAGAAACAGTAGGCGTAAATGCCTGGCGTCCATGGCGGCGCCAGATCCCGGAGTGGCAGGCTGAGGTGCCTGCTTAAGTAGTATCCCATCCTGGTGTGACCAAGGTTGCCAGAGGATGAGACGAACGGCTGCCGGCAGCGCTGTCATGTCCAGTGGCGGGTTGCGATCCCAAGGGCATATGAAAGCGGGGCACACGTGATTCATGTCGGAATTCTTGATAAAAACAAGCACGCTGAGCCGAAGGTGCCGCAGACGGTAGTCATCACCTGCATCAGCTGCAGAAACAGTAGGTGTAAATGCCTGCCGTCCATGGCGGCGCCAGATCCCCTATGGCAACTCTAGAGCTTCTTACGACTGGATGTGGGTAGCTTTGAAATCAGTGGTCTCTTTTTAGTCCAGTTTTTTAGAAGAAAAAAAACAGACTCATGAGCAGGGTGAGACAGAAATGGTTGAACAAATTATGTTCAATAAATAAATTGTCTTCAACCATACCTTGCGAAGATTTTGGCCCACTGAGCTTGCTTTCAGTGATGACACATTCACCGCTGGCTTGAGGTAGGTTCAGAATGATGAGGCATCCAAGCGTACACTGCTACGAGCAGTTTCTTAAAGGCTGCTGTTGAATTGTGAAGAAAAAACAGTCCTGGTAACTCTGGTAGAAGCGTGAACGGATTGGTGATGCACGACTAAGATTGTATATGGGAACACTGCATATAAGAAAGGTAGTGTAGACATACCATTGCTGTTTTTCTGAATTTGTCTAGTGGATGGCAATATAATGAATTTGTTTTAGAGATGTTCTTCAGAGGACAAAGCTAGGTAATTCCTCAATTGTATGGACTATATGGTTCATGCAAGTGTATATGCTTCAATGCAAACTTACGAAAAACGTACGAATGCGTATATGTAGTAAAGGTTCAATTGGCTTTACTATGTATTGAATTTATGAGCATATATTTCAGCAGACTTATTCCGAGCAAAAACAGGTAGAACTTATGCTAATATGTGCTACAAATTTTAGCAGTAAAGATATTTTCAGCGAATGTGACAACGAAGTAAACAATCTCAAACATTCACAAGGTGTGCACCTCATTAGCTGTAGAAGTCGAAAAGCCTTATGAAACGACAAAAACTGTAGCGCATGCCAAAGAAAAGGGCCATGATCAGATGCAAAGCAGCCCATTTTCTCTCACTAGCGAACACGCTCTCATTGTGCAAGATTATTTCGGCTTCGTTGGCAGTCCCCGAGCAATTCGCTGGCGTTGAATTTTCACGCTGCAGGCTACGCAGCCGGACGTCGGTGAAGCACAGCAGCTGACATGGTTCACAGCCTTTAGACACGTGCGCTTCGCCGTAACGGCCCGTAAAGTCTGACACACAAGTTCGCATTGATATATCAAAGCTGAATTAAAACGGAGCTTCGCAATGCCAATCGACAAAAAGTACCACGGCTAACCACGGATAATTTGAACAAATTAACCAACAGAAACGCAATCGATGCCAATGTATCTTGAGTGTCAAAATAATCTAAATATTTGGAAAAAACACCGCTCTTGTATTATTAGTAAAAGTAAGAAAAAAATACTTTATTCCATATTTATAGAAAATGACATAGTAACTACTCTTTTAACGGCTTTTTGATACATCCTGAAATTTCAATTTCAATTTCAATTTTTTAGATTTTTATTTTTCTGTACGTGCAACAGAAAAAACGAAGCAAAAGCAAAAGGCTACATAGCCTGACGGAGGCTTTTGCTCCGAAATACAGTCTGGCAAAATAAAATAAAATAAAAACTAAAATAACATGTCATACACAACTTAGCCGCAATTAGAGAACATCATTATATACAGATACAATTTGCAAATTCTGATCACACATGTAACCATCACAAATATAAAGAAAGAACAGGACAGTAAATAGTAATGAAAATACCTAAAAAACATCGTAATATATACAATAGGTGAGGTAAGGAAAGCATCTGGAGACACATACATCCTAAGCACCTTGAACAAACAATAAGCAAAAAAAAACAACAAAAGGACACAAATAGTGTACTCTAAGCAATTGGGACACAGAAAGTAATAAATAATCCAAATTTCTGTATTAAGTGTATTCAATACAATTATAAAGGAGAAATTCCTTGAACTTATTTTTGGAAGTTTTCTTATTTAGGTCAAGTACGTCACCCAGTTTGTTGAGGAGACTCGGTATTTGATAATCAATATGTTGTTGACCATAGGTTGTTCTAGTTTTCGGTGTTCTTATACTATGTGTACGGAGATAGTACTCAGCACATCGAGAAGAATCGTACATGGGGTATAGTTTATTATTTTGGATATACAATAATAACTTTTAATGATATATTTGGTTTGCTTGTAATATGAGATATTAAGGGAATAACGGACGTGCGCTAAGACCTTGTGGCATACCGTGATATCCCTCGAATAGTCTTAGTACCTTCTTTTGTAGTGTAAGTAATGTTTTATAGTTTTGAGCCGTCGTTGTTCCCCAACATAAGACACAATAACTTAGCCTGAAATATATCAGTGTAACGCTTTCTTTAGCCAAAGTGGTAATAACGGACATAGTTTGTACATACATCCAACGCTTCTACTTAGATCTGCTGCCAATTTATTTATATGTTCCTTCCAGGAAAGGTCTTCCTGGAACCACACACCCAAGAATTTCTGTACCTTGGCTTGTTCTAAAGTCTGACCCTCGAAGGAGACACTTAGACTTATATTCCGTGGCTTATTAATGGGTGCAAACAATATATATTTAGTTTTACTCGCGTTTAGCCGCAACTTGTTTAGTTTAATCCAGGAAGACAACTTATTTAGATATGTGTTTACAGACTTTTCAAGTTGAGAGATCGATGAACCAGCAAAAAATATATTGGTGTCGTCAGCATACATGATTAACTTAGGAGAATCCGGAATGCTACACAAGTTATTTACATAAACTATAAACAACAGAGGACCAAGTATCGATCCTTGTGGGACACCTTTGTTGACCCTCGCACGGGGAGATGTCTCTTGATTAATAGCGACATACTGATAGCGGTCTGTTAAGTAATTTTGAATTAACCTATTGGCAACGCCATGGACACCGTAGTTATTAAGTTTTTCTAAAAGAACGCTGTGGTGCACGGTGTCGAATGCTTTGCGGAAGTCAACAAAAAGACCAAGAGTATATAGCTTTTTCTCAAAATTGGTTAGTATCTCGTTTTTAATATTGAGCAATGCAAGCTCGGTGGATTTACATTTTTGAAAGCCAAATTGGGCATCACTTATTACATTGTACTTCGCAAAACATTTTTGTAATCGAATATTAATAGCGCTTTCAAAAACTTTTGACAGAATCGGAAGTACCGATATCGGTCGGTAGTTTCCAATCTCTTGGTCATTACCACCCTTGAAAACCGGACATACGCGAGTTATTTTTAATTCATCTGGAAATACGCCGGTAACAAGAGCTAAATTAATAATATGTGACAACGCAGGTGATATAACATCAGCGACGTATTTTACTGGTATAGCTTTAATATCATCGTAACCTGCTGCACAATTGTTTTTTATCTTTGTTAATAATTCTTCGGTTTTATGACATGAGATAGTGTGCAGAACTATAGAGTTAGATAAGCGACGGTCATTTACAGGCAGTTGTGTATCCTCGTCATACCCCGCATCATCGAAATCACAACTTTTTATGAAGTAGTTATTTTATGAAGTAGTTATTCATTGCCGTTGCCACCTCTCGGTTACCAAGGCCACTAGAGTTTTCCAAAACCCTAGGAATGTGGCTTTGTTTTATTTGACCAGAAAGATTTCTAACCTCGCTCCAAATTTTGCTTGGATTATCACTTATTCTACTAAATAAATTCTCATAATACCTGAATTTAGCGCGCATTATTACACCATTTAGGTGGTTTCTGTATTTTTTGAACTCACTGAGTAATTTGATATCTCGTGTCTTTATAAACGCATGGTACATGTTGTTCTTCTTTGTAATTTTTTAAATAGCGCATTACTGATCCAAGGTTTTCTAATTTTCTGGCGTTTTGCGTTCTTCACAGACACCGGGAAAGCTTCGTCATAACATTTTATGAGTTTATTAATGAATAGCTTGTATACCAAGTTAGCATCCCTTTTTTGTAACACGTGGTTCCAGTCTGTTGCAATAACACGATACCGGAAGATTCTAAGCGTGTCAGCGTTGATCTGACGAGACCGTACTTTTTTATTCCTTTTGCAAGTACCATTGGAAGAAGGAATGGTGCAAGAGATCGGTAGATGATCGCTTATATCTACTGCCAGCGATCCAGCAACGCAAGACGTTGGGAGTGTGTTCGTCAAACATATATCAAGTAGTGTCGCAGTCTCTGCAGTTAGGCGGGTTGCCTTAGAAATTACGTTATTACAGGCAAACGAATTTGCCAGCGCTATTAACTGCCGTGAAGTTGCATCCTGAGAGAGCATATCGATGTTTACATCACCCATTATCACAAATGGAAAGCCAGTAGGACACAAGTACTCAAAAACGTCTTCAATGAATGAAATGAACTTTGTTTTACACCCCGAGGGTGGTCTGTAAACGATCACGAATGCTTTTTCTAAGCGAACCATGAGGCACTCTACAACTCCATTAACCAGGGAAAATTGGGGGACAACTTCATGCTTTAAGGATTGTTTGACGTAAATAGCCACTCCACCACCTCTGCCAACGGGACGCACTATGCCATTGTAAGTGTAGTTCTCAAAATATGGTGGATCTTCACCTACAGTTAGCCAGGTTTCAGAGAACAGCAACAAGTCAAAGCTAAATGTAAGGGAGCTAAATATACTGAGGATCCTATCTGTCTTGTGGCGTATGCTGCGTGTGTTTAAATGAAAAACCTTTATGCACCTGCGCGCAGCCACAAGAAGACCATTCACAGAACTGCTATCATGATAGTCATCACTAGGTATTGCTGTATCGGTGCTCATCTTAAACGAACGTATATCAGTTTGTGCATGTTAAAAAAAATGTTCACTCTGTGGCAGTTCCGCCCCCTTCCACGGTCATCTTGGCAAGATCATCTGAGTTTCTTATCTTTAGTATAGGCGAGGTTTCGTTTCTACGAGCAAATATCTTGCCCCCCGATCTCCAGACAAATTTCCAACGCATTTCCTTCTTTCTCTGAATAGCTGATCCAAGAAGCTGTTTTCCGTGTTTCGTCAAGTGCTCATTGACATATACTGCAGAAGATGTCTGGCTGCCCAGGTCCTTGCTGTCAATTCTAACTTTCTTTGACTTGCTTAGAATGGCAAGCTTCTTTGTCCTGCGCACAAAACGGACTACTATATTAGTTTGGTCATGATGAGCAGTCGGTACTCTGTGACAGATATCGACGTCATCTGAAGTTATTTCCTCTTGAATGGCACCACAGATTTTCTTAACTGCATCAAGGGGTTCAACATCAGATGGGACACCCTTAATTTCCAAATTATTTGAGCGCTGGTAAGTTTCGACCTCCTCTATTCTACGATGTAGTCTGTCATTTTCAGCTTTGAGCTCTTGGTTTTCTTTTATTACAGATTGAATATCTGCTCTGAGTTCTTTCACTTCGTTCAAAGCATCTTTTATATCTCGAAGTTCCTTTCTTAGTTCTCGTCGTAAGTCTTCGATTGCTTTAGCAGTATCGCGCGCATCCTTCGACATGGTTAGCCAACACAAATGCGTTCACTTGCAAACGATGATACAGGAACAGCACGTCCGGCAGCAGTGCACAAATCGCAAAAAAATAATAATAATAAATGCTGTTGAATACAACAGACAAATTCTCCCCTGAAACAGGGGTAGATTTAGTAAGCGATGCCAATGTGCACTGCTGCCGGACTGTAGGCGACGACTTTCTTGCAGCGTCTTTTGTAGCAGCGGTGAACCGTCGCCCTCTGGTGATGCGCTGCTTTCGTCGTCGACAAGCAAACACGCCCCGCTTCGCCTGGGCCAGAGTATCAGGCTGCGTCAACGATGCATCGGTCGTAGGCGTATCTGAAACAGGCGTAGATTTAGTAAGCGATGCCAATGTACACTGCTGCCGGACTGTAGGCGACGACTTTCTTGCAGCGTCTTTTGTAGCAGCGGTGAACCGTCGCCCTCTGGTGATGCGCTGCTTTCGTCGTCGACAAGCAAACACGCCCCGCTTCGCCTGGGCCAGAGTATCAGGCTGCGTCAACGATGCATCGGTCGTAGGCGTATCTGAAACAGGCGTAGATTTAGTAAGCGATGCCAATGTGCACTGCTGCCGGACTGTAGGCGACGACTTTCTTGCAGCGTCTTTTGTAGCAGCGGTGAACCGTCGCCCTCTGGTGATGCGCTGCTTTCGTCGTCGACAAGCAAACACGCCCCACTTCGCCTGGGCCAGAGTATCAGGCTGCGTCAACGATGCATCGGTCGTAGCCGTATCTGAAACAGGCGTAGATTTAGTAATCGATGCCAATGTGCACTGCTGCCGGACTGCTGCCGGAATAGGAGTTTTAGCCGCGCTGAGTGCCGCTAACAGGGAAAATGCACACTAACTTATCCGACCGCTAAAATACGAGTTAGTAGTATCACTATATGCGCGAAAGCCAAAACTCGCTGGATGGATGGATGGATGGATGGATGGATGGATGGATGGATGGATGGATGGATGGATGGATGGATGGATGGATGGATGGATGGATGGATGGATGGATGGATGGATGGATGGATGGATGGATGGATGGATGGATGGATGGATGGATGGATGGATGGATGGATGGATGGATGGATGGATGGATGGATGGATGGATGGATGGATGGATGGATGGATGGATGGATGGATGGATGGATGGATGGATGGATGGATGGATGGATGGATGGATGGATGGATGGATGGATGGATGGATGGATGGATGGATGGATGGATGGATGGATGGATGGATGGATGGATGGATGGATGGATGGATGGATGGATGGATGGATGGATGGATGGATGGATGGATGGATGGATGGATGGATGGATGGATGGATGGATGGATGGATGGATGGATGGATGGATGGACGGACGGACGGACGGACGGACGGACGGACGGACGGACGGACGGACGGACGGACGGACGGACGGACGGACGGACGGACGGACGGACGGACGGACGGACGGACGGACGGACGGACGGACGGACGGACGGACGGACGGACGGACGGACGGATATGGCTGTACACTTAAGATCGGGTGGTGGCTGGTGCCGCCAAGCCGCAATACTTAATGAACCAAAAACCAGATTCACCTCCTTTCCCCCAAATAGTAAGGTTGAGGATTCGTACTTCGCAGTGAAAGGCTCAATTCTCACTCGTGCCTTCACTTCAGCCACCAATAAGATAACCGATTCGTACTCGTAATAAAACAACACTATCTCGTCAGATGACGTCGTTTTTGGTGGTTTCACGACACTACCTAGCTTAAACTAACATAACTCAACCTAACATAACCTTCGCACTTCTATCGTTAGAAAACGTTTTACTCGCTACTTTACAATGCTTTCTACAACGTTACCACAGTTTCATGCGCTTTCACATTAGATATCGCAGTTCCCGACTTGTAATGGTGAAAAACACTGCATCTATATAGCTGACATTGTTTAATGCGGTTTTTTTGTCGCTTCATGACTTAACCTAACCTAACCTTCGCACTTGTAACTAAAAACGCTCTATTACACTGTTTCGTTCACAATTACGATATTTGCATGACCTCACAGTTTTTTACCAACTTATTACAGTACAGAACGCTGTATCTCGCTAAATGACATCGTTCTTTAAGGTTTCACGATGCTTGCATGCGCTTTAACGAGAATACCACTATATAGCAGTTTCGCACTTGTAACGGTACAAGACGCAGTATCTGGCTTGTTAATGCCGTTTTGTGTGCTTTCACAATATTTCATCTATCGCAGTTTCGTACTCGCAATTAAACAACACTATCTCGTTAGATGACGTCGTTTTTGGTAGTTTCACGACGCTACTTACTTAAATTAACATAACTCAACCTAACATAACCTTCGCACTTCTATCGTTTGAAAACGTTTTACTCGCTACTTTACAATGCTTTCTGCAACATTACGACGGTTTCATGCGCTTTCACAATAGATATCGCAAGTTCCGACCTGTAATGATGAAAAACACTGCATCTCACTAAGTGAAATTGTTTATTGCGGTTTTACGACGGTTCATATCTTAACCTAACCTAACCTTCGCGCTTGTATCTAAAAACGCTCTGTTACACTGTTTCGTTCACAATTACGATATTTGCATGGCCGCACAGTTTTTCACCCCCTTAGTACAGTACAGAACGCTGTATCTCGCTAAATGGCATCGTTCCTTAAGGTTTCACGATGCTTGCATGCGCTTTAACGAGAATATCACAGTATACAGTTTCGCACTTGTAACGATACAACACGCAGTATCTGGCTTGTTCATGTCGTTTTGTGTGCTTTCACAATATTTCACCTATCGCAGTTTCGCACTCGCAATAAAACAACACTATCTCGTTAGATGACGTCGTTTTTGGTGGTTTCACGACGCTACATAGCTTAAAATAACATAACCTAACATAACCTTCGCACTTCTATCGTTAGAAAACGTTTTACTCGCTACTTTACAATGCTTTTTGCAACATTACGACGGTTTCATGCACTTTCACAATAGATATCGCAGTTCCCGACTTGTAATGGTGAAAAACACTGCATCTCACTAAGTGACATTGTTTAATGCGGTTTTACGACGGTTCATATCTTAGCCTAACCTAACATTCGCACGTGTATAAAACACTTTTTTACACTGTTTCGTTCACAATTACGATATTTGCATGACCTCACAGTTTTTCACCAATCTATTACAGTACAGAACGCTGTATCTCGCTAAATGACATCGTTCTTTAAGGTTTCACGATGCTTGCAAGCACTTTCACGAGAATATCACAGTGAAGCAGTTTCGCACTTGTAACGGTACAACACGCAGAATCTGGCTTGTTCATGCCGTTTTGTGTGCTTTCACAACATTTCACCTATCGCAGTTTCGTACTCGCAAGAAAAGAACACTATCTCGTTAGATGACGTCGTTTTTGGTGGTTTCACGACGCTACCTAGCTTAAACTAACTTAGCCTAACTAACCTTCGCACTTCTATCGTTAGAAAACGTTTTACTCGCTACTTCACAATGCTTTCTACAACATTACGACGGTTTCATGCGCTTTCACATTAGATATCGCAGTTCCCGACTTGTAATGGTGAAAAACACTGCATCTCACTAAGTGACATTGTTTAATGCGGTTTTACGACGGTTCATATCTTAACCTAACCTAACATTCGCGCTTGAATCTAAAAACGCCCTATTACAATGTTTCGTTCACAATTACGATATTTGCATGACCTCACAGTTTTTCACCAACTTATTACAGTACAGAACGCTGTATCTCGCTAAATGACATCGTTCTTTAAGGTTCCACGATGCTTGCATGCGCTTTAACGAGAATATCACAATACAGCAGTTTCGCACTTGTAACGGTACAACACGCAGTATCTGGCTTGTTCATGCCGTTTTGTGTGCTTTTACAATATTTCACCTATCGCAGTTTCATCCTCGCAATAAAACAACACTATCTCGTTAGATGACGTCGTTTTTGGTGGTTTCACGACGCTAGCTAGCTTAAACTAACATAACTCAACCTAACATAACCTTCGCACTCTTATCGTTAGAAAACGTTTTACTCCCTACTTTTCAATGGTTTCTGCAACATTACGACGGTTTCATGCGCTTTCACATTAGATATCGCAGTTCCGGACTTGTAATGGTGAAAAACACTGCATCTCACTAAGTGACATTGTTTAATGCGGTTTTACGACGGTTCATATCTTAACCTAACCTAACATTCGCACGTGTAAAAAACACTCTATTACACTGTTTCGTTCACAATTACGATATTTGCATGACCTCACAGTTTTTCACCAATTTATTACAGTACAGAACGCTGTATCTCGCTAAATGACATCGTTCTTTAAGGTTTCACGATGCTTGCATGCGCTTTAACGAGAATATCACAGTATAGCAGTTTCGCACTTGTAACGATACAACACGCAGTATCTGGCTTGTTCATGCCGTGTTGTGTGCTTTCACAACATTTCACCTATCGCAGTTTCGTACGCGCAATAATACAACACTATCTCGTTAGATTACGTCGTTTTTGGTGTTTTCACGACGCTACCTAGCTTAAACTAACTTAACCTAACCTAACCTACGCACTTCTATCGTTAGAAAACGTTTTACTCGCTACTTTACAGTGCTTTCTACAACATTACGACGGTTTCATGCGCTTTCACATTAAATATCGCAGTTCCCGACTTGTAATGGTGAAAAACACTGCATCTCACTAAGTGACATTGTTTAATGTGGTTTTACGACGGTTCATATCTTAACCTAACCTAACATTCGCGCTTGTATCTAAAAACGCTCTATTACACTGTTTCCTTCACAATTACGATATTTGCATGACCTCACAGTTTTTCACCAACTTATTACAGTACAGAACGCTGTATCTCGCTAAATGACATCGTTCTTTAAGGTTTCACGATGCGTGCATGCGCTTTAACGAGAATATCACAATACAGCAGTTTCGCACTTGTAACGGTACAAGACGCAGTATCTGGCTTGTTCATGCCGTTTTGTGTGCTTTCACAACATTTCACCTATCGTAGTTTCGTACGCGCAATAAAACAACACTATCTCGTTAGATTACGTCGTTTTTGGTGTTTTCACGACGCTACCTAGCTTAAAATAACTTAACCTAACCTAACCTATGCACTTCTATCGTTAGAAAACGTTTTATTCGCTACTTTACAATGCTTTTTAAAACATTACGACGGTTTCTTGAATTTTCACATTAGATATCGCAGCTTCCGACTTGTAGTGGTGAAAAACACATCTCATTGGCTGACATTGTTTAATGCGGTTTTATGACGCTTCATAACTTAATCTAACGTAACCTTCGAACTTGTATCTAAAAACACTCGGTTACACTGTTTTGTTGACAATTACGATATTTGCATAACCTCAAAGTTTTTTCACCAACTTAGTACAGTACAGAACGCTGTATCTCGCTAAATGACATCGTATTTTAAGGTTTTACGATGCTTGCAAACACTATCACGAGAATATCACAATAGCAGTTTCGCGCTTGTAACTGTAGAAGACGCAGTATCTGGCTAGTTCGTGCCGTTATGTGTGCTTTCACAATATTTCACATATCGCAGTTTCGCACTCGCAACAAAACAACACTTCTTCGTTAGAGGAAGTCGCAATTGGTGGTTTAACGACGCCACCTAGCTTAAAATAACATAACTCAACCTAACCTAACCTTCGCATCTCTAGCGTTAGAAAACGTTTTACTGGCTACTTTACAATGCTTTCTGCAACATTACGACGGTTTCATGCGCTTTCACATTAGATATCGCAGTTTCCGACTTGTAATGGTGAAAAACACTGCATCTAAATAGCTGAAATTGTTTATTGCAGTTTTATGACGCTTCATAACCTAACCTAACATTCGCGCTTGTATCTAAAAACACTCTCTTACACTGTTTCGTGCACAATTGCGATATTTGCATGACCTCATAGTTTTTCACCAACCTAGTACAGTACAGAACGCTGTATCTCGCTAAATGACATCGTTCTTTAAGGTTTCACGATGCTTGCATGCGCTTTAACGAGAATATCACAGTATACGGTTTCGCACTTGTAACTAAACAACACGCGGTATCTGGCTTGTTCATGCCGTTTTGTGTGCTTTCACAATATTTCACCTATCGCAGTTTCGCACTCGCAATAAAACAACACTATCTCGTTAGATGACGTCGTTTTTGGTGGTTTGACGACGCTACCTAGCTTAAAGTAACTTAACCTAACCTAACCTTCGCACTTCTATCGTTAGAAGACATTTTACTCGCTACTTTATAATGCTTTCTACAAAGTTACGACGGCTTCATGCGCTTTAACATTAGATATCGCAGTTCCCGACTTGTAATGGTGAAAAACACTGCATCTCAATAGCTGAAATTGTTTATTGCGGTTTTATGACGCTTCATAACCTAACCTAACATTCGCGCTTGTATCTAAAAACGCTCTATTACACTGTTTCGTTCACAATTGCGATATTTGCATGACCTCATAGTTTTTCACCAACCTAGTACAGTACAGAACGCTGTATCTCGCTAAATGACATCGTTCTTTAAGGTTTCACGATGCTTTCATGCGCTTTCACGAGAATATCACAATATAGCAGTTTCGCTATTGTAACGGTCCAAGACGCAGTATCTGGCTAGTTCATGCCATTTTGTGTGCTTTCACAATATTTCACCTATCGCAGTTTCGTACTCGCAATAAAACAACACTATCTCGTTAGATGACGTCGTTTTTGGTGGTTTCACGACGCTACCTAGCTTAAACTAACATAACTTAACCTAACATAACCTTCGCACTTCTATCGTTAGAAAACGTTTTACTCGCTACTTTACAATGCTTTCTACAACATTACGACGGTTTCATGCGCTTTCACAATAGATATTGCAGTTCCCGACTTGTAATGGTGAAAAACACTGCATCTCACTAAGTGACATTGTTTAATGCGGTTTTACGACGGTTCATATCTTAACCTAACCTAACATTCGCACTTGTATCTAAAAACACTCTATTACACTGTTTCGTTCACAATTACGATATTTGCATGACCTCACAGTTTTTCACCAATCTATTACAGTACAGAACGCTGTATCTCGCTAAATGACATCGTTCCTTAAGGTTTCAGGATGCTTGCATGCGCTTTAACGAGAATATCACAGTATACAGTTTCGCACTTGTAACGATACAACACGCAGTATCTGGCTTGTTCATGCCGTTTTGTGTGCTTTCACAATATTTCACCTATCGCAGTTTCGCACTCGCAATAAAACAACACTATCTCGTTAGATGACGTCGTTTTTGGTGGTTTCACGACGCTACCTTGCTTAAACTAACTTAACCTAACCTAACCTTCGCACTTATATCGTTAGCAGACGTTTTACTCGCTACTTTACAATGCTTTCTACAAAGTTACGACGGCTTCATGCGCTTTCACATTAGATATCGCAGTTCCTGACTTGTAATGGTGAAAAACACTGCATCTCAATAGCTGAAATTGTTTATTGCGGTTTTATGACGCTTCATAACCTAACCTAACATTCGCGCTTGTATCTAAAAACGCTCTACTACACTGTTTCGTTCACAATTGCGATCTTTGCATGACCTCATAGTTTTTCACCAACCTAGTACAGTACAGAACGCTGTATCTCGCTAAATGACATCGTTCTTTAAAGTTTCACGATGCTTCCATGCGCTTTAACGAGAATATCATAGTATAGCAGTTTCGCACTTGTAACGATACAACACGCAGTATCTGTCTTGTTCATGCCGTTTTGTGAGCTTTCAAAACATTTCACCTATCGCAGTTTCGTACTCGCAATAAAACAACACTATCTCGTTAGATGACGTCGTTTTTGGTGGTTTCACGACGCTACCTAGGTTAAACTAACTTAACCTAACCTAACCTTCGCACTTCTATCGTTAGAAAACGTTTTACTCGCTACTTTACAATGCTTTCTACAACATTACGACGGTTTCATGCGCTTTCACATTAGATATCGCAGTTCCCGACTTGTAATGGTGAAAAACACTGCATCTCACTAAGTGACATTGTTTAATGCGGTTTTACGACGGTTCATATCGTAACCTAACCTAACATTCGCGCTTGTATCTAAAAACGCTCTATTACACTGTTTCCTTCACAATTACGATATTTGCATGACCTCACAGTTTTTCACCAACCTATTACAGTACAGAACGCTGTATCTCGCTAAATGACATCGTTCTTTAAGGTTTCTCGATGCTTGCATGCGCTTTAACGAGAATATCACAATACAGCAGTTTCGCACTTGTAACGATACAACACGCAGTATCTGGTTTGTTCATGCCGTTTTGTGTGCTTTCACAACATTTCACCTATCGCAGTTTCGTACTCGCCATAAAACAACACTATCTCGTTAGATGACGTCGTTTTTGGTGGTTTCACGACGCTACCTAGCTTAAACTAACACAACTTAACCTAACATAACCTTCGCACTTCTATCGTTAGAAAACGTTTTACTCGCTACTTTACGATGCTTTCTACAACGTTACGATGGTTTCATGCGCTTTCACATTAGATGTCGCAGTTCCCGGCTTGTAATGGTGAAAAACACTGCATCTCAATAGCTGAAAATAAAGTTTTTTCATTCCATTCCATTCTCAATAGCTGACATTGTTTGATGCGGTTTTTTGCCGCTTCATGACTTAACCTAACCTAACCTTTGCACTCGTATCTAAAAACGCTCTATTACACTGTTTCGTTCACAATTACGATATTTGCATGACCTCACAGTGTTTCACCAACTAGTACAGCACATAACGCTGTATCTAGCTAGATGACATCGTTCTTTAAGGTTTCACGATGCTTGCAAGCACTTTCACGAGAATATCACAGTAAAGCAGTTTCGCACTTGTAACGGTACAACACGCAGAATCTGGCTTGTTCATGCCGTTTTGTGTGCTTTCACAACATTTCACCTATCGCAGTTTCGTACTCGCAATAAAAGAACACTATCTCGTTAGATGACGTCGTTTTTTGTGGTTTCACGACGCTACCTAGCTTAAACTAACTTAGCCTAACTAACCTTCGCACTTCTATCGTTAGAAAACGTTTTACTTGCTACTTCACAATGCTTTCTGCAACATTACGACGGTTTCATGCGCGTTCACAATAGATATCGCAGTTCCCGACTTGTAATGGTGAAAAACACTGCATCTCACTAAGTGACATTGTTTAATGCGGTTTTACGACGGTTCATATCTTAGCCTAACCTAACATTCGCACGTGTATAAAACACTCTATTACACTGTTTCATTCACAATTACGATATTTGTATGACCTCACAGTTTTTCACCAATCTATTACAGTACAGAACGCTGTATCTCGCTAAATGACATCGTTCTTTAAGGTTTCACGATGCTTGCATGCGCTTTAACGAGAATATCACAGTATAGCAGTTTCGCACTTGTAACGATACAACACGCAGTATCTGGCTTGTTCATGCCGTTTTGTGTGCTTTCACAACATTTCACCTATCGCAGTTTCGTACACGCAATAAAACAACACTATCTCGTTAGATGACGTCGTTTTTGGTGGTTTCACGACGCTAGCTAGCTTAAACTAACATAACTCAACCTAACATAACCTTCGCACTCTTATCGTTAGAAAACGTTTTACTCCCTACTTTTCAAAGGTTTCTGCAACATTACGACGGTTTCATGCGCTTTCACATTAGATATCGCAGTTCCCGACTTGTAATGGTGAAAAACACTGCATCTCACTAAGTGACATTGTTTATTGCGGTTTTACGACGGTTCATATCTTAACCTAACCTAACCTTCGCGCTTGTAACTAAAAACGCTGTATTACACTGTTTCGTTCACATTACGATGTTTGCATGGCCTCACAGTTTTTCACCAACTTATTACAGTACACAACGCTGTATCTCGCTAAATGACATCGTTCTTTAAGGTTTCACGATGCTTGCATGCGCATTAACGAGAATATCACTACATAGCAGTTTCGTACTTGTAACGGTACAACACGCAGTATCTGGCTTGTTCATGCCGTTTTGTGTGGTTTCACAATATTTCACCTATCGCAGTTTCGTACTCGAGGTTAAACAACACTATCTCGTTAGATGACGTTGTTTTTGGTGGTTTCGCGACGCTACCTAGCCTAAACTAACTCAACCTAACATAAACTTCGCACTTCTATTGTGAGAAATCGTTTTACTCGCTACTTTACAATGCTTTCAACAACATTACGACGGTTTCGGAGGCTTTCACATTAGATATCGCAGTTCCCGGCTTGTAATGGTGAAAAACACTGCATCTCACTAAGTGACATTGTTTAATGCGGTTTTACGACGGTTCATATCTTAACCTAACCTAACATTCGCACGTGTAAAAAACACTCTATTACACTGTTTCATTCACAATTACGATATTTGCATGACCTCACAGTTTTTCACCAATCTATTACAGTACAGAACGCTGTATCTCGCTAAATGACATCGTTCTTTAAGGTTTCACGATGCTTGCATGCGCTTTAACGAGAATATCACAGTATAGCAGTTTCGCACTTGTAACGATACAACACGCAGTATCTGGCTTGTTCATGCCGTTTTGTGTGCTTTCACAACATTTCACCTATCGCAGTTTCGTACTCGCAATAAAACAACACTATCTCGTTAGATGACTTCGTTTTTGGTGGTTTCACGACGCTACCTAGCTTAAACTAACTTAACCTAACCTTCGCACTTCTGTCGTTAGAAAACGTTTTACTCCCTACTTTACAATGCTTTCTACAACATTACGACGGTTTCATGCGCTTTCACACTAGATATCGCAGTTCCCGACTTGTAATGGTGAAAAACACTGCATCTCACTAAGTGACATTGTTTAATGCGGTTTTACGACGGTTCATATCTTAACCTAACCTAACATTCGCGCTTGAATCTAAAAACGCCCTATTACAATGTTTCGTTCACAATTACGATATTTGCATGACCTCACAGTTTTTCACCAACTTATTACAGTACAGAACGCTGTATCTCGCTAAATGACATCGTTCTTTAAGGTTCCACGATGCTTGCATGCGCTTTAACGAGAATATCACAATACAGCAGTTTCGCACTTGTAACGGTACAACACGCAGTATCTGGCTTGTTCATGCCGTTTTGTGTGCTTTCACAATATTTCACCTATCGCAGTTTCATCCTCGCAATAAAACAACACTATCTCGTTAGATGACGTCGTTTTTGGTGGTTTCACGACGCTACCTAGCTTAAACTATCTTAACCTAACCTAACCTTCGCACTTCTATCGTTAGAAGACGTTTTACTCGCTACTTTACAATGCTTTCTACAAAGTTACGACGGCTTCATGCGCTTTCACATTAGATATCGGAGTTCCCGACTTGTAAGGGTGAAAAACACTGCATCTCAATAGCTGAAATTGTTTATTGCGGTTTTATGACGCTTTATAACCTAACCTAACATTCGCGCTTGTATCTAGAAACGCTCTATTACACTGTTTCGTTCATAATTGCGATATTTGCATGACCTCATAGTTTTTCACCAACCTAGTACAGTACAGAACGCTGTATCTCACTAAATGACATCGTTCTTTAAGGTTTCACGATGCTTGCATGCGCTTTAACGAGAATATCACAGTATAGCAGTTTCGCACTTGTAACGATACAACACGCAGTATCTGGCTTGTTCATGCCGTTTTGTGTGCTTTCACAACATTTCACCTATCGCAGTTTCGTACACGCAATAAAACAACACTATCTCGTTAGATGACGTCGTTTTTGGTGGTTTCACGACGCTAGCTAGCTTAAACTAACATAACTCAACCTAACATAACCTTCGCACTCTTATCGTTAGAAAACGTTTTACTCCCTACTTTTCAAAGGTTTCTGCAACATTACGACGGTTTCATGCGCTTTCACATTAGATATCGCAGTTCCCGACTTGTAATGGTGAAAAACACTGCATCTCACTAAGTGACATTGTTTATTGCGGTTTTACGACGGTTCATATCTTAACCTAACCTAACCTTCGCGCTTGTAACTAAAAACGCTGTATTACACTGTTTCGTTCACGATTACGATGTTTGCATGGCCTCACAGTTTTTCACCAACTTATTACAGTACACAACGCTGTATCTCGCTAAATGACATCGTTCTTTAAGGTTTCACGATGCTTGCATGCGCATTAACGAGAATATCACTACATAGCAGTTTCGTACTTGTAACGGTACAACACGCAGTATCTGGCTTGTTCATGCCGTTTTGTGTGGTTTCACAATATTTCACCTATCGCAGTTTCGTACTCGAGGTTAAACAACACTATCTCGTTAGATGACGTTGTTTTTGGTGGTTTCGCGACGCTACCTAGCCTAAACTAACTCAACCTAACATAAACTTCGCACTTCTATTGTGAGAAATCGTTTTACTCGCTACTTTACAATGCTTTCAACAACATTACGACGGTTTCGGAGGCTTTCACATTAGATATCGCAGTTCCCGGCTTGTAATGGTGAAAAACACTGCATCTCACTAAGTGACATTGTTTAATGCGGTTTTACGACGGTTCATATCTTAACCTAACCTAACATTCGCACGTGTAAAAAACACTCTATTACACTGTTTCATTCACAATTACGATATTTGCATGACCTCACAGTTTTTCACCAATCTATTACAGTACAGAACGCTGTATCTCGCTAAATGACATCGTTCTTTAAGGTTTCACGATGCTTGCATGCGCTTTAACGAGAATATCACAGTATAGCAGTTTCGCACTTGTAACGATACAACACGCAGTATCTGGCTTGTTCATGCCGTTTTGTGTGCTTTCACAACATTTCACCTATCGCAGTTTCGTACTCGCAATAAAACAACACTATCTCGTTAGATGACGTCGTTTTTGGTGGTTTCACGACGCTACCTAGCTTAAACTAACTTAACCTAACCTTCGCACTTCTGTCGTTAGAAAACGTTTTACTCCCTACTTTACAATGCTTTCTACAACATTACGACGGTTTCATGCGCTTTCACACTAGATATCGCAGTTCCCGACTTGTAATGGTGAAAAACACTGCATCTCACTAAGTGACATTGTTTAATGCGGTTTTACGACGGTTCATATCTTAACCTAACCTAACATTCGCGCTTGAATCTAAAAACGCCCTATTACAATGTTTCGTTCACAATTACGATATTTGCATGACCTCATAGTTTTTCACCAACCTAGTACAGTACAGAACGCTGTATCTCACTAAATGACATCGTTCTTTAAGGTTTCACGATGCTTGCATGCGCTTTAACGAGAATATCACTATATAGCAGTTTCGTACTTGTAACGGTACAACACGCAGTATCTGGCTTGTTCATGCCGTTTTGTGTGCTTTCACAACATTTCACCCATCGCAGTTTCGTAATCGCAATAAAACAACACTATCTCGTTAGATGACGTCGTTTTTGGTGGTTTCACGACGCTAGCTAGGTTAAACTAAAGTAACTCAACCTAACATAACCTTCGCACCCTTATCGTTAGAAAACGTTTTACTCCCTACTTTTCAATGGTTTCTGCAACATTACGACGGTTTCATGCGCTTTCACATTAGATATCGCAGTTCCCGACTTGTAATGGTGAAAAACACTGCATCTCACTAAGTGACATTGTTTATAGCGGTTTTACGACGGTTCATATCTTAACCTAACCTAACCTTCGCGCTTGTAACTAAAAACGCTCAACGCTCTATTACACTGTTTCGTTCACAATTACGATGTTTGCATGACCTCACAGTTTTTCACCAACTTATTACAGTACAGAACGCTGTATCTCGCTAAATGACATCGTTCTTTAAGGTTTCTCGATGCTTGCATGCGCTTTAACGAGAATATCACAATACAGCAGTTTCGCACTTGTAACGATAAACACGCAGTATCTGGCTTGTTCATGCCGTTTTGTGTGCTTTCACAACATTTCACCTATCGCAGTTTCGTACTCGCAATAAAACAACACTATCTCGTTAGATGACGTCGTTTTTGATGGTTTCACGACGCTACCTAGCTTAAACTAACATAACTTAACCTAACATAACCTTCGCACTTCTATCGTTAGAAAGCGTTTTACTCGCTACTTTACAATGCTTTCTACAACGTTACGATGGTTTTATGTGCTTTCACATTAGATGTCGCAGTTCCCGGCTTGTAATTGTGAAAAACACTGCATCTCAATAGCTGAAAATAAAGTTTTTTTCATTCCATTCCATTCTCAATAGCTGACGTTGTTTAATGCGGTTTTTTGCCGCTTCATGACTTAACCTAACCTAACCTTTGCACTCTTATCTAAAAACGCTCTATTACACTGTTTCGTTCACAATTACGATATTTGCATGACCTCACAGTGTTTCACCAACTAGTACAGTACATAACGCTGTATCTAGCTGGATGACATCGTTCTTTAAGGTTTCACGATGCTTGCATGCGCTTTCACGAGAATATCACAAAATAGCAGTTTCGCACTTGTAACGGTACAAGACGCAGTATCCGGCTAGTTCATGCCGTTTTGTGCGCTTTCACAATATTTCACCTATCGCAGTTTCGTACCCGCAATAAAACAACACTATTTCGTTAGATGACGTCGTTTTTGGTGGTTTCACGACGCTACCTAGCTTAAACTAACATAACTCAACCTAACATAACCTTCGCACTTCTATCGTTAGAAAACGTTTTACTCGCTACTTTACAATGCTTTCTGCAACATTACGACGGTTTCATGCGCTTTCACAATAGATATCGCAAGTTCCGACCTGTAATGATGAAAAACACTGCATCTCACTAAGTGAAATTGTTTATTGCGGTTTTACGACGGTTCATATCTTAACCTAACCTAACCTTCGCGCTTGTATCTAAAAACGCTCTGTTACACTGTTTCGTTCACAATTACGATATTTGCATGGCCGCACAGTTTTTCACCCCCTTAGTACAGTACAGAACGCTGTATCTCGCTAAATGACATCGTTCCTTAAGGTTTCACGATGCTTGCATGCGCTTTAACGAGAATATCACAGTATACAGTTTCGAACTTGTAACGATACAACACGCAGTATCTGGCTTGTTCATGCCGTTTTGTGTGCTTTCACAATATTTCACCTATCGCAGTTTCGCACTCGCAATAAAACAACACTATCTCGTTAGATGACGTCGTTTTTGGTGGTTTCACGGCGCTACATAGCTTAAACTAACATAACTCAACCTAACATAACCTTCGCACTTCTATCGTTAGAAGACGTTTTACTCGCTACTTTACAATGCTTTCTACAAAGTTACGACGGCTTCATGCGCTTTCACATTAGATGTCGCAGTTCCCGACTTGTAATGGTGAAAAACACTGCATCTCAATAGCTGAAATTGTTTATTGCGGTTTTATGACGCTTTATAACCTAACCTAACATTCGCGATTGTATCTAAAAACGCTCTATTACACTGTTTCGTTCACAATTGCGATATTTGCATGACCTCATAGTTTTTCACCAACCTAGTACAGTACAGAACGATGTATCTCGCTAAATGACATCGTTCTTTAAGGTTTCACGATGCTTTCATGCGCTTTCACGAGAATATCACAATATAGCAGTTTCGCTCTTGTAACGGTCCAAGACGCAGTATCTGGCTAGTTCATGCCATTTTGTGTGCTTTCACAATATTTCACCTATCGCAGTTTCGTACTCGCAATAAAACAACACTATCTCGTTAGATGACGTCGTTTTTGGTGGTTTCACGACGCTACTTAGCTTAACCTAACTTAACCTAACCCAACCTTCGCACTTCTATCGTTAGAAAACGTTTTACTCGCTACTTCACAATGCTTTCTACAACATTACGACGGTTTCATGCGCTTTCACAATAGATATCGCAGTTCCCGACTTGTAATGTTGAAAAACACTGCATCTCACTAAGTGACATTGTTTATTGCGGTTTTACGACGGTTCATATCTTAACCTAACCTAACATTCGCACGTGTATAAAACACTCTATTACACTGTTTCGTTCACAATTACGATATTTGCATGACCTCACAGTTTTTCACCAATCTATTACAGTACAGAACGCTGTATCTCGCTAAATGACATCGTTCTTTAAGGTTTCACGATGCTTGCAGGCGCTTTAAAGAGAATGTCACAATACAGCAGTTTCGCACTTGTAACGATACAACACGCAGTATCTGGCTTGTTCATGCCGTTTTGTGTGCTTTCCCAACATTTCATTCATCGCAGTTTCGTAATCGCAATAAAACAACACTATCTCGTTAGATGACGTCGTTTTTGGTGGTTTCACGACGCTACCTAGCTTAAACTAACATAACTTAACCTAACATAACCTTCGCACTTCTATCGTTAGAAAACGTTTTACTCGCTACTTTACAATGCTTTCTACAACATTACGACGGTTTCATGCGCTTTCACAATAGATATTGCAGTTCCCGACTTGTAATGGTGAAAAACACTGCATCTCACTAAGTGACATTGTTTAATGCGGTTTTACGACGGTTCATATCTTAACCTAACCTAACATTCGCACTTGTATCTAAAAACACTCTATTACACTGTTTCGTTCACAATTACGATATTTGCATTACCTCACAGTTTTTCACCAATCTATTACAGTACAGAACGCTGTATCTCGCTAAATCACATCGTTCCTTAAGGTTTCACGATGCTTGCATGCGCTTTAACGAGAATATCACAGTATACAGTTTCGCACTTGTAACGATACAACACGCATTATCTGGCTTGTTCATGCCGTTTTTTGTGCTTTCACAATATTTCACCTATCGCAGTTTCGCACTCGCAATAAAACAACACTATCTCGTTAGATGACGTCGTTTTTGGTGGTTTCACGACGCTACCTTGCTTAAACCAACCTAACCTAACCTAACCTTCGCACTTATATCGTTAGAAGACGTTTTACTCGCTACTTCACAATGCTTTCTACAACATTACGACGGTTTCACGCGCTTTCACAATAGATATCGCAGTTCCCAACTTGTAATGTTGAAAAACACTGCATCTCACTAAGTGACATTGTTTATTGCGGTTTTACGACGGTTCATATCTTAACCTAACCTAACTTTTGCACGTGAATAAAACACTCTATTACACTGTTTCGTTCACAATTACGATATTTGCATGACCTCACAGTTTTTCACCAACTTATTACAGTACAGAACGCTGTATCTCGCTAAATGACATCGTTCTTTAAGGTTTCACGATGCTTGCATGCGCTTTAAAGAGAATGTCACAATACAGCAGTTTCGCACTTGTAACGATAAACACGCAGTATCTGGCTTGTTCATGCCGTTTTGTGTGCTTTCACAACATTTCACCTATCGCAGTTTCGTACTCGCAATAAAACAACACTATCTCGTTAGATGACGTCGTTTTTGGTGGTTTCACGACGCTACTTAGCTTAACCTAACTTAACCTAACCCAACCTTCGCACTTCTATCGTTAGAAAACGTTTTACTCGCTACTTCACAATGCTTTCTACAAAGTTACGACGGCTTCATGCGCTTTCACATTAGATATCGCAGTTCCTGACTTGTAATGGTGAAAAACACTGCATCTCAATAGCTGAAATTGTTTATTGCGGTTTTATGACGCTTTATAACCTAACCTAACATTCGCGCTTGTATCTAAAAACGCTCTATTACACTGTTTCGTTCAAAATTGCGGTATTTGCATGACCTCATAGTTTTTCACCAACCTAGTACAGTACAGAACGCTGTATCTCGCTAAATGACATCGTTCTTTAAGGTTTCACGATGCTTTCATGCGCTTTCACGAGAATATCACAATATAGCAGTTTCGCTCTTGTAACGGTCCAAGACGCAGTATCTGGCTAGTTCATGCCATTTTGTGTGCTTTCACAATATTTCACCTATCGCAGTTTCGTACTCGCAATAAAACAACACTATCTCGTTAGATGACGTCGTTTTTGGTGGTTTCACGACGCTACTTAGCTTAACCTAACTTAACCTAACCCAACCTTCGCACTTCTATCGTTAGAAAACGTTTTACTCGCTACTTCACAATGCTTTCTACAACATTACGACGGTTTCACGCGCTTTCACAATAGATATCGCAGTTCCCAACTTGTAATGTTGAAAAACACTGCATCTCACTAAGTGACATTGTTTATTGCGGTTTTACGACGGTTCATATCTTAACCTAACCTAACTTTTGCACGTGTATAAAACACTCTATTACACTGTTTCGTTCACAATTACGATATTTGCATGACCTCACAGTTTTTCACCAACTTATTACAGTACAGAACGCTGTATCTCGCTAAATGACATCGTTCTTTAAGGTTTCACGATGCTTGCATGCGCTTTAAAGAGAATGTCACAATACAGCAGTTTCGCACTTGTAACGGTACAACACGCAGTATCTGGCTTGTTCATGCCGTTTTGTGTGCTTTCACAATATTTCACCTATCGCAGTTTCATCCTCGCAATAAAACAACACTATCTCGTTAGATGACGTCGTTTTTGGTGGTTTCACGACGCTACCTAGCTTAAACTATCTTAACCTAACCTAACCTTCGCACTTCTATCGTTAGAAGACGTTTTACTCGCTACTTTACAATGCTTTCTACAAAGTTACGACGGCTTCATGCGCTTTCACATTAGATATCGCAGTTCCCGACTTGTAATGGTGAAAAACACTGCATCTCAATAGCTGAAATTGTTTATTGCGGTTTTATGACGCTTTATAACCTAACCTAACATTCGCGCTTGTATCTAGAAACGCTCTATTACACTGTTTCGTTCACAATTGCGATATTTGCATGACCTCATAGTTTTTCACCAACCTAGTACAGTACAGAACGCTGTATCTCGCTAAATGACATCGTTCTTTAAGGTTTCACGATGCTTGCATGCGCTTTAACGAGAATATCACTATATAGCAGTTTCGTACTTGTAACGGTACAACACGCAGTATCTGGCTTGTTCATGCCGTTTTGTGTGCTTTCACAACATTTCACCCATCGCAGTTTCGTAATCGCAATAAAACAACACTATCTCGTTAGATGACGTCGTTTTTGGTGGTTTCACGACGCTACCTAGCTTAAACTATCTTAACCTAACCTAAACTTCGCACTTCTATTGTTAGAAGACGTTTTACTCGCTACTTTACAATGCTTTCGACAAAGTTACGACGGCTTCATGCGCTTTCACATTAGATATCGCAGTTCCCGACTTGTAATGGTGAAAAACACTGCATCTCAATAGCTGAAATTGTTTATTGCGGTTTTATGACGCTTTATTACCTAACCTAACATTCGCGCTTGTATCTAGAAACGCTCTATTACACTGTTTCGTTCACAATTGCGATATTTGCATGACCTCATAGTTTTTCACCAACCTAGTACAGTACAGAACGCTGTATCTCGCTAAATGACATCGTTCTTTAAGGTTTCACGATGCTTGCATGCGCTTTAACGAGAATATCACAGTATAGCAGTTTCGCACTTGTAACGATACAACACGCAGTATCTGGCTTGTTCATGCCGTTTTGTGTGCTTTCACAACATTTCACCTATCGCAGTTTCGTACACGCAATAAAACAACACTATCTCGTTAGATGACGTTGTTTTTGGTGGTTTCGCGACGCTACCTAGCCTAAACTAACTCAACCTAACATAACCTTCGCACTTCTATTGTGAGAAATCGTTTTACTCGCTACTTTACAATGCTTTCAACAACATTACGACGGTTTCGGAGGCTTTCACATTAGATATCGCAGTTCCCGGCTTGTAATGGTGAAAAACACTGCATCTCACTAAGTGACATTGTTTAATGCGGTTTTACGACGGTTCATATCTTAGCCTAACCTAACATTCGCACGTGTATAAAACACTCTATTACACTGTTTCGTTCACAATTACGATATTTGCATGACCTCACAGTTTTTCACTAATCTATTACAGTACAGAACGCTGTATCTCGCTAAATGATATCGTTCTTTAAGGTTTCACGATGCTTGCATGCGCTTTATCGAGAATATCACAGTATAGCAGTTTCGCACTTGTAACGATACAACACGAAGTATCTGGCTTGTTCATGCCGTTTTGTATGCTTTCACAACATTTCACCTATCGCGGTTTCTTACTTGCAATAAAACAACACTATCTCGTTAGATGACGGCGTTTTTGGTGGTTTCACGACGCTACCTAGCTTAAACTAACTTAACCTAACCTAACCTTCGCACTTCTGTCGTTAGAAAACGTTTTACTCCCTACTTTACAATGCTTTCTACAACATTACGACGGTTTCATGCGCTTTCACATTAGATATCGCAGTTCCCGACTTGTAATGGTGAAAAACACTGCATCTCACTAAGTTACATTGTTTAATGCGGTTTTACGACGGTTCATATCTTAACCTAACCTAACATTCGCGCTTGAATCTAAAAACACCCTATTACAATGTTTCGTTCACAATTACGATATTTGCATGACCTCACAGTTTTTCACCAACTTATTACAGTACAGAACGCTGTATCTCGCTAAATGACATCGTTCTTTAGGTTCCACGATGCTTGCATGCGATTTAACGAGAATATCACAATACAGCAGTTTCGCACTTGTAACGGTACAACACGCAGTATCTGGCTTGTTCATGCCGTTTTGTGTGCTTTCACAATATTTCACCTATCGCAGTTTCATCCTCGCAATAAAAAAACACTATCTCGTTAGATGACGTCGTTTTTGGTGGTTTCACGACGCTAGCTAGGTTAAACTAAAATAACTCAACCTAACATAACCTTCGCACCCTTATCGTTAGAAAACGTTTTACTCCCTACTTTTCAATGGTTTCTGCAACATTACGACGGTTTCATGCGCTTTCACATTAGATATCGCAGTTCCCGACTTGTAATGGTGAAAAACACTGCATCTCACTAAGTGACATTGTTTAATGCCGTTTTACGACGGTTCATATCTTAACCTAACCTAACCTTCGCGCTTGTAACTAAAAACGCTCTATTACACTGTTTCGTTCACAATTACGATGTTTGCATGACCTCACAGTTTTTCACCAACTTATTACAGTACAGAACGCTGTATCTCGCTAAATGACATCGTTCTTTAAGGTTTCTCGATGCTTGCATGCGCTTTAACGAGAATATCACAATACAGCAGTTTCGCACTTGTAACGATAAACACGCAGTATCTGGCTTGTTCATGCCGTTTTGTGTGCTTTCACAACATTTCACCTATCGCAGTTTCGTACTCGCAATAAAACAACACTATCTCGTTAGATGACGTCGTTTTTGATGGTTTCACGACGCTACCTAGCTTAAACTAACATAACTTAACCTAACATAACCTTCGCACTTCTATCGTTAGAAAGCGTTTTACTCGCTACTTTACAATGCTTTCTACAACGTTACGATGGTTTCATGTGCTTTCACATTAGATGTCGCAGTTCCCGGCTTGTAATTGTGAAAAACACTGCATCTCAATAGCTGAAAATAAAGTTTTTTCATTCCATTCCATTCTCAATAGCTGACATTGTTTAATGCGGTTTTTTGCCGCTTCATGACTTAACCTAACCTAACCTTTGCACTCTTATCTAAAAACGCTCTATTACACTGTTTCGTTCACAATTACGATATTTGCATGACCTCACAGTGTTTCACCAACTAGTACAGTACATAACGCTGTATCTAGCTGGATGACATCGTTCTTTAAGGTTTCACGATGCTTGCATGCGCTTTCACGAGAATATCACAAAATAGCAGTTTCGCACTTGTAACGGTACAAGACGCAGTATCCGGCTAGTTCATGCCGTTTTGTGCGCTTTCACAATATTTCACCTATCGCAGTTTCGTACCCGCAATAAAACAACACTATTTCGTTAGATGACGTCGTTTTTGTTGGTTTCACGACGCTACCTAGCTTAAACTAACATAACTACACCTAACATAACCTTCGCACTTCTATCGTTAGAAAACGTTTTACTCGCTACTTTACAATGCTTTCTGCAACATTACGACGGTTTCATGCGCTTTCACAATAGATATCGCAAGTTCCGACCTGTAATGATGAAAAACACTGCATCTCAATAAGTGAAATTGTTTATTGCGGTTTTACGACGGTTCATATCTTAACCTAACCTAACCTTCGCGCTTGTATCTAAAAACGCTCTGTTACACCGTTTCGTTCACAATTACGATATTTGCATGGCCGCACAGTTTTTCACCCCCTTAGTACAGTACAGAACGCTGTATCTCGCTAAATGACATCGTTCCTTAAGGTTTCACGATGCTTGCATGCGCTTTAACGAGAATATCACAGTATACAGTTTCGAACTTGTAACGATACAACACGCAGTATCTGGCTTGTTCATGCCGTTTTGTGTGCTTTCACAATATTTCACCTATCGCAGTTTCGCACTCGCAATAAAACAACACTATCTCGTTAGATGACGTCGTTTTTGGTGGTTTCACGGCGCTACATAGCTTAAACTAACATAACTCAACCTAACATAACCTTCGCACTTCTATCGTTAGAAGACGTTTTACTCGCTACTTTACAATGCTTTCTACAAAGTTACGACGGCTTCATGCGCTTTCACATTAGATGTCGCAGTTCCCGACTTGTAATGGTGAAAAACACTGCATCTCAATAGCTGAAATTGTTTATTGCGGTTTTATGACGCTTTATAACCTAACCTAACATTCGCGCTTGTATCTAAAAACGCTCTATTACACTGTTTCGTTCACAATTGCGATATTTGCATGACCTCATAGTTTTTCACCAACCTAGTACAGTACAGAACGCTGTATCTCGCTAAATGACATCGTTCTTTAAGGTTTCACGATGCTTTCATGCGCTTTCACGAGAATATCACAATATAGCAGTTTCGCTCTTGTAACGGTCCAAGACGCAGTATCTGGCTAGTTCATGCCATTTTGTGTGCTTTCACAATATTTCACCTATCGCAGTTTCGTACTCGCAATAAAACAACACTATCTCGTTAGATGACGTCGTTTTTGGTGGTTTCACGACGCTACTTAGCTTAACCTAACTTAACCTAACCCAACCTTCGCACTTCTATCGTTAGAAAACGTTTTACTCGCTACTTCACAATGCTTTCTACAACATTACGACGGTTTCATGCGCTTTCACAATAGATATCGCAGTTCCCGACTTGTAATGTTGAAAAACACTGCATCTCACTAAGTGACATTGTTTATTGCGGTTTTACGACGGTTCATATCTTAACCTAACCTAACATTCGCACGTGTATAAAACACTCTATTACACTGTTTCGTTCACAATTACGATATTTGCATGACCTCACAGTTTTTCACCAATCTATTACAGTACAGAACGCTGTATCTCGCTAAATGACATCGTTCTTTAAGGTTTCACGATGCTTGCATGCGCTTTAAAGAGAATGTCACAATACAGCAGTTTCGCACTTGTAACCATACAACACGCAGTATCTGGCTTGTTCATGCCGTTTTGTGTGCTTTCCCAACATTTCATTCATCGCAGTTTCGTAATCGCAATAAAACAACACTATCTCGTTAGATGACGTCGTTTTTGGTGGTTTCACGACGCTACCTAGCTTAAACTAACATAACTTAACCTAACAAAACCTTCGCACTTCTATCGTTAGAAAACGTTTTACTCGCTACTTTACAATGCTTTCTACAACATTACGACGGTTTCATGCGCTTTCACAATAGATATTGCAGTTCCCGACTTGTAATGGTGAAAAACACTGCATCTCACTAAGTGACATTGTTTAATGCGGTTTTACGACGGTTCATATCTTAACCTAACCTAACATTCGCACTTGTATCTAAAAACACTCTATTACACTGTTTCGTTCACAATTACGATATTTGCATTACCTCACAGTTTTTCACCAATCTATTACAGTACAGAACGCTGTATCTCGCTAAATCACATCGTTCCTTAAGGTTTCACGATGCTTGCATGCGCTTTAACGAGAATATCACAGTATACAGTTTCGCACTTGTAACGATACAACACGCAGTATCTGGCTTGTTCATGCCGTTTTGTGTGCTTTCACAATATTTCACCTATCGCAGTTTCGCACTCGCAATAAAACAACACTATCTCGTTAGATGACGTCGTTTTTGGTGGTTTCACGACGCTACCTTGCTTAAACCAACCTACCCTAACCTAACCTTCGCACTTATATCGTTAGAAGACGTTTTACTCGCTACTTTACAATGCTTTCTACAAAGTTACGACGGCTTCATGCGCTTTCACATTAGATATCGCAGTTCCTGACTTGTAATGGTGAAAAACACTGCATCTCAATAGCTGAAATTGTTTATTGCGGTTTTATGACGCTTTATAACCTAACCTAACATTCGCGCTTGTATCTAAAAACGCTCTATTACACTGTTTCGTTCACAATTGCGATATTTGCATGACCTCATAGTTTTTCACCAACCTAGTACAGTACAGAACGCTGTATCTCGCTAAATGACATCGTTCTTTAAGGTTTCACGATGCTTTCATGCGCTTTCACGAGAATATCACAATATAGCAGTTTCGCTCTTGTAACGGTCCAAGACGCAGTATCTGGCTAGTTCATGCCATTTTGTGTGCTTTCACAATATTTCACCTATCGCAGTTTCGTACTCGCAATAAAACAACACTATCTCGTTAGATGACGTCGTTTTTGGTGGTTTCACGACGCTACTTAGCTTAACCTAACTTAACCTAACCCAACCTTCGCACTTCTATCGTTAGAAAACGTTTTACTCGCTACTTCACAATGCTTTCTACAACATTACGACGGTTTCATGCGCTTTCACAATAGATATCGCAGTTCCCGACTTGTAATGTTGAAAAACACTGCATCTCACTAAGTGACATTGTTTAATGCGGTTTTACGACGGTTCATATCTTAACCTAACCTAACATTCGCACTTGTATCTAAAAACACTCTATTACACTGTTTCGTTCACAATTACGATATTTGCATGACCTCACAGTTTTTCACCAATCTATTACAGTACAGAACGCTGTATCTCGCTAAATGACATCGTTCCTTAAGGTTTCAGGATGCTTGCATGCGCTTTAACGACAATATCACAGTATACAGTTTCGCACTTGTAACGATACAACAAGCAGTATCTGGCTTGTTCATGCCGTTTTGTGTGCTTTCACAATATTTCACCTATCGCAGTTTCGCACTCGCAATAAAACAACACTATCTCGTTAGATGACGTCGTTTTTGGTGGTTTCACGACGCTACCTTGCTTAAACTAACTTAACCTAACCTAACCTTCGCACTTATATCGTCAGCAGACGTTTTACTCGCTACTTTAGAATGCTTTCTACAACATTACGACGGTTTCATGCGCTTTCACATTAGATATCGCAGTTCCCGACTTGTAATGGTGAAAAACACTGCATCTCACTAAGTGACATTGTTTAATGCGGTTTTACGACGGTTCATATCTTAACCTAACCTAACATTCGCGCTTGTATCTAAAAACGCTCTATTACACTGTTTCCTTCACAATTACGATATTTGCATGACCTCACAGTTTTTCACCAACTTATTACAGTACAGAACGCTGTATCTCGCTAAATGACATCGTTCTTTAGGTTTCTCGATGCTTGCATGCGCTTTAACGAGAATATCACAATACAGCAGTTTCGCACTTGTAACGATACAACACGCAGTATCTGGCTTGTTCATGCCGTTTTGTGTGCTTTCCCAACATTTCACCCATCGCAGTTTCGTAATCGCAATAAAACAACACTATCTCGTTAGATGACGTCGTTTTTGGTGGTTTCACGAGGCTACCTAGCTTTAACTAACACAACTTAACCTAACATAACCTTCGCACTTCTATCGTTAGAAAACGTTTTACTCGCTACTTTACAATGCTTTCTACAACGTTACGATGGTTTCATGCGCTTTCACATTAGATGTCGCAGTTCCCGGCTTGTAATGGTGAAAAACACTGCATCTCAATAGCTGAAAATAAAGTTTTTTCATTCCATTCCATTCTCAATAGCTGACATTGTTTGATGCGGTTTTTTGCCGCTTCATGACTTAACCTAACCTAACCTTTGCACTCGTATCTAAAAACGCTCTATTACACTGTTTCGTTCACAATTACGATATTTGCATGACCTCACAGTGTTTCACCAACTAGTACAGTACATAACGCTGTATCTAGCTAGATGACATCGTTCTTTAAGGTTTCACGATGCTTGCAAGCACTTTCACGAGAATATCACAGTAAAGCAGTTTCGCACTTGTAACGGTACAACACGCAGAATCTGGCTTGTTCATGCCGTTTTGTGTGCTTTCACAACATTTCACCTATCGCAGTTTCGTACTCGCAATAAAAGAACACTATCTCGTTAGATGACGTCTTTTTTGGTGGTTTCACGAAGCTACCTAGCTTAAACTAACTTAGCCTAACTAACCTTCGCACTTCTATCGTTAGAAAACGTTTTACTTGCTACTTCACAATGCTTTCTGCAACATTACGACGGTTTCATGCGCGTTCACAATAGATATCGCAGTTCCCGACTTGTAATGGTGAAAAACACTGCATCTCACTAAGTGACATTGTTTAATGCGGTTTTACGACGGTTCATATCTTAGCCTAACCTAACATTCGCACGTGTATAAAACACTCTATTACACTGTTTCGTTCACAATTATGATGTTTGCATGACCTCACAGTTTTTCACCAATCTATTACAGTACAGAACGCTGTATCTCGCTAAATGACATCGTTCTTTAAGGTTTCACGATGCTTGCATGCGCTTTAACGAGAATATCACAGTATAGCAGTTTCGCACTTGTAACGATACAACACGCAGTATCTGGCTTGTTCATGCCGTTTTGTGTGCTTTCACAACATTTCACCTATCGCAGTTTCGTACACGCAATAAAACAACACTATCTCGTTAGATGACGTCGTTTTTGGTGGTTTCACGACGCTACCTAGCTTAAACTAACTTAACCTAACCTAACCTTCGCACTTCTGTTGTTAGAAAACGTTTTACTCCCTACTTTACAATGCTTTCTACAACATTACGACGGTTTCATGCGCTTTCACATTAAATATCGCAGTTCCCGACTTGTAATGGTGAAAAACACTGCATCTCACTAAGTGACATTGTTTAATGCGGTTTTACGACGGTTCATATCTTAACCTAACCTAACATTCGCGCTTGAATCTAAAAACGCCCTATTACAATGTTTCGTTCACAATTACGATATTTGCATGACCTCACAGTTTTTCACCAACTTATTACAGTACAGAACGCTGTATCTCGCTAAATGACATCGTTGTTTAAGGTTCCACGATGCTTGCATGCGCTTTAACGAGAATATCACAATACAGCAGTTTCGCACTTGTAACGGTACAACACACAGTATCTGGCTTGTTCATGCCGTTTTGTGTGGTTTCACAATATTTCACCTATCGCAGTTTCGTACTCGAGGTTAAACAACACTATCTCGTTAGATGACGTTGTTTTTGGTGGTTTCGCGACGCTACCTAGCTTAAACTAACTTAACCTAACTAACCTTCGCACTTCTGTCGTTAGAAAACGTTTTACTCCCTACTTTACAATGCTTTCTACAACATTACGACGGTTTCATGCGCTTTCACATTAGATATCGCAGTTCCCGACTTGTAATGGTGAAAAACACTGCATCTCACTAAGTGACATTGTTTAATGCGGTTTTACGACGGTTCATATCTTAACCTAACCTAACATTCGCGCTTGAATCTAAAAACGCCCTATTACAATGTTTCGTTCACAATTACGATATTTGCGTGACCTCACAGTTTTTCACCAACTTATTACAGTACAGAACGCTGTATCTCGCTAAATGACATCGTTCTTTAAGGTTTCACGATGCTTGCATGCGCTTTAACGAGAATATCACTATATAGCAGTTTCGTACTTGTAACGGTACAACACGCAGTATCTGGCTTGTTCATGCCGTTTTGTGTGCTTTCACAACATTTCACTCATCGCAGTTTCGTAATCGCAATAAAACAACACTATCTCGTTAGATGACGTCGTTTTTGGTGGTTTCACGACGCTACCTAGCTTAAACTATCTTAACCTAACCTAAACTTCGCACTTCTATCGTTAGAAGACGTTTTACTCGCTACTTTACAATGCTTTCTACAAAGTTACGACGGCTTCATGCGCTTTCACATTAGATATCGCAGTTCCCGACTTGTAATGGTGAAAAACACTGCATCTCAATAGCTGAAATGGTTTATTGCGGTTTTATGACGCTTTATAACCTAACCTAACATTCGCGCTTGTATCTAGAAACGCTCTATTACACTGTTTCGTTCACAATTACGATATTTGCATGACCTCATAGTTTTTCACCAACCTAGTACAGTACAGAACGCTGTATCTCGCTAAATGACATCGTTCTTTAAGGTTTCACGATGCTTGCATGCGCTTTAACGAGAATATCACTATATAGCAGTTTCGTACTTGTAACGGTACAACACGCAGTATCTGGCTTGTTCATGCCGTTTTGTGTGGTTTCACAATATTTCACCTATCGCAGTTTCGTACTCGCAATTAAACAACACCATCTCGTTAGATGACGTTGTTTTTGGTGGCTTCGCGACGCTACCTAGCCTAAACTAACTCAACCTAACATAACCTTCGCACTTCTATTGTGAGAAATCGTTTTACTCGCTACTTTACAATGCTTTCAACAACATTACGACGGTTTCGGAGGCTTTCACATTAGATATCGCAGTTCCCGGCTTGTAATGGTGAAAAACACTGCATCTCACTAAGTGACATTGTTTATTGCGGTTTTACGACGGTTCATATCTTAGCCTAACCTAACATTCGCACGTGTATAAAACACTCTATTACACTGTTTCGTTCACAATTACGATATTTGCATGACCTCACAGTTTTTCACTAATCTATTACAGTACAGAACGCTGTATCTCGCTAAATGACATCGTTCCTTAAGGTTTCACGATGCTGGCATGCGCTTTAACGAGAATATCACAATATACAGTTTCGCACTTGTAACGATACAACACGCAGTATCTGGCTTGTTCATGCCGTTTTGTGTGCTTTCACAATATTTCACCTATCGCAGTTTCGCACTCGCAATAAAACAACACTATCTCGTTAGATGACGTCGTTTTTGGTGGTTTCACGACGCTACCTTGCTTAAACTAACTTAACCTAACCTAACCTTCGCACTTATATCGTTAGAAGACGTTTTACTCGCTACTTTACAATGCTTTCTACAAAGTTACGACGGCTTCATGCGCTTTCACATTAGATATCGCAGTTCCTGACTTGTAATGGTGAAAAACACTACATCTCAGTGGCTGACATTGCTTAATGCCATTTTATGACGCTTCATAACTTAATCTAACCTAACCTTCGAAATTGTATCTTAAAACGCTCGGTTACACTGTTTCGTTGACAATTACAATATTTGCATGACCTCAAAGTTTTTTCACCAACTTAGTACAGTACAGAACGCTGTATCTCGCTAAATGACATCGTTCTTTAAGGTTTCACGATGCTTGCAAGCACTTTCACGAGAATATCACAGTAAAGCAGTTTCGCACTTGTAACGGTACAACACGCAGAATCTGGCTTGTTCATGCCGTTTTGTGTGCTTTCACAACATTTCACCTATCGCAGTTTCGTACTCGCAATAAAAGAACACTATCTCGTTAGTTGACGTCGTTTTTGGTGGTTTCACGACGCAACCTAGCTTAAACTAACTTAGCCTAACTAACCTTCGCACTTCTATTGTTAGAAAACGTTTTACTTGCTACTTCACAATGCTTTCTGCAACATTACGACGGTTTCATGCGTGTTCACAATAGATATCGCAGTTCCCGACTTGTAATGGTGAAAAACACTGCATCTCACTAAGTGACATTGTTTAATGCGGTTTTACGACGGTTCATATCTTAACCTAACCTAACATTCGCACGTGTAAAAAACACTCTATTACACTGTTTCGTTCACAATTACGATATTTGCATGACCTCACAGTTTTTCACCAATCTATTACAGTACAGAACGCTGTATCTCGCTAAATGACATCGTTCTTTAGGGTTTCACGATGCTTGCATGCGCTTTAACGAGAATATCACAGTATAGCAGTTTCGCACTTGTAACAATACAACACGCAGTATCTGGCTTGTTCATGCCGTTTTGTGTGCTTTCACAACATTTCACCTATCGCAGTTTCGTACGCGCAATAAAACAACACTATCTCGTTAGATTACGTCGTTTTTGGTGTTTTCACGACGCTACCTAGCTTAAACTAACTTAACCTAACCCAACCTACGCACTTCTATCGTTAGAAAACGTTTTACTCGCTACTTTACAGTGCTTCTACAACATTACGACAGTTTCATGCGCTTTCACATTAAATATCGCAGTTCCCGACTTGTAATGGTGAAAAACACTGCATCTCACTAAGTGACATTGTTTAATGCAGTTTTACGACGGTTCATATCTTAACCTAACCTAATCTTCGCGCTTGTAACTAAAAACGCTCTATTGCACTGTTTCGTTCACAATTACGATATTTGCATGACCTCACAGTTTTTCACCAATTTATTACAGTACAGAACGCTGTATCTCGCTAAATGACATCGTTCTTTAACGTTTCACGATGTTTGCATGCGCTTTAACGAGAATACCACTATATAGCAGTTTCGCACTTGTAACGGTACAAGACGCAGTATCTGGCTTGTTAATGCCGTTTTGTGTGCTTTCACAACATTTCACCTATCGCAGTTTCGTACTCGCAATTAAAGAACACTATCTCGTTAGATGACGTCGTTTTTGGTGGTTTCACGACGCTACTTACTTAAATTAACATAACTCAACCTAACATAACCTTCGCACTTCTATCGTTAGAAAACGTTTTACTCGCTACTTTACAATGCTTTCTACAACATTACGACGGTTTCATGCGCTTTCACACTAAATATCGCAGTTCCCGACTTGTAATGGTGAAAAACACTGCATCTCACTAAGTGACATTGTTTAATGCGTTTTTACGACGGTTCATATCTTAACCTAACCTAACATTCAAGCTTGTATCTAAAAACGCTCTATTACAAAGTTTTCTTTCACAATTACGATATTTGCATGACCTCACAGTTTTTCACCAACTTATTACAGTACAGAACGCTGTATCTCGCTAAATGACATCGTTCTTTAAGGTTTCTCGATGCTTGCATGCGCTTTAACGAGAATATCACAATACAGCAGTTTCGCACTTGTAACGATACAACACGCAGTATCTGGCTTGTTCATGCCGTTTTGTGTGCTTTCACAACATTTCACCTCTCGCAGTTTCGTACTCGCAATAAAACAACACTATCTCCTTAGATGACGTCGTTTTTGGTGGTTTCACGACGCTACCTAGCTTATACTAACATAACTTAACCTAACATCACCTTCGCACTTCTATCGTTAGAAAACGTTTTACTCGCTACTTTACAATGCTTTCTACAACGTTACGATTGTTTCATGCGCTTTCACATTAGATGTCGCAGTTCCCGGCTTGTAATGGTGAAAAACACTGCATCTCAATAGCTGAAAATAAAGTTTTTTCATTCCATTCCATTCTCAATAGCTGACATTGTTTGATGCGGTTTTTTGCCGCTTCATGACTTAACCTAGCCTAACCTTTGCACTCGTATCTAAAAACGCTCTATTACACTGTTTCGTTCACAATTACGATATTTGCATGACCTCACAGTGTTTCACCAACTAGTACAGTACATAAGGCTGTATCTAGCTAGATGACATCGTTCTTTAAGGTTTCACGATGCTTGCATGCGCTTTCACGAGAATATCACAAAATAGCAGTTTCGCACTTGTAACGGTACAAGACGCAGTATCCGGCTAGTTCATGCCGTTTTGTGCGCTTTCACAATATTTCACCTATCGCAGTTTCGTACTCGCAATAAAACAACACTATTTCGTTAGATGACGTCGTTTTTGGTGGTTTCATGACGCTACCTAGCTTAAACTAACATAACTCAACCTAACATAACCTTCGCACTTCTATCGTTAGAAAACGTTTTACTCGCTACTTTACAATGCTTTCTGCAACATTACGACGGTTCCATGCGCTTTCACAATAGATATCGCAAGTTCCGACCTGTAATGATGAAAAACACTGCATCTCACTAAGTGAAATTGTTTATTGCGGTTTTACGACGGTTCATATCTTAGCCTAACCTAACATTCGCACGTGTATAAAACACTCTATTACACTGTTTTGTTCACAATTACGATATTTGCATGATCTCACAGTTTTTCACCAATCTATTACAGTACAGAACGCTGTATCTCGCTAAATGACATCGTTTTTTAAGGTTTCACGATGCTTGCATGCGCTTTAACGAGAATATCACAGTATAGCAGTTTCGCACTTGTAACGATACAACACGCAGTATCTGGCTTGTTCATGCCGTTTTGTGTGCTTTCACAACATTTCACCTATCGCAGTTTCGTACTCGCAATAAAACAACACTATCTCGTTAGATGACGTCGTTTTTGGTGGTTTCACGACGCTACCTAGCTAAACTAACTTAACCTAACCTAACCTTCGCATTTCTGTCGTTAGAAAACGTTTTACTCCCTACTTTACAATGCTTTCTACAACATTACGACGGTTTCATGTGCTTTCACATTAGATATCGCAGTTCCCGACTTGTAATGGTGAAAAACACTGCATCTCACTAAGTGACATTGTTTATAGCGGTTTTACGACGGTTCATATCTTAACCTAAGCTAACATTCGCGCTTGAATCTAAAAACGCCCTATTACAATGTTTCGTTCACAATTACGATATTTGCATGACCTCACAGTTTTTCACTAATCTATTACAGTACAGAACGCTGTATCTCGCTAAATGATATCGTTCTTTAAGGTTTCACGATGCTTGCATGCGCTTTATCGAGAATATCACAGTATAGCAGTTTCGCACTTGTAACGGTACAACACGCAGAATCTGGCTTGTTCATGCCGTTTTGTGTGCTTTCACAACATTTCACCTATCGCAGTTTCGTACTCGCAATAAAAGAACACTATCTCGTTAGATGACGTCGTTTTTGGTGGTTTCACGACGCAACCTAGCTTAAACTAACTTAGCCTAACTAACCTTCGCACTTCTATTGTTAGAAAACGTTTTACTTGCTACTTCACAATGCTTTCTGCAACATTACGACGGTTTCATGCGTGTTCACAATAGATATCGCAGTTCCCGGCTTGTAATGGTGAAAAACACTGCATCTCAATAGCTGAAAATAAAGTTTTTTCATTCCATTCCATTCTCAATAGCTGACATTGTTTGATGCGGTTTTTTGCCGCTTCATGACTTAACCTAACCTAACCTTTGCACTCGTATCTAAAAACGCTCTATTACACTGTTTCGTTCACAATTACGATATTTGCATGACCTCACAGTGTTTCACCAACTAGTACAGTACATAAGCCTGTATCTAACTAGATGACATCGTTCTTTAAGGTTTCACGATGCTTGCATGCGCTTTCACGAGAATATCACAAAATAGCAGTTTCGCACTTGTAACGGTACAAGACGCAGTATCCGGCTAGTTCATGCCGTTTTGTGCGCTTTCACAATATTTCACCTATCGCAGTTTCGTACTCGCAATAAAACAACACTATTTCGTTAGATGACGTCGTTTTTGGTGGTTTCATGACGCTACCTAGCTTAAACTAACATAACTCAACCTAACATAACCTTCGCACTTCTATCGTTAGAAAACGTTTTACTCGCTACTTTACAATGCTTTCTGCAACATTACGACGGTTCCATGCGCTTTCACAATAGATATCGCAAGTTCCGACCTGTAATGATGAAAAACACTGCATCTCACTAAGTGAAATTGTTTATTGCGGTTTTACGACGGTTCATATCTTAACCTAACCTAACCATCGCGCTTGTATCTAAAAACACTCTGTTACACTGTTTCGTTTACAATTACGATATTTGCATGGCCGCACAGTTTTTCACCCCCTTAGTACAGTACAGAACGCTGTATCTCGCTAAATGACATCGTTCCTTGAGGTTTCACGATGCTTGCATGCGCTTTAACGAGAATATCACAGTGTACAGTTTCGCACTTGTAACGATACAACACGCAGTATCTGGCTTGTTCATGCCGTTTTGTGTGCTTTCACAATATTTCACCTATCGCAGTTTCACACTCGCAATAAAACAACACTATCTCGTTAGATGACGTCGTTTTTGGTGGTTTCACGACGCTACATAGCTTAAACTAACATAACTCAACCTAACATAACCTTCGCACTTCTATCGTTAGAAAACGTTTCACTCGCTACTTTACAATGCTTTTTGCAACATTACGACGGTTTCATGCACTTTCACATTAGATATCGCAGTTCCCGACTTGTAATGGTGAAAAACACTGCATTTCACTAAGTGACATTGTTTAATGCGGTTTTACGACGGTTCATATCTTAACCTAACCTAACCTTCGCGCTTGTAACTAAAAACGCTATATTACACTGTTTCCTTCACAATTACGATATTTGCATGACCTCACAGTTTTTCACCAACTTATTACAGTACAGAACGCTGTATCTCGCTAAATGACATCGTTCTTGAAGGTTTCACGATGCGTGCATGCGCTTTAACGAGAATATCACAATACAGCAGTTTCGCACTTGTAACGGTACAACACGCAGTATCTGGCTTGTTCATGCCGTTTTGTGTGCTTTCACAACATTTCACCTATCGCAGTTTCGTACGCGCAATAAAACAACACTATCTCGTTAGATTACGTCGTTTTTGGTGTTTTCACGACGCTACCTAGCTTAAGCTAACTTAACCTAACCTAACCTACGCACTTCTGTCGTTAGAAAACATTTTACTCGCTGCTTTACAGTGCTTTCTACAACATTACGACGGTTTCATGCGCTTTCACATTAAATATCGCAGTTCCCGACTTGTAATGGTGAAAAAACACATCTCATTGGCTGACATTGTTTAATGCGGTTTTATGACGCTTCATAACTTAATCTAACGTAACCTTCGAACTTGTATCTAAAAACACTCGGTTACACTGTTTCGTTGACAATTACGATATTTGCATAACCTCAAAGTTTTTTCACCAACTTAGTACAGTACAGAACGCTGTATCTCGCTAAATGACATCGTTCTTTAAGGTTTCACGATGCTTTCATGCGTTTTCACGAGAATATCACAATATAGCAGTTTCGCTCTTGTAACGGTCCAAGACGCAGTATCTGGCTAGTTCATGCCATTTTGTGTGCTTTCACAATATTTTCCTATCGCAGTTTCGTACTCGCAATAAAACAACACTATCTCGTTAGATGACGTCGTTTTTGGTGGTTTCACGACGCTACTTAGCTTAACCTAACTTAACCTAACCCAACCTTCGCACTTCTATCGTTAGAAAACGTTTTACTCGCTACTTCACAATGCTTTCTACAACATTACGACGGTTTCATGCGCTTTCACAATAGATATCGCAGTTCCCGACTTGTAATGTTGAAAAACACTGCATCTCACTAAGTGACATTGTTTATTGCGGTTTTACGACGGTTCATATCTTAACCTAACCTAACATTCGCACGTGTATAAAACACTCTATTACACTGTTTCGTTCACAATTACGATATTTGCATGACGTCACAGTTTTTCACCAACTTATTACAGTACAGAACGCTGTATCTCGCTAAATGACATCTTTCTTTAAGGTTTCACGATGCTTGCATGCGCTTTAACGAGAATGTCACAATACAGCAGTTTCGCACTTGTAACGATACAACACGCAGTATCGGGCTTGTTCATGCCGTTTTGTGTGCTTTCACAACATTTCACCCATCGCAGTTTCGTAATCGCAATAAAACAACACTATCTCGTTAGATGACGTCCTTTTTGGTGGTTTCACGACGCTACCTAGCTTAAACTAACATAACTTAACCTAACATAACCTTCGCACTTCTATCGTTAGAAAACGTTTTACTCGCCACTTTACAATGCTTACTACAACGTTACGATGGTTTCATGCGCTTTCACATTAGATGTCGCAGTTCCCGGACTGTAATGGTGAAGAACACTGCATTTCACTAAGTGACATTGTTTAATTCGGTTTTACGACGGTTCATATCTTAACCTAACCTAACCTTCGCGCTTGTAACTAAAAACGCTCTATTACACTGTTTCGTTCACAATTACGATGTTTGCATGACCTCACAGTTTTTCACCAACTTATTACAGTACAGAACGCTGTATCTCGCTAAATGACATCGTTCTTTGAGGTTTCACGATGCTTGCATGCGCTTTAACGAGAATATCACTATATAGCAGTTTCGTACTTGTAACGGTACAACACGCAGTATCTGGCTTGATCATGCCGTTTTGTGTGCTTTCACAACATTTCACCTATCGCAGTTTCGTACGCGCAATAAAACAACACTATCTCGTTAGATTACGTCGTTTTTGGTGTTTTCACGACGCTACCTAGCCTAAACTAACTTAACCTAACCTAACCTACGCACTTCTATCGTTAGAAAACGTTTTACTCGCTACTTTACAGTGCTTTCAACAACATTACGACGGTTTCGGAGGCTTTCACATTAGATATCGCAGTTCCCGGCTTGTAATGGTGAAAAACACTGCATCTCACTAAGTGACATTGTTTAATGCGGTTTTACGACGGTTCATATTTAACCTAACCTAACATTCGCACGTGTAAAAAACACTCTATTACACTGTTTCGTTCACAATTACGATATTTGCATGACCTCACAGTTTTTCACCAATCTATTACAGTACAGAACGCTGTATCTCGCTAAATGACATCGTTCTTTAAGGTTTCACGATGCTTGCATGCGCTTTAACGAGAATATCACAGTATAGCAGTTTCGCACTTGTAACGATACAACACGCAGTATCTGGCTTGTTCATGCCGTTTTGTGTGCTTTCACAACATTTCACCTATCGCAGTTTCGTACTCGCAATAAAACAACACTATCTCGTTAGATGACGTCGTTTTTGGTGGTTTCACGACGCTACCTGGCTTAAACTAACATAACTTAACCTAACATCACCTTCGCACTTCTATCGTTAGAAAACGTTTTACTCGCTACTTTACAATGCTTTCTACAACGTTACGATTGTTTCATGCGCTTTCACATTAGATGTCGCTGTTCCCGGCTTGTAATGGTGAAAAACACTGCATCTCAATAGCTGAAAATAAAGTTTTTTCATTCCATTCCATTCTCAATAGCTGACATTGTTTGATGCGGTTTTTTGCCGCTTCATGACTTAACCTAACCTAACCTTTGCACTCGTATCTAAAAACGCTCTATTACACTGTTTCGTTCACAATTACGATATTTGCATGACCTCACAGTGTTTCACCAACTTATTACAGTACAGAACGCTGTATCTCGCTAAATGACATCGTTCTTTAAGGTTTCACGATGCTTGCATGCGCTTTAACGAGAATATCACAGTATAGCAGTTTCGCACTTGTAACGATACAACACGCAGTATCTGGCTTGTTCATGCCGTTTTGTGTGCTTTCACAACATTTCACCTATCGCAGTTTCGTACGCGCAATAAAACAACACTATCTCGTTAGATTACGTCGTTTTTGGTGTTTTCCCGACGCTACCTAGCTTAAGCTAACTTAACCTAACCTAACCTACGCACTTCTGTCGTTAGAAAACATTTTACTCGCTACTTTACAGTGCTTTCTACAACATTACGACGGTTTCATGCGCTTTCACATTAAATATCGCAGTTCCCGACTTGTAATGGTGAAAAACACTGCATCTCACTAAGTGACATTGTTTAATGTGGTTTTACGACGGTTCATATCTTAACGTAACCTAACATTCGCGCATGTATCTAAAAACGCTCTATTACACTGATTCCTTCACAATTACAATATTTGCATGACCTCACAGTTTTTCACCAACTTATTACAGTACAGAACGCTGTATCTCGCTAAATGACATCGTTCTTGAAGGTTTCACGATGCGTGCATGCGCTTTAACGAGAATATCACAATACAGCAGTTTCGCACTTGTAACGGTACAACACGCAGTATCTGGCTTGTTCATGCCGTTTTGTGTGCTTTCACAACATTTCACCTATCGCAGTTTCGTACGCGCAATAAAACAACACTATCTCGTTAGATTACGTTGTTTTTGGCGTTTTCACGACGCTACCTAGCTTAAAATAACCTAACCTAACCTAACCTACGCAGTTCTATCGTTAGAAAACGTTCTATTCGCTACTTTACAATGCTTTTTAAAACAATTCGACGGTTTCATGCATTTTCACATTAGATATCGCAGTTGTCGACTTGTAATGGTGAAAAAACACATCTCATTGGCTGACATTGTTTAATGCGGTTTTATGACGCTTCATAACTTAATCTAACGTAACCTTCGAACTTGTATCTAAAAACACTCGGTTACACTATTTCGTTGACAATTACGATATTTGTATAACCTCAAAGTTTTTTCACCAACTTAGTACAGTACAGAACGCTGTATCTCGCTAAATGACATCGTTCTTTAAGGTTTCACGATGCTTTCATGCGCTTTCACGAGAATATCACAATATAGCAGTTTCGCTCTTGTAACGGTCCAAGACGCAGTATCTGGCTAGTTCATGCCATTTTGTGTGCTTTCACAACATTTCACCTATCGCAGTTTCGTACGCGCAATAAAACAACACTATCTCGTTAGATTACGTCGTTTTTGGTGTTTTCACGACGCTACCTAGCCTAAACTAACTTAACCTAACCTAACCTACGCACTTCTATCGTTAGAAAACGTTTTACTCGCTACTTTACAGTGCTTTCAACAACATTACGACGGTTTCGGAGGCTTTCACATTAGATATCGCAGTTCCCGGCTTTTAATGGTGAAAAACACTGCATCTCACTAAGTGACATTGTTTAATGCGGTTTTACGACGGTTCATATTTAACCTAACCTAACATTCGCACGTGTAAAAAACACTCTATTACACTGTTTCGTTCACAATTACGATATTTGCATGACCTCACAGTTTTTCACCAATCTATTACAGTACAGAACGCTGTATCTCGCTAAATGACATCGTTCTTTAAGGTTTCACGATGCTTGCATGCGCTTTAACGAGAATATCACAATACAGCAGTTTCGCACTTGTAACGATACAACACGCAGTATCTGGCTTGTTCATGCCGTTTTGTGTGCTTTCACAACATTTCACCTATCGCAGTTTCGTACTCGCAATAAAACAACACTATCTCGTTAGATGACGTCGTTTTTGGTGGTTTCACGACGCTACCTAGCTTAAACTAACATAACTTAACCTAACATCACCTTCGCACTTCTATCGTTAGAAAACGTTTTACTCGCTACTTTACAATGCTTTCTACAACGTTACGATTGTTTCATGCGCTTTCACATTAGATGTCGCTGTTCCCGGCTTGTAATGGTGAAAAACACTGCATCTCAATAGCTGAAAATAAAGTTTTTTCATTCCATTCCATTCTCAATAGCTGACATTGTTTGATGCGGTTTTTTGCCGCTTCATGACTTAACCTAACCTAACCTTTGCACTCGTATCTAAAAACGCTCTATTACACTGTTTCGTTCACAATTACGATATTTGCATGACCTCACAGTGTTTCACCAACATATTACAGTACAGAACGCTGTATCTCGCTAAATGACATCGTTCTTTAAGGTTTCACGATGCTTGCATGCGCTTTAACGAGAATATCACAGTATAGCAGTTTCGCACTTGTAACGATACAACACGCAGTATCTGGCTTGTTCATGCCGTTTTGTGTGCTTTCACAACATTTCACCTATCGCAGTTTCGTACGCGCAATAAAACAACACTATCTCGTTAGATTACGTCGTTTTTGGTGTTTTCACGACGCTACCTAGCTTAAGCTAACTTAACCTAACCTAACCTACGCACTTGTGTCGTTAGAAAACATTTTACTCTCTACTTTACAGTGCTTTCTACAACATTACGACGGTTTCATGCGCTTTCACATTAAATATCGCAGTTCCCGACTTGTAATGGTGAAAAACACTGCATCTCACTAAGTGACATTGTTTAATGTGGTTTTACGACGGTTCATATCTTAACGTAACCTAACATTCGCGCTTGTATCTAAAAACGCTCTATTACACTGTTTCCTTCACAATTACAATATTTGCATGACTTCACAGTTTTTCACCAACTTATTACAGTACAGAACGCTGTATCTCGCTAAATGACATCGTTCTTGAAGGTTTCACGATGCGTGCATGCGCTTTAACGAGAATATCACAATACAGCAGTTTCGCACTTGTAACGGTACAACACGCAGTATCTGGCTTGTTCATGCCGTTTTGTGTGCTTTCACAACATTTCACCTATCGCAGTTTCGTACGCGCAATAAAACAACACTATCTCGTTAGATTACGTTGTTTTTGGCGTTTTCACGACGCTACCTAGCTTAAAATAACCTAACCTAACCTAACCTACGCAGTTCTATCGTTAGAAAACGTTCTATTCGCTACTTTACAATGCTTTTTAAAACAATTCGACGGTTTCATGCATTTTCACATTAGATATCGCAGTTGTCGACTTGTAATGGTGAAAAAACACATCTCATTGGCTGACATTGTTTAATGCGGTTTTATGACGCTTCATAACTTAATCTAACGTAACCTTCGAACTTGTATCTAAAAACACTCGGTTACACTGTTTCGTTGACAATTACGATATTTGCATAACCTCAAAGTTTTTTCACCAACTTAGTACAGTACAGAACGCTGTATCTCGCTAAATGACATCGTTCTTTAAGGTTTCACGATGCTTTCATGCGCTTTCACGAGAATATCACAATATAGCAGTTTCGCTCTTGTAACGGTCCAAGATGCAGTATCTGGCTAGTTCATGCCTTTTTGTGTGCTTTCACAATATTTTCCTATCGCAGTTTCGTACTCGCAATAAAACAACACTATCTCGTTAGATGACGTCGTTTTTGTTGGTTTCACGACGCTACTTAGCTTAACCTAACTTAACCTAACCCAACCTTCGCACTTCTATCGTTAGAAAACGTTTTACTCGCTACTTCACAATGCTTTCTACAACATTACGACGGTTTCATGCGCTTTCACAATAGATATCGCAGTTCCCGACTTGTAATGTTGAAAAACACTGCATCTCACTAAGTGACATTGTTTATTGCGGTTTTACGACGGTTCATATCTTAACCTAACCTAACATTCGCACGTGTATAAAACACTCTATTACACTGTTTCGTTCACAATTACGATATTTGCATGATGTCACAGTTTTTCACCAACTTATTACAGTACAGAACGCTGTATCTCGCTAAATGACATCTTTCTTTAAGGTTTCACGATGCTTGCATGCGCTTTAACGAGAATGTCACAATACAGCAGTTTCGCACTTGTAACGATACAACACGCAGTATCTGGCTTGTTCATGCCGTTTTGTGTGCTTTCACAACATTTCACCCATCGCAGTTTCGTAATCGCAATAAAACAACACTATCTCGTTAGATGACGTCGTTTTTGGTGGTTTCACGACGCTACCTAGCTTAAACTAACATAACTTAACCTAACATAACCTTCGCACTTCTATCGTTAGAAAACGTTTTACTCGCTACTTTACAATGCTTTCTACAACGTTACGATGGTTTCATGCGCTTTCACATTAGATGTCGCAGTTCCCGGATTGTAATGGTGAAAAACACTGCATCTCACTAAGTGACATTGTTTAAATGCAGTTTTACGACGGTTCATATCTTAACCTAACCTAATCTTCGCGCTTGTAACTAAAAACCCTCTATTACACTGTTTCGTTCACAATTACGATATTTGCATGACCTCACAGTTTTTCACCAATTTATTACAGTACAGAACGCTGTATCTCGCTAAATGACATCGTTCTTTAAGGTTTCACGATGCTTGCATGCGCTTTAACGAGAATACCACTATATAGCAGTTTCGCACTTGTAACGGTACAAGATGCAGTATCTGGCTTGTTAATGCCGTTTTGTGTGCTTTCACAACATTTCACCTATCGCAGTTTCGTACTCGCAATTAAAGAACACTATCTCGTTAGATGACTTCGTTTTTGGTGGTTTCACGACGCTACTTACTTAAATTAACATAACTCAACCTAACATAACCTTCGCACTTCTATCGTTAGAAAACGTTTTACTCGCTACTTTACAATGCTTTCTACAACATTACGACGGTTTCATGCGCTTTCACACTAAATATCGCAGTTCCCGACTTGTAATGGTGAAAAACACTGCATCTCACTAAGTGACATTGTTTAATGTGTTTTTACGACGGTTCATATCTTAACCTAACCTAACATTCAAGCTTGTATCTAAAAACGCTCTATTACAATGTTTCTTTCACAATTACGATATTTGCATGACCTCACAGTTTTTCACCAACTTATTACAGTACAGAACGCTGTATCTCGCTAAATGACATCGTTCTTTAAGGTTTCTCGATGCTTGCATGCGCTTTAACGAGAATATCACAATACAGCAGTTTCGCACTTGTAACGATACAACACGCAGTATCTGGCTTGTTCATGCCGTTTTGTGTGCTTTCACAACATTTCACCTATCGCAGTTTCGTACTCGCAATAAAACAACACTATCTCGTTAGATGACGTCGTTTTTGGTGGTTTCACGACGCTACCTAGCTTAAACTAACATAACTTAACCTAACATCACCTTCGCACTTCTATCGTTAGAAAACGTTTTACTCGCTACTTTACAATGCTTTCTACAACGTTACGATTGTTTCATGCGCTTTCACATTAGATGTCGCTGTTCCCGGCTTGTAATGGTGAAAAACACTGCATCTCAATAGCTGAAAATAAAGTTTTTTCATTCCATTCCATTCTCAATAGCTGACATTGTTTGATGCGGTTTTTGCCGCTTCATGACTTAACCTAACCTAACCTTTGCACTCGTATCTAAAAACGCTCTATTACACTGTTTCGTTCACAATTACGATATTTGCATGACCTCACAGTGTTTCACCAACTTATTACAGTACAGAACGCTGTATCTCGCTAAATGACATCGTTCTTTAAGGTTTCACGATGCTTGCATGCGCTTTAACGAGAATATCACAGTATAGCAGTTTCGCACTTGTAACGATACAACACGCAGTATCTGGCTTGTTCATGCCGTTTTGTGTGCTTTCACAACATTTCACCTATCGCAGTTTCGTACGCGCAATAAAACAACACTATCGCGTTAGATTACGTCGTTTTTGGTGTTTTCACGACGCTACCTAGCTTAAGCTAACTTAACCTAACCTAACCTACGCACTTCTGTCGTTAGAAAACATTTTACTCGCTACTTTACAGTGCTTTCTACAACATTACGACGGTTTCATGCGCTTTCACATTAAATATCGCAGTTCCCGACTCGTAATGGTGAAAAACACTGCATCTCACTAAGTGACATTGTTTAATGTGGTTTTACGACGGTTCATATCTTAACGTAACCTAACATTCGCGCTTGTATCTAAAAACGCTCTATTACACTGTTTCCTTCACAATTACAATATTTGCATGACCTCACAGTTTTTCACCAACTTATTACAGTACAGAACGCTGTATCTCGCTAAATGACATCGTTCTTGAAGGTTTCACGATGCGTGCATGCGCTTTAACGAGAATATCACAATACAGCAGTTTCGCACTTGTAACGGTACAACACGCAGTATCTGGCTTGTTCATGCCGTTTTGTGTGCTTTCACAACATTTCACCTATCGCAGTTTCGTACGCGCAATAAAACAACACTATCTCGTTAGATTACGTTGTTTTTGGCGTTTTCACGACGCTACCTAGCTTAAAATAACTTAACCTAACCTAACCTACGCAGTTCTATCGTTAGAAAACGTTCTATTCGCTACTTTACAATGCTTTTTAAAACAATTCGACGGTTTCATGCATTTTCACATTAGATATCGCAGTTGTCGACTTGTAATGGTGAAAAAACACATCTCATTGGCTGACATTGTTTAATGCGGTTTTATGACGCTTCATAACTTAATCTAACGTAACCTTCGAACTTGTATCTAAAAACACTCGGATACACTGTTTCGTTGACAATTACGATATTTGCATAACCTCAAAGTTTTTTCACCAACTTAGTATAGTACAGAACGCTGTATCTCGCTAAATGACATCGTTCTTTAAGGTTTCACGATGCTTTCATGCGCTTTCACGAGAATATCACAATATAGCAGTTTCGCTCTTGTAACGGTCCAAGACGCAGTATCTGGCTAGTTCATGCCATTTTGTGTGCTTTCACAATATTTTCCTATCGCAGTTTCGTACTCGCAATAAAACAACACTATCTCGTTAGATGACGTCGTTTTTGTTGGTTTCACGACGCTACTTAGCTTAACCTAACTTAACCTAACCCAACCTTCGCACTTCTATCGTTAGAAAACGTTTTACTCGCTACTTCACAATGCTTTCTACAACATTACGACGGTTTCATGCGCTTTCACAATAGATATCGCAGTTCCCGACTTTTAATGTTGAAAAACACTGCATCTCACTAAGTGACATTGTTTATTGCGGTTTTACGACGGTTCATATCTTAACCTAACCTAACATTCGCACGTGTATAAAACACTCTATTACACTGTTTCGTTCACAATTACGATATTTGCATGATGTCACAGTTTTTCACCAACTTATTACAGTACAGAACGCTGTATCTCGCTAAATGACATCTTTCTTTAAGGTTTCACGATGCTTGCATGCGCTTTAACGAGAATGTCACAATACAGCAGTTTCGCACTTGTAACGATACAACACGCAGTATCTGGCTTGTTCATGCCGTTTTGTGTGCTTTCACAACATTTCACCCATCGCAGTTTCGTAATCGCAATAAAACAACACTATCTCGTTAGATGACGTCGTTTTTGGTGGTTTCACGACGCTACCTAGCTTAAACTAACATAACTTAACCTAACATAACCTTCGCACTTCTATCGTTAGAAAACGTTTTACTCGCTACTTTACAATGCTTTCTACAACGTTACGATGGTTTCATGCGCTTTCACATTAGATGTCGCAGTTCCCGGATTGTAATGGTGAAAAACACTGCATCACACTAAGTGACATTGTTTAAATGCAGTTTTACGACGGTTCATATCTTAACCTAACCTAATCTTCGCGCTTGTAACTAAAAACGCTCTATTACACTGTTTCGTTCACAATTAAGATATTTGCATGACCTCACAGTTTTTCACCAATTTATTACAGTACAGAACGCTGTATCTCGCTAAATGACATCGTTCTTTAAGGTTTCACGATGCTTGCATGCGCTTTAACGAGAATACCACTATATAGCAGTTTCGCACTTGTAACGGTACAAGACGCAGTATCTGGCTTGTTAATGCCGTTTTGTGTGCTTTCACAACATTTCACCTATCGCAGTTTCTTACTCGCAATTAAAGAACACTATCTCGTTAGATGACGTCGTTTTTGGTGGTTTCACGACGCTACTTACTTAAATTAACATAACTCAACCTAACATAACCTTCGCACTTCTATCGTTAGAAAACGTTTTACTCGCTACTTTACAATGCTTTCTACAACATTACGACGGTTTCATGCGCTTTCACACTAAATATCGCAGTTCCCGACTTGTAATGGTGAAAAACACTGCATCTCACTAAGTGACATTGTTTAATGCGTTTTTACGACGGTTCATATCTTAACCTAACCTAACATTCAAGCTTGTATCTAAAAACGCTCTATTACAATGTTTCTTTCACAATTACGATATTTGCATGACCTCACAGTTTTTCACCAACTTATTACAGTACAGAACGCTGTATCTCGCTAAATGACATCGTTCTTTAAGGTTTCTCGATGCTTGCATGCGCTTTAACGAGAATATCACAATACAGCAGTTTCGCACTTGTAACGATACAACACGCAGTATCTGGCTTGTTCATGCCGTTTTGTGTGCTTTCACAACATTTCACCTATCGCAGTTTCGTACTCGCAATAAAACAACACTATCTCGTTAGATGACGTCGTTTTTGGTGGTTTCACGACGCTACCTAGCTTAAACTAACATAACTTAACCTAACATCACCTTCGCACTTCTATCGTTAGAAAACGTTTTACTCGCTACTTTACAATGCTTTCTACAACGTTACGATTGTTTCATGCGCTTTCACATTAGATGTCGCTGTTCCCGGCTTGTAATGGTGAAAAACACTGCATCTCAATAGCTGAAAATAAAGTTTTTTCATTCCATTCCATTCTCAATAGCTGACATTGTTTGATGCGGTTTTTTGCCGCTTCATGACTTAACCTAACCTAACCTTTGCACTCGTATCTAAAAACGCTCTATTACACTGTTTCGTTCACAATTACGATATTTGCATGACCTCACAGTGTTTCACCAACTTATTACAGTACAGAACGCTGTATCTCGCTAAATGACATCGTTCTTTAAGGTTTCACGATGCTTGCATGCGCTTTAACGAGAGTATCACAGTATAGCAGTTTCGCACTTGTAACGATACAACACGCAGTATCTGGCTTGTTCATGCCGTTTTGTGTGCTTTCACAACATTTCACCTATCGCAGTTTCGTACGCGCAATAAAACAACACTATCTCGTTAGATTACGTCGTTTTTGGTGTTTTCACGACGCTACCTAGCTTAAGCTAACTTAACCTAACCTAACCTACGCACTTCTGTCGTTAGAAAACATTTTACTCGCTACTTTACAGTGCTTTCTACAACATTACGACGGTTTCATGCGCTTTCACATTAAATATCGCAGTTCCCGACTTGTAATGGTGAAAAACACTGCATCTCACTAAGTGACATTGTTTAATGTGGTTTTACGACGGTTCATATCTTAACGTAACCTAACATTCGCGCTTGTATCTAAAAACGCTCTATTACACTGTTTCCTTCACAATTACAATATTTGCATGACCTCACAGTTTTTCACCAACTTATTACAGTACAGAACGCTGTATCTCGCTAAATGACATCGTTCTTGAAGGTTTCACGATGCGTGCATGCGCTTTAACGAGAATATCACAATACAGCAGTTTCGCACTTGTAACGGTACAACACGCAGTATCTGGCTTGTTCATGCCGTTTTGTGTGCTTTCACAACATTTCACCTATCGCAGTTTCGTACGCGCAATAAAACAACACTATCTCGTTAGATTACGTTGTTTTTGGCGTTTTCACGACGCTACCTAGCTTAAAATAACCTAACCTAACCTAACCTACGCAGTTCTATCGTTAGAAAACGTTCTATTCGCTACTTTACAATGCTTTTTAAAACAATTCGACGGTTTCATGCATTTTCACATTAGATATCGCAGTTGTCGACTTGTAATGGTGAAAAAACACATCTCATTGGCTGACATTGTTTAATGCGGTTTTATGACGCTTCATAACTTAATCTAACGTAACCTTCGAACTTGTATCTAAAAACACTCGGTTACACTGTTTCGTTGACAATTACGATATTTGCATAACCTCAAAGTTTTTTCACCAACTTAGTACAGTACAGAACGCTGTATCTCGCTAAATGACATCGTTCTTTAAGGTTTCACGATGCTTTCATGCGCTTTCACGAGAATATCACAATATAGCAGTTTCGCTCTTGTAACGGTCCAAGACGCAGTATCTGGCTAGTTCATGCCATTTTGTGTGCTTTCACAATATTTTCCTATCGCAGTTTCGTACTCGCAATAAAACAACACTATCTCGTTAGATGACGTCGTTTTTGTTGGTTTCACGACGCTACTTAGCTTAACCTAACTTAACCTAACCCAACCTTCGCACTTCTATCGTTAGAAAACGTTTTACTCGCTACTTCACAATGCTTTCTACAACATTACGACGGTTTCATGCGCTTTCACAATAGATATCGCAGTTCCCGACTTGTAATGTTGAAAAACACTGCATCTCACTAAGTGACATTGTTTATTGCGGTTTTACGACGGTTCATATCTTAACCTAACCTAACATTCGCACGTGTATAAAACACTCTATTACACTGTTTCGTTCACAATTACGATATTTGCATGATGTCACAGTTTTTCACCAACTTATTACAGTACAGAACGCTGTATCTCGCTAAATGGCATCTTTCTTTAAGGTTTCACGATGCTTGCATGCGCTTTAACGAGAATGTCACAATACAGCAGTTTCGCACTTGTAACGATACAACACGCAGTATCTGGCTTGTTCATGCCGTTTTGTGTGCTTTCACAACATTTCACCCATCGCAGTTTTGTAATCGCAATAAAACAACACTATCTCGTTAGATGACGTCGTTTTTGGTGGTTTCACGACGCTACCTAGCTTAAACTAACATAACTTAACCTAACATAACCTTCGCACTTCTATCGTTAGAAAACGTTTTACTCGCTACTTTACAATGCTTTCTACAACGTTACGATGGTTTCATGCGCTTTCACATTAGATGTCGCAGTTCCCGGATTGTAATGGTGAAAAACACTGCATCTCACTAAGTGACATTGTTTAAATGCAGTTTTACGACGGTTCATATCTTAACCTAACCTAATCTTCGCGCTTGTAACTAAAAACGCTCTATTACACTGTTTCGTTCACAATTACGATATTTGCATGACCTCACAGTTTTTCACCAATTTATTACAGTACAGAACGCTGTATCTCGCTAAATGACATCGTTCTTTAAGGTTTCACGATGCTTGCATGCGCTTTAACGAGAATACCACTATATAGCAGTTTCGCACTTGTAACGGTACAAGACGCAGTATCTGGCTTGTTAATGCCGTTTTGTGTGCTTTCACAACATTTCACCTATCGCAGTTTCGTACTCGCAATTAAAGAACACTATCTCGTTAGATGACGTCGTTTTTGGTGGTTTCACGACGCTACTTACTTAAATTAACATAACTCAACCTAACATAACCTTCGCACTTCTATCGTTAGAAAACGTTTTACTCGCTACTTTACAATGCTTTCTACAACATTACGACGGTTTCATGCGCTTTCACACTAAATATCGCAGTTCCCGACTTGTAATGGTGAAAAACACTGCATCTCACTAAGTGACATTGTTTAATGCGTTTTTACGACGGTTCATATCTTAACCTAACCTAACATTCAAGCTTGTATCTAAAAACGCTCTATTACAATGTTTCTTTCACAATTACGATATTTGCATGACCTCACAGTTTTTCACCAACTTATTACAGTACAGAACGCTGTATCTCGCTAAATGACATCGTTCTTTAAGGTTTCTCGATGCTTGCATGCGCTTTAACGAGAATATCACAATACAGCAGTTTCGCACTTGTAACGATACAACACGCAGTATCTGGCTTGTTCATGCCGTTTTGTGTGCTTTCACAACATTTCACCTATCGCAGTTTCGTACTCGCAATAAAACAACACTATCTCGTTAGATGACGTCGTTTTTGGTGGTTTCACGACGCTACCTAGCTTAAACTAACATAACTTAACCTAACATCACCTTCGCACTTCTATCGTTAGAAAACGTTTTACTCGCTACTTTACAATGCTTTCTACAACGTTACGATTGTTTCATGCGCTTTCACATTAGATGTCGCTGTTCCCGGCTTGTAATGGTGAAAAACACTGCATCTCAATAGCTGAAAATAAAGTTTTTTCATTCCATTCCATTCTCAATAGCTGACATTGTTTGATGCGGTTTTTTGCCGCTTCATGACTTAACCTAACCTAACCTTTGCACTCGTATCTAAAAACGCTCTATTACACTGTTTCGTTCACAATTACGATATTTGCATGACCTCACAGTGTTTCACCAACTAGTACAGTACATAAGGCTGTATCTAGCTAGATGACATCGTTCTTTAAGGTTTCACGATGCTTGCGTGCGCTTTCACGAGAATATCACAAAATAGCAGTTTCGCACTTGTAACGGTACAAGACGCAGTATCCGGCTAGTTCATGCCGTTTTGTGCGCTTTCACAATATTTCACCTATCGCAGTTTCGTACTCGCAATAAAACAACACTATTTCGTTAGATGACGTCGTTTTTGGTGGTCTCATGACGCTACCTAGCTTAAACTAACATAACTCAACCTAACATAACCTTCGCACTTCTATCGTTAGAAAACGTTTTACTCGCTACTTTACAATGCTTTCTGCAACATTACGACGGTTCCATGCGCTTTCACAATAGATATCGCAAGTTCCGACCTGTAATGATGAAAAACTCTGCATCTCACTAAGTGAAATTGTTTATTGCGGTTTTACGACGGTTCATATCTTAACCTAACCTAACCTTCGCGCTTGTATCTAAAAACGCTCTGTTACACTGTTTCGTTTACAATTACGATATTTGCATGGCCGCACAGTTTTTCACCCCCTTAGTACAGTACATAACGCTGTATCTCGCTAAATGACATCGTTCCTTAAGGTTTCACGATGCTTGCATGCGCTTTAACGAGAATATCACAGTGTACAGTTTCGCACTTGTAACGATACAACACGCAGTATCTGGCTTGTTCATGCCGTTTTGTGTGCTTTCACAATATTTCACCTATCGCAGTTTCACACTCGCAATAAAACAACACTATCTCGTTAGATGACGTCGTTTTTGGTGGTTTCACGACGCTACATAGCTTAAACTAACATAACTCAACCTAACATAACCTTCGCACTTCTATCGTTAGAACACGTTTCACTCGCTACTTTACAATGCTTTTTGCAACATTACGACGGTTTCATGCACTTTCACATTAGATATCGCAGCTTCCGACTTGTAATAGTGAAAAACACTTCATCTCAGTGGCTGACATTGCTTAATGCCATTTTATGACGCTTCATAGCTTAATCTAACCAAACCTTCGAACTTGTATCTAAAAACGCTCGGTTACACTGTTTCGTTGACAATTACAATATTTGCATGACCTCAAAGTTTTTCACCAACTTAGTACAGTACAGAACGCTGTATCTCGCTAAATGACATCGTTCTTTAAGGTTTCACGATGCTTGCAAGCACTTTCACGAGAATATCACAGTAAAGCAGTTTCGCACTTGTAACGATACAACACGCAGTATCTGGCTTGTTCATGCCGTTTTGTGTGCTTTCACAACATTTCACCTATCGCAGTTTCGTACTCGCAATAAAACAACACTATCTCGTTAGATGACGTCGTTTTTGGTGGTTTCACGACGCTACCTAGCTTAAACTAACATAACTTAACCTAACTAACCTTCGCACTCCTATCGTTAGAAAACGTTTTACTCGCTACTTCACAATGCTTTCTGCAACAATACGACGGTTTCATGCGCGTTCACAATAGATATCGCAGTTCCCGACTTGTAATGGTGAAAAACACTGCATCTCACTAAGTGACATTGTTTAATGCGGTTTTACGACGGTTCATATCTTAGCCTAACCTAACATTCGCACGTGTATAAAACACTCTATGACACTGTTTCGTTCACAATTACGATATTTGCATGATCTCACAGTTTTTCACCAATCTATTACAGTACAGAACGCTGTATCTCGCTAAATGACATCGTTCTTTAAGGTTTCACGATGCTTGCATGCGGTTTAACGAGAATATCACAGTATAGCAGTTTCGCACTTGTAACGATACAACACGCAGTATCTGGCTTATTCATGCCGTTTTGTGTGCTTTCACAACATTTCACCTATCGCAGTTTCGTACTCGCAATAGAACAACACTATCTCGTTAGATGATGTCGTTTTTGGTGGTTTCACGACGCTACCTAGCTAAACTAATTTAACCTAACCTAACCTTCGCATTTCTGTCGTTAGAAAACGTTTTACTCCCTACTTTACAATGCTTTCTACAACATTACGACGGTTTCATGCGCTTTCACATTAGATATCGCAGTTCCCGACTTGTAATGGTGAAAAACACTGCATCTCACTAAGTGACATTGTTTATAGCGGTTTTACGACGGTTCATATCTTAACCTAAGCTAACATTCGCGCTTGAATCTAAAAACGCCCTATTACAATGTTTCGTTCACAATTACGATATTTGCATGACCTCACAGTTTTTCACCAACTTATTACTGTACAGAACGCTGTATCTCGCTAAATGACATCGTTCTTCAAGGTTCAACGATGCTTGCATGCGCTTTAACGAGAATATCACAATACAGCAGTTTCGCACTTGTAACGGTACAACACGCAGTATCTGGCTTGTTAATGCCGTTTTGTGTGCTTTCACAATATTTCACCTATCGCAGTTTCATCCTCGCAATAAAACAACACTATCTCGTTAGATGACGTCGTTTTTGGTGGTTTCACGACGCTAGCTAGCTTAAACTAACATAACTCAACCTAACATAACCTTCGCACTCTTATCGTTAGAAGACGTTTTACTCTCTACTTTTCAATGGTTTCTGCAACATTACGACGGTTTCATGCGCTTTCACATTAGATATCGCAGTTCCCGACTTGTAATGGTGAAAAACACTGCATTTCACTAAGTGACATTGTTTAATGCGGTTTTACGACGGTTCATATCTTAACCTAACCTAACCTTCGCGCTTGTAACTAAAAACGCTCTATTACACTGTTTCGTTCACAATTACGATGTTTGCATGACCTCACAGTTTTTCACCAACTTATTACAGTACAGAACGCTGTATCTCGCTAAATGACATCGTTCTTTGAGGTTTCACGATGCTTGCATGCGCTTTAACGAGAATATCATTATATAGCAGTTTCGTACTTGTAACGGTACAACACGCAGTATCTGGCTTATTCATGCCGTTTTGTGTGCTTTCACAACATTTCACCTATCGCAGTTTCGAACGCGCAATAAAACAACACTATCTCGTTAGATTACGTCGTTTTTGGTGTTTTCACGACGCTACCTAGCTTAAACTAACTTAACCTAACCTAACCTACGCACTTCTATCGTTAGAAAACGTTTTACTCGCTACTTTACAGTGCTTTCAACAACATTAGGACGGTTTCGGAGGCTTTCACATTAGATATCGCAGTTCCCGGCTTGTAATGGTGAAAAACACTGCATCTCACTAAGTGACATTGTTTAATGCGGTTTTACGACGGTTCATATCTTAACCTAACCTAACATTCGCACGTGTAAAAAACACTCTATTACACTGTTTCGTTCACAATTACGATATTTGCATGACCTCACAGTTTTTCACCAATCTATTACAGTACAGAACGCTGTATCTCGCTAAATGACATCGTTCTTTAAGGTTTCACGATGCTTGCATGCGCTTTAACGAGAATATCACAGTATAGCAGTTTCGCACTTGTAACGATACAACACGCAGTATCTGGCTTGTTCATGCCGTTTTGTGTGCTTTCACAACATTTCACCTATCGCAGTTTCGTACGCGCAATAAAACAACACTATCTCGTTAGATTACGTCGTTTTTGGTGTTTTCACGACGCTACCTAGCTTAAGCTAACTTAACCTAACCTAACCTACGCACTTCTGTCGTTAGAAAACATTTTACTCGCTACTTTACAGTACTTTCTACAACATTACGACGGTTTCATGCGCTTTTACATTAAATATCGCAGTTCCCGACTTGTAATGGTGAAAAACACTGCATCTCACTAAGTGACATTGTTTAATGTGGTTTTACGACGGTTCATATCTTAACGTAACCTAACATTCGCGCTTGTATCTAAAAACGCTCTATTACACTGTTTCCTTCACAATTACGATATTTGCATGACCTCACAGTTTTTCACCAACTTATTACAGTACAGAACGCTGTATCTCGCTAAATGACATCGTTCTTGAAGGTTTCACGATGCGTGCATGCGCTTTAACGAGAATATCACAATACAGCAGTTTCACACTTTTAACGGTACAACACGCAGTATCTGGCTTGTTCATGCCGTTTTGTGTGCTTTCACAACATTTCACCTATCGCAGTTTCGTACGCGCAATAAAACAACACTATCTCGTTAGATTACGTTGTTTTTGGGGTTTTCACGACGCTACCTAGCTTAAAATAACCTAACCTAACCTAACCTACGCAGTTCTATCGTTAGAAAACGTTCTATTCGCTACTTTACAATGCTTTTTAAAACATTACGACGGTTTCATGCATTTTCACATTAGATATCGCAGTTTCCGACTTGTAATGGTGAAAAACACATCTCATTCGCTGACATTGTTTAATGCGGTTTTATGACGCTTCATAACTTGATCTAACGTAACCTTCGAACTTGTATCTAAAAACACTCGGTTACACTGTTTCGTTGACAATTACGATATTTGCATAACCTCAAAGTTTTTTCACCAACTTACTACAGTACAGAACGCTGTATCTCGCTAAATGACATCGTATTTTAAGGTTTCACGATGCTTGCAAACACTATCACGAGAATATCACAATAGCAGTTTCGCGCTTGTAACTGTAGAAGACGCAGTATCTGGCTAGTTCGTGCCGTTATGTGTGCTTTCACAATATTTCACATATCGCAGTTTCGCACTCGCAACAAAACAACACTAACTCGTTAGAGGAAGTCGCATGGATGGATGGATGGATGCTATGAGCGTCCCCTTTATAACGGGGTGGTGACAAGTATGCCACCAGGCTCGACAAAAAAAAAACTTTTTTTTTATGTTGGCCTAATGCCTCTACTTCGATAAATTCTATCTTAATAGAAAAAAAGGTAAATTTTCAGCTTAAGTTCTCTGCCATTTACGGCACACTGTCCATATTTTATTTTTCCAATATTTATTTTTGTCCTTTATCTCTAATTTTCTGCCACCAATACTCTAACCGTCTCTTACTTATTTCAATCGCGGGTGTGTTCAGCTTTCCATTGTTGTCCCTAAAACCCAAGGCTTCCTGTAGGCTCGTGCCCAAACGTACACCTGGGTGGATATCTCCACATTCAATCAGAACATGCTCCGCCGTTTCCTTATCTTTCCCGCAGCATGTGCATTGTTCTTCTTCTTTACTGAATCTTGCTTTATAACTACGCGTTCTAAGGCAACCCGATCTCGCTTCAAACAGTAAAGCGCTTCCCCTTGAATTATCGTAAAATGCCTCCCTCCTTATTTCATTTTTGCCCTTTCGGTAGTTACTCAAAGCCGGTTTTTTCTCCATAGCTGCCATCCAGTAAATCCTCTCCGCCTCCCTGACTTTTCCCTTAACGCTCTTTGTTGACATACGGTTTACAATACCAGCCGTATACTTACTAGTGAGTCTTCTAGTTCTTTTTCTCCACTGTGTGTCCACGCTCTTCCTATACAAATAACGGAACACCTTCTCTGCCCATCTACTCTCCTTCATATTTCTTAGCCTTTCTTCGAACCTTATTTTGCTCTGCGCTTCCCTCGCCTCAAAACCTGCCCACCCCATATCGCCCTTTACAGCCTCGTTTGTCGTCTTCCCGTGAGCACCCAACGCGAGGCGTCCCACAGTCCTTTGATTTACATCCATTCCCGCTTGCACCTCTGCCCTCATGCACACCACTGAGTTCCCAAAAGTAAGCCCTGGAACCATTACACCCTTCCACAGACCTCGAAGCACCTCATACCTATTGTATCCCCACAACGCTTTGTGCTTCATTATTGCCGCATTCCTCTTTCCTTTTGCTGCCGAGGCTTTTTCCTGTACCTCCATGTATCTATCACTCTCATTTACCCATACTCCAAGGTACTTGTATTCACTTACCCTCGGTATTTCTTGGCCTTGTATGGACACCGTCTGATCACAGGGATCATTGAATACCATCAATCCACACTTCGTTACACTGAATCCTAGTCCAAGAGCTTCACCTTCCCTTCCGCATATATTCGCCAGCTGCTTTATATCATCTCGACTGTCCGCAAATAAGACGATATCGTCCGCATAAAATAAACCTGGAAGCTTCTGCTCAATCATCATGCCGCCCTGTTTGTGTGACAAATTAAAACCAATGTTGCTACCTTCTAGCGCTTTTTCCATACTCACAATGTACAGCATGAATAACAGCGGGGACAAAGGACATCCCTGTCTCAGACCCCTGCTAACCTCAACGTTCTCTTTGCTACGCATTCCTTCCCACTCTATGCAAACTGTATTTTCTCGGTATATCTTCCTCAAAAGCTGTATACAGTCGTCGCCCATGCCCATTCCTTTCAATATATCCCACAAAATTTCCTGATTAACGTTGTCGTATGCCCCCGTGATGTCTAGAAAAGCCACGTACAAGGGCCTATTCTCTATTTTGGATATTTCTATACACTGAGTGAGAACAAACAGGTTATCGTCTAACCACCTGTCGACTCGAAATCCGTTCTGAAGTTCTCCCAAAATATCGTTATGTTCGGCCCATGTTTCTATTTTCATTTTTACTGCTTGCATCGCCATCCTGTATAGTACCGATGTAATTGTTAGTGGTCTATACGAGCGAATCTTGTCCTTTTCTCCCTTGCCTTTATAGATTAAGTTCATTCTACTTTGTCGCCAACTGTCCGGTATTTGTCCGTCCTTTAAGCTTTTTCTACTGCTTTTAACAATGCTTCTTTAGTGTTATGTCCTAGTTCGTTAATGAGGCTAACGGGAATGAGATGCAGTGCATGGGCGACGACTGTGCAATTGGTGGTTTAACGACGCCACCTAGCTTAAAATAACATAACTCAACCTAACCTAACCTTCGCATCTCTAGCGTTAGAAAACGTTTTCCTGGCTACTTTACAATGCTTTCTGCAACATTACGACAGTTTCATGCGCTTTCACATTAGATATCGCTGTTTCCGACTTGTAATGGTAAAAAACACTGCATCTCAATAGCTGAAATTGTTTATTGCGGTTTTATGACGCTTCATAACCTAACCTAACATTCGAGCTGCTTGTATCTAAAAACGCTCTATTACACTGTTTCGTTCACAATTGCGATATTTGCATGACCTCATAGTTTTTCACCAACCTAGTACAGTACAGAACGCTGTGTCTCGCTAAATGACATCGTTCTTTAAGGTTTCACGATGCTTTCATGCGCTTTCACGAGAATATCACAATATAGCAGCTTCGCACTTGTAACGGTCCAAGACGCAGTTTCTGGCTAGTTCATGCCATTTTGTGTGCTTTCAAAATATTTCACCTATCGCAGTTTCGTACTCGCAATAAAACAACACTATCTGGTTAGATGACGTCGTTTTTGGTGGTTTCACGCAGCTACTTACTTAAATTAACATAACTCAACCTAAGATAACCTTCGCACTTCTATCGTTAGAAAACGTTTTACTCGCTACTTTACAATGCTTTCTACAACATTACGACGGTTTCATGCGCTTTCACAATAGATATTGCAGTTCCCGACTTGTAATGGTGAAAAACACTGCATCTCACTAAGGACATTGTTTAATGTGGTTTTACGACGGTTCATATCTCAACCTAACCTAACATTCGCGCTTGTATCTAAAAACGCTCTATTACACTGTTTCCTTCACAATTACGATATTTGCATGACCTCACAGTTTTTCACCAACTTATTACAGTACAGAACGCTGTATCTCGCTAAATGACATCGTTCTTTAGGTTTCACGATGCTTGCATGCGCTTTAACGAGAATATCACTATATAGCAGTTTCGTACTTGTAACGGTACAACACGCAGTATCTGGCTTGTTCATGCCGTTTTGTGTGGTTTCACAATATTTCACCTATCGCAGTTTCGTACTCGCAATTAAACAACACTATCTCGTTAGATGACGTTGTTTTTGGTGGTTTCGCGACGCTACCTAGCCTAAACTAACTCAACCTAACATAACCTTCGCACTTCTATTGTGAGAAATCGTTTTACTCGCTACTTTACAATGCTTTCAACAACTATACGACGGTTTCGGAGGCTTTCACAAAAGATATCGCAGTTCCCGGCTTGTAATGGTGAAAAACACTGCATCTCACTAAGTGACATTGTTTAATGCGGTTTTACGACGGTTCATATCTTAACCTAACCTAACATTCGCACGTGTAAAAAACACTCTATTACACTGTTTCGTTCACAATTGCGATATTTGCATGACCTCACAGTTTTTCACCAATCTATTACAGTACAGAACGCTGTATCTCGCTAAATGACATCGTTCTTTAAGGTTTCACGATGCTTGCATGCGCTTTAACGAGAATATCACAGTATAGCAGTTTCGCACTTGTAACGATACAACACGCAGTATCTGGCTTGTTCATGCCGTTTTGTGTGCTTTCACAACATTTCACCTATCGCAGTTTCGTACGCGCAATAAAACAACACTATCTCGTTAGATTACGTCGTTTTTGGTGTTTTCACGACGCTACCTAGCTTAAACTAACTTAACCTAACCTAACCTACGCACTTCTATCGTTAGAAAACGTTTTACTCGCTACTTTACAGTGCTTTCTACAACATTACGACGGTTTCATGCGCTTTCACACTAAATATCGCAGTTCGCGACTTGTAATGGTGAAAAACACTGCATCTCACTAAGTGACATTGTTTAATGTGGTTTTACGACGGTTCATATCTTAACCTAACCTAACATTCGCGCTTGTATCTAAAAACGCTCTATTACACTGTTTCCTTCACAATTACTATATTTGCATGACCTCACAGTTTTTCACCAACTTATTACAGTACAGAACGCTGTATCTCGCTAAATGACATCGTTCTTTAAGGTTTCACGATGCGTGCATGCGCTTTAACGAGAATATCACAATACAGCAGTTTCGCACTTGTAACGGTACAACACGCAGTATCTGGCTTGTTCATGCCGTTTTGTGTGCTTTCACAACATTTCACCTATCGCAGTTTCGTACGCGCAATAAAACAACACTATCTCGTTAGATTACGTTGTTTTTGGTGTTTTCACGACGCTACCTAGCTTAAAATAACTTAACATAACCTAACCTACGCACTTCTATCGTTAGAAAACGTTTTATTCGCTACTTTACAATGCTTTTTAAAACATTACGTCGGTTTCATGCATTTTCACATTAGATATCGCAGTTTCCGACTTGTAAAGGTGAAAAACACTGCATCTCACTAAGTGACATTGTTTAATGTGGTTTTACGACGGTTCATATCTTAACCTAACCTAATCTTCGCGCTTGTAACTAAAATCGCTCTATTACACTGTTTCGTTCACAATTACGATATTTGCATGACCTCACAGTTTTTCACCAACTTATTACAGTACAGAACGCTGTATCTCGCTAAATGACATCGTTCTTTAAGGTTTCACGATGCTTGCATGCGCTTTAACGAGACTATCACTATATAGCAGTTTCGCACTTGTAGCGGTACAAGACGCAGTATCTGGCTTGTTCATGCCGTTTTGTGTGGTTTCACAATATTTCACCTATCGCAGTTTCGTACTCGCAATTAAACAACACTATCTCGTTAGATGACGTTGTTTTTGGTGGTTTCGCGACGCTACCTAGCCTAAACTAACTCAACCTAACATAACCTTCGCACTTCTATTGTGAGAAATCGTTTTACTCGCTACTTTACAATGCTTTCAACAACATTACGACGGTTTCGGAGGCTTTCACATTAGATATCGCAGTTCCCGACTTGTATAGGGGAAAAACCCTGCATCTCACTAAGGTACATTGTTTAATGCGGTTTTACGACGGTTCATATCTTAACCTAACCTAACATTCGCACGTGTATAAAACATTCTATTACACTGTTTCGTTCACAATTACGATATTTGCATGACCTCATAGTTTTTCACCAACCTAGTACAGTACAGAACGCTGTATCTCGCTAAATGACATCGTTCTTTAAGGTTTCACGATGCTTTCATGCGCTTTCACGAGAATATCAGAATATAGCAGTTTCGCTCTTGTAACGGTCCAAGACGCAGTATCTGGCTAGTTCATGCCATTTTGTGTGCTTTCACAATATTTCACCTATCGCAGTTTCGTACTCGCAATAAAACAACACTATCTCGTTAGATGACGTCGTTTTTGGTGGTTTCACGACGCTACTTAGCTTAACCTAACTTAACCTAACCCAACCTTCGCACTTCTATCGTTAGAAAACGTTTTACTCGCTACTTCACAATGCTTTCTACAACATTACGACGGTTTCATGCGCTTTCACAATAGATATCGCAGTTCCCGACTTGTAATGTTGAAAAACACTGCATCTCACTAAGTGACATTGTTTATTGCGGTTTTACGACGGTTCATATCTTAACCTAACCTAACATTCGCACGTGTATAAAACACTCTATTACACTGTTTCGTTCACAATTACGATATTTGCATGACCTCACAGTTTTTCACCAACATATTACAGTACAGAACGCTGTATCTCGCTAAATGACATCGTTCTTTAAGGTTTCACGATGCTTGCTTGCGCTTTAACGAGAATGTCACAATACAGCAGTTTCGCACTTGTAACGATATAACACGCATTATCTGGCTTGTTCATGCCGTTTTGTGTGCTTTCACAACATTTCACCTATCGCAGTTTCGTACGCGCAATAAAACAACACTATCTCGTTAGATCACGTCGTTTTTGGTGTTTTCACGACGCTACCTAGCTTAAACTAACTTAACCTAACCTAACCTACGCACTTCTATCGTTAGAAAACGTTTTACTCGCTACTTTACAGTGCTTTCTACAACATTACGACGGTTTCATGCGCTTTCACATTAAATATCGCAGTTCCCGACTTGTAATGGTGAAAAACACTGCATCTCACTAAGTGACATTGTTTAATGTGGTTTTACGACGGTTAATATCTTAACCTAACCTAACATTCGCGCTTGTATCTAAAAACGCTCTATTACACTGTTTCCTTCACAATTACGATATTTGCATGACCTCACAGTTTTTCACCAACTTATTACAGTACAGAACGCTGTATCTTGCTAAATGACATTGTTCTTTAAGGTTCCACGATGCTTGCATGCGCTTTAACGAGAATATCACAATACAGCAGTTTCGCACTTGTAACGGTACAACACGCAGTATCTGGCTTGTTCATGCCGTTTTGTGTGCTTTCACAACATTTCACCTATCGCAGTTTCGTACGCGCAATAAAACAATACTATCTCGTTAGATTACGTCGTTTTTGGTGTTTTCACGACGCTACCTAGCTTAAAATAACTTAACCTAACCTAACCTACGCACTTCTATCGTTATAAAACGTTTTATTCGCTACTTTACAATGCTTTTTAAAACATTTCGACGGTTTCATGCATTTTCACATTAGATATCGCAGTTTCCGACTTGTAATGGTGAAAAACACATCTCATTGGCTGACATTGTTTAATGCGGTTTTATGACGCTTCATAACTTAATCTAACGTAACCTTCGAACTTGTATCTAAAAACACTCGGTTACACTGTTTCGTTGACAATTACGATATTTGCATAACCTCAAAGTTTTTTCACCAACTTAGTACAGTACAGAACGCTGTATCTCGCTAAATGACATCGTTCTTTAAGGTTTCACGATGCTTGCAAGCACTATCACGAGAATATCACAATAGCAGTATCGCGCTTGTAACTGTAGAAGACGCAGTATCTGGCAAGTTCGTGCCGTTATGTGTGCTTTCACAATATTTCACATATCGCAGTTTCGCACTCGTAATAAAACAACACTATCTCGTTAGATGACGTCGTTTTTGGTGGTTTCACGACGCTACCTAGCTTAAACTAACTTAACCTAACCTAACCTTCGCACTTCTATCGTTAGAAGACGTTTTACTCGCTACTTTACAATGCTTTCTACAAAGTTACGACGGCTTCATGCGCTTTCACATTAGATATCGCAGTTCCCGACTTGTAATAGTGAAAAACACTGCATCTCAATAGCTGAAATTGTTTATTGCGGTTTTATGACTCTTTATAACCTAACCTTACATTCGCGCTTGTATCTAAAAACGCTCTATTACACTGTTTCGTTCACAATTACGATATTTGCATGACCTCAAAGTTTTTTCACCAACTTAGTACAGTACAGAACGCTGTATCTCGCTAAATGACATCGTTCTTCAAGGTTTCACGATGCTTGCAAGCACTTTCACGAGAATATCACAGTATAGCAGTTTCGCACTTGTAACGGTAGAACACGCAGTATCTGGCTTGTTCACGCCGTTTTGTGTGCTTTCACAACATTTCACCTATCGCAGTTTCGTACTCGAAATAAAAGAACACTATCTCGTTAGATGACGTCGTTTTTGGTGGTTTCACGACGCTACCTAGCTTAAACTAACTTAACCTAACTAACCTTCGCACTTCTATCGTTAGAAAACGTTTTACTCGCTACTTCACAATGCTTTCTGCAACATTACGACGGTTTCATGCGCGTTCACAATAGATATCGCAGTTCCCGACTTGTAATTGTGAAAAACACTGCATCTCACTAAGTGACATTGTTTAATGCGGTTTTACGACGGTGCATATCTTAACCTAACCTAACATTCGCACGTGTATAAAACACTCTATTACACTGTTTCGTTCAAAATTACGATATTTGCATGACCTCAAAGATTTTCACCAATCTATTACAGTACAGAACGCCGTATTTCGCTAAATGACATCGTTCTTCAAGGTTTCACGATGCTTGCAAGCACTTTCACGAGAATATCACAGTATAGCAGTTTCGCACTTGTAACGATACAACACGCAGTATCTGGCTTGTTCATGCCGTTTTGTGTGCTTTCACAACATTTCACCTATCGCAGTTTCGTACTCGCAATAAAACAACACTATCTCGTTAGACGACGTCGTTTTTGGTGGTTTCACGACGCTACCTAGCTTAAACTAACATAACTCCACCTAACATAACCTTCGCACTTCTATCGTTAAAAAACGTTTTACTCGCTACTTTGCAATACTTTCTACAACGTTACGACATTTTCATGCGCTTTCACATTAGATATCGCAGTTCCCGACTTGTAATGGTGAAAAACACTGCATCTATATAGCTGACATTGTTTAATGCGGTTTTTTGTCGCTTCACGACTTAACCTAACCTAACCTTCGCACTTCTTTCTAAAAACGCTCTATTACACTGTTTCGTTCCCAATTACGATATTTGCATGACCTTACAGTGTTTCACCAACTAGTACAGTACAGAATGGTGTATCTAGCTAGATGACATCGTTCCTTAAGGTTTCACGATGCCTGCATGCGCTTTCACGAGAATATCACAAAATAGCTGCCTCGCACTTGTAACGGTACAAGACGCAGTATCCGGCTAGTTCAGGCCGTTTTTTGCGCTTTCAGAATATTTCACCTATCCAGTTTCGTACTCGCAAGAAACAACACTATCTCGTTAGATGACGTCATTTTTGGTGGTTTACGACGCAACCTAGCTAAAACCAACATAACTCAACCTAACCTAACCTTCGCACTTCTAGCGTTAGAAAACATTTTACTCGCTACTTTACAGTGCTTTCCGCAGCACTACGACGTTTTCATGCGCTTTCACATTAGATATCGCAGTTTCCGACTTGTAATTGTGAAAAACACTGCATATCAATAGTTGACATTGTTTAATGCGGTTTTATGACGCTTCATAACCTAACCTAACCTTCGCACTTGTATCTAAAAACGCTCTGTTACACTGTTTCGTTCACATTTACGATATTTGCATGACCACACAGTTTTTCACCCACTAAGTACAGTACAGAACGCTGTATCCCGCTCAATGACATCGTTCTTTAAGGTTCAACGATGCTTGCATGCGCTTTCACGAGAATAACACAATACACCAGTTTCGCACTTGTAACAGTACAAGACGCAGTATCTGGCTAGTTCACGCCATTTTGTGTGCTTTCACAACATTTCACCTATCGCAGTTTCGTACTCGCAATAAAACAACACTATCTCGTTAGATGACGTCGTTTTTGGTGGTTTCACGACGCTACCTAGCTTAAACTAACTTAACCTAACCTAACCTTCGCACTTCTATCGTTAGAAAACGTTTTACTCGCTACTTTACAATGCTTTCTACAACATTACGACGGTTTCATGCGCTTTCACATTAGATATCGCAGTTCCTGACTTGTAATGGTGAAAAACACTGCATCTCACTAAGTGACATTGTTTAATGCGGTTTTACGACGGTTCATATCTTAACCTAACCTAACCTTCGCACTTGTAACTAAAAACGCTCTATTACACTGTTTCGTTCACAATTACGATATTTGCATGACCTCACAGTTTTTCACCAACTTATTACAGTACAGAACGCTGTATCTCGCTAAATGACATCGTTCTTTAAGGTTTCACGATGCTTGCATGCGCTTTCACGAGAATATCACAAAGCAGCAGTTTCACACTTGTAACGGTACAACACGCAGTATCTCGCTTGTTCATGCCGTTTTGTGTGCTTTCACAACATTTCACCTATCGCAGTTTCGTACTCGCAATAAAACAACACTATCTCGTTACATGACGTCGTTTTTGGTGGCTTCACGACGCTACCTAGCTTGAACTAACATAATTCAACCTTACCTATCCTTTGCACTTCTAGCGTTAAAAAACGTTTTACTCGCTACTTTACAGTGCTTTCTGCAACACTACGACGTTTTCTTGCGCTTTCACATTAGATATCGCAGTTTCCGACTTGTAATTGTGAAAAACACCGCATATCAATAGTTGACATTGTTTAATGCGGTTTTATGACGCTTCATAACCTAACCTAACCTTCGCACTTGTATCTAAAAACGCTCTGTTACACTGTTTCGTTCACATTTACGATATTTGCATGACCGCACAGTTTTTCACCAACTTAGTACAGTACAGAACGCTGTATCCCGCTAAATGACATCGTTCTTTAAGGTTTCACGATGCTTGCATGCGCTTTCACGAGAATAACACAATATACCCGTTTCGCACTTGTAACAGTACAAGACGCAGTATCTGGCTAGTTCACGCCGTTTTGTGTGCTTTCACAACATTTCACCTATCGCAGTTTCGTACTCGCAATAAAACAACACTATCTCGTTAGATAACGTCGTTTTTGGTGGTTTCACGACGCTACCTAGCTTAAACTAACTTAACCTAACCTAACCTTCGCACTTCTATCGTTAGAAAACGTTTTACTCGCTACTTTACAATGCTTTCTGCAACATTACGACGGTTTTATGCGCTTTCATAATAGATATCGCAGTTTCCGAGTTGTAATGATGAAAAACACTGCATCTCACTAAGTGACATTGATTATGCGGTTTTACGACGGTTCATATCTTAACCTAACCTAACCTTCGCACTTGTGTCTAAAAACGCTCTATTACACTGTTTCGTTCACAATTACGATATTTGCATGACCTCACAGTTTTTCACCAACCTAGTACAGTACAGAACGCTGTATCTCGCTAAATGACATCGTTCTTTAAGGTTTCACGATGCTTTCATGCGCTTTCACGAGAATATCACAATATAGCACTTTCGCACTTGTAACGGAACAAGATGCAGTATCTTGCTAGTTCATGCCATTTTGTGTGCTTTCATAATATTTCACTTATCGCAGTTTCGTACTCGCAATAAAACAACACTATCTCGTTAGACGACGTCGTTTTTGGTGGTTTCACGACGCTACCTAGCTTAAACTAACATAACTCCACCTGACATAACCTTCGCACTTCTATCGTTAAAAAACGTTTTACTCGCTACTTTGCAATACTTTCTACAACGTTACGACATTTTCATGCGCTTTCACATTAGATATCGCAGTTCCCGACTTGTAATGGTGAAAAACACTGCATCTATATAGCTGACATTGTTCAATGCGGTTTTTTGTCGCTTCACGACTTAACCTAACCTAACCTTCGCACTTCTTTCTAAAAACGCTCTATTACACTGTTTCGTTCCCAATTACGATATTTGCATGACCTTACAGTGTTTCACCAACTAGTACAGTACAGAATGGTGTATCTAGCTAGATGACATCGTTCCTTAAGGTTTCACGATGCCTGCATGCGCTTTCACGAGAATATCACAAAATAGCTGCCTCGCACTTGTAACGGTACAAGACGCAGTATCCGGCTAGTTCAGGCCGTTTTTTGCGCTTTCAGAATATTTCACCTATCCAGTTTCGTACTCGCAAGAAACAACACTATCTCGTTAGATGACGTCATTTTTGGTGGTTTACGACGCAACCTAGCTAAAACCAACATAACTCAACCTAACCTAACCTTCGCACTTCTAGCGTTAGAAAACATTTTACTCGCTACTTTACAGTGCTTTCCGCAGCACTACGACGTTTTCATGCGCTTTCACATTAGATATCGCAGTTTCCGACTTGTAATTGTGAAAAACACTGCATATCAATAGTTGACATTGTTTAATGCGGTTTTATGACGCTTCATAACCTAACCTAACCTTCGCACTTGTATCTAAAAACGCTCTGTTACACTGTTTCGTTCACATTTACGATATTTGCATGACCACACAGTTTTTCACCCACTTAGTACAGTACAGAACGCTGTATCCCGCTCAATGACATCGTTCTTTAAGGTTCAACGATGCTTGCATGCGCTTTCACGAGAATAACACAATACACCAGTTTCGCACTTGTAACAGTACAAGACGCAGTATCTGGCTAGTTCACGCCGTTTTGTGTGCTTTCACAACATTTCACCTATCGCAGTTTCGTACTCGCAATAAAACAACACTATCTCGTTAGATGACGTCGTTTTTGGTGGTTTCACGACGCTACCTAGCTTAAACTAACTTAACCTAACCTAACCTTCGCACTTCTATCGTTAGAAAACGTTTTACTCGCTACTTTACAATGCTTTCTACAACATTACGACGGTTTCATGCGCTTTCACATTAGATATCGCAGTTCCTGACTTGTAATGGTGAAAAACACTGCATCTCACTAAGTGACATTGTTTAATGCGGTTTTACGACGGTTCATATCTTAACCTAACCTAACCTTCGCACTTGTAACTAAAAACGCTCTATTACACTGTTTCGTTCACAATTACGATATTTGCATGACCTCACAGTTTTTCACCAACTTATTACAGTACAGAACGCTGTATCTCGCTAAATGACATCGTTCTTTAAGGTTTCACGATGCTTGCATGCGCTTTCACGAGAATATCACAAAGCAGCAGTTTCACACTTGTAACGGTACAAGACGCAGTATCCGGCTAGTTCATGCCATTTTGTGTGCTTTCACACTATTTCACCTATCGCAGTATCGTACTCGCAATAAAACAACACTATCTCGTTAGACGACGTCGTTTTTTGGTGGTTTCACGACGCTACCTAGCTTAAACTAACATAACTCAACCTAACATAACCTTCGCACTTCTATCGTTAGAAAACGTTTTACTCGGTACTTTACAATGCTTTCTACAACGTTACGACGGTTTCATGCGCTTTCACATTAGATATCGCAGTTCCCGACTTGTAATGGCGAAAAACACTGCATCTCAATAGCTGAAAATAAAGTTTTTTTCATTCCATTCCATTCTCAATAGCTGACATTGTTTGATGCGGTTTTCTACCGCTTCATGACTTAACCTAACCTAACCTTTGCACTTGTATCTAAAAACGGTCTAGGACACTGTTTCGTTCACAATTACGATATTTGCATGACCTCACAGTGTTTCACCAACTAGTACAGTACAGAACGCTGTATCTAGCTAGATGACATCGTTCTTGAAGGTTTCACGATGCTTGCATGCGCTTTCACGAGAATATCACAAAGCAGCAGTTTCACACTTGTAACGGTACAAGACGCAGTATCCGGCTAGTTCATGCCGTTTCGTGCGCTTTCACAATATTTCACCTATCGCAGTTTCGTACTCGCAATAAAACAACACTATTTCGTTAGATGACGTCGTTTTTGGTGGTTTCACGACGCTACCTAGCTTAAACTAACATAACTCAACCTAACATAACCTTCGCACTTCTATCGTTAGAAAACGTTTTAGTCGCTACTTTACAATGCTTTCTGCAACATTACGACGGTTTCATGCGCTTTCACAATAGATATCGCAGTTCCCGACTAGTAATGATGAAAAACACTGCATCTCACTAAGTGATATTGTTTAATGTGGTTTTACGACGGTTCATATCTTAACCTAACCTAACCTTCGCACTTGTATCTAAAAACGCTCTATTACACTGTTTCGTTCACAATTACGATATTTGCTAACCTCGCAGTTTTTCACCAGACTAGTACAGTACAGAACGCTGTATCTCGCTCAATGACGTCGTTCTTTAAGGTTTCACGATACTTTCATGCGCTTTCACGAGGATATCACAATATAGCAGTTTCGCACTTGTAACGGAACAAGATGCAGTATCTAGCTAGTTCATGCCATTTTGTGTGCTTTCACAATATTTCACCTATCGCAGTTTCGTACTCGCAAAAAAACAACACTATCTCGTTAGACGATGTCCTTTTTGGTGGTTTCACGACGCTACCTAGCTTAAACTAACAGAGCTCAACCTAACATAACCTTCGCACTTCTATCGTTAAAAAACGTTTTACTCGCTACTTTACGATGCTTTCTACAACGTTACGACGGTTTCATGCGCTTTCACATTAGATATCGCAGTTCCCGACTTGTCAGCAGCGGCGGCAGTCTTGGAACGTCGCTTATACCTACCTTTCTACTGATCGCAGATACTATCGTCGACACGCACGTGAAGCTTGTCTTGGTGGCAACATCTTTCGCTCTTTTCCGGAAGGGCGGCGTCGGTCACAATCGTCTGTGACGTCACTTCAGGGAGCGACTGTGCCGCCAGGGCTCACAAGTATTTCAAGAGGATCATCGGCCGACGTCCTTCACTTGGCAGCAGCGGCGGCAGTCTTGGAACGTCGCTTATACCTACCTTTCTACTGATCGCAGATACTATCGTCGACACGCACGTGAAGCTTGTCTTGGTGGCAACATCTTTCGCTCTTTTCCGGAAGGGCGGCGTCGGTCACAATCGTCTGTGACGTCACTTCAGGGAGCGACTGTGCCGCCAGGGCTCACAAGTATTTCAAGAGGATCATCGGCCGACGTCCTTCACTTGGCAGCAGCGGCGGCAGTCTTGGAACGTCGCTTATACCTACCTTTCTACTGATCGCAGGTCTGAAATTCTTTTGTAATTTTTTTTTTTTTTTTTTTTTTTACTGTCGCTGCTGCTGCCATCCAAGTGTATTGTACTGTCTTTTGCCATGACCTTATCCCGCTCAGAGGTGTACAAACTTGTGAAGGATTTAAGACATGACCTGACTGAGATGCGTCAGTCGCTCGAGAGGGAGCTGCGGAAGGAGCATCGTGAGATCAAAACTTCCCTTGATTTCATGAATAATGCTTTTGAGGATATGGCAAACCAGCTGAAAAAAATTGAAACTGAAAATGCCGAATTGAAGGCAGCCAACAGCTCCCTCACGGATGAATGCGCGCTTCTAAGAAACAAAGTGACTGAGAATGAACTTAGGATCACTCAACTAGAACAGTACTCTAGAAATAGGAACATTGAGATTAAGGGTGTTCCCATGACACAAAACGAAAACCTGAAAAGCGTACTTGCAGCTATTGGAAATTCAGTAAATGAACCTGTTTCCGAAAGTGACATTGAGGCTTGCCACCGTGTACCAACACGGGACGCTTCACGACAAAATATTGTAGTGCAGTTTCATAGCCGCTCAAAACGAAATGCCTTGCTTGAAAAAACACGACAGAAACGTCTGACCACGGCCGACATCGGACAACAGGAACGCCATCCTATCTTCATAAACGAGCACCTGTGTCCCGCATTGAAAGTGCTTCTCGGAAAAACAATTTGCAAGAAAAATGACAAAAACTGGCGTTTCTGCTGGACGAAAGAGGGCAAAATCTTTGCAAGGAAAAATGAGTCGTCACGTGTCCTACGCGTCACGAAGCTCAGCGACCTTGATAAGATAGAGTAAGTCGAGTACGTACATACCGTTTCCGATATGAAATATGGAAAACCGAGTTTTGTCGGTCTCGGAAATTTGCAGGTTGTCACAAAACAAATATTCATTTTCTGCACTGCATATTAACACACAGTCTGCTAGAAATAAAGAGGAAGAAATACAATGTTTGTTATCGCGCATGGATTTTCAGTTCGAGATCGTGATGTTTACCGAGACATGGTATCGCGATGCTACAGAAGTGATCAAAATTCCAGGATATACTTCTTTCTTCGTAAACCGCAGCTTTAAAAAAGGAGGCGGGGTCATGATGTTAGTGAAAAATGGCATGAATTGTGTTATTGTGGAAGAATTTTCAAGAGCCACTGCTGATTTTGAGGTTCTCACTGTCAAAAATGGTGCTAAAGTGTACAGCGTTATGTACCGTCCACCTCATGCGAGTGTGTCAAATTTCTTCACATTTTTAGATAGTTACCTTAGTTATTTTAATGATGATGCCAGCACTGTCATTCTAGGAGGTGACATAAACATAGACTGCTTGCAACAATCAACAAGTCATGATGAACTTTCTAGGATCTTGGACGCGAACAGTTATATTAATGCAATCAGTCTACCTACACGAATACAACCAACTTCTTCGACACTACTAGACGTCTTTATTACAAATATTTCACCCGAGCATCTTAGTTCTGGCGTCATCAGTTCTTCTGTGAGCGACCACCTACCCATTTATCTACTATCGGCGCAAACAAAACCCTTCACTGCGTCACGACACCCGTCCACTAAATCTTACAGACAGATAAACTCTTTCACGCTGAATAACTTTCGCTCTCATTTGCGTGTAACAGATTGGGGCAAAGTATTAGAAGTTGATGAACCCGAGACAGCGTACAATGAGTTCATAAATGTTTTTAAGGCAGCGTATGAACAATGTTTTCCACGTAAATTAGCGAAACGAGCTCGGAAAGCCCGTAAGCCATGGGTCACCGGGGAACACCTCAAGAGCATGAAAGAAAAAGACAAACTGTATCAGATCTTTATGAAAACAAGAGCTTTAACAGATTTACACGCTTTTAAGCGCTTCAGGAACCAACTGAACAAACAGCTCCGAGAAGCGAAACAAATTTACTTAAGCAATCTTTTCACCCCAGAAGTCCTTAAAAAGCCACACCTTATGTGGAAACGATTGAACACTGTGCTACACGGTGACCCCCAAGAACAATCCACTTTATCAATTAATAGTAACGGCGAAGAATTAACGAATGCACGCTTGGCGAATTCCTTCAACGACTTTTTCACATCACTTGTGAATAGTAAGCACGATCCGAATTGCATTCAATATTTAACAGCACCGATACAGAAAAGCGCATTCTTGTGTCCGACTACTGTGCATGAAATTATAACATCTGTTTTGTCACTAAAAAACAGTATGTGTACGGATGTTCATGACTTCCAAATCAGACCTATAAAATTTGTAATCGATATTATCGCACCAATTCTGGAACATGTTATTAACCTCATGTTTTCTGTTGGCACATTTCCCAAACAACTACAGATGTCAAAGGTAACTGTAATATTCAAGGGTGGTGACATCAATAATTTCTCCAATTACAGGCCAATTTCAATTATTCCAGTCTTTTCTAAATGCATTGAGAAATTGATATATAAACGCATGTCCAGTTTTTCAACGAAGCATAGCATTATTACGCCTTGCCAGTTTGGCTTCCGGAAGGGATGCTCCACTGAGATGGCTCTATTACGCCAAAAGGAGCTTATCTTACAATCTTTCGAAGATCATCTCTGTACACTAGGCATATTCATTGACTACTCAAAAGCATTTGACTCAATTAACCACGATTCCTTGTTTGAGAAACTGCAGCATTATGGCTTTAGAGGCACTTTCTTAAAACTTATAATTTCTTACTTTAAACATCGCCACCAGCAAGTCACTATTAATGGTTTTGTATCCGAATTCAAACCAATTAAGGCTGGTGTACCTCAGGGTAGCATTTTGGGCCCATTGCTCTTTAATTTATATGTGAATGATATAGTAAATATTTGTGCTAATACTAAATTTATCATTTACGCAGATGATACAAGTGTTTTTATTACAGGACGTGACCCTTCAAACCTCATTGAAAAAGGCAACGTCGTCCTAAATAAAATTCACACTTGGAGTATCGCCAACTCTTTGAACCTAAACGCGGCTAAAACGAAAGCTGTTATATTTCGGCCTCAAAACAAAACACTGGGCATCACAAACAGTCTAAAGTTAGGTACATCAACTATAGAATTATCACGCGTTGCTAAAAGCCTGGGAGTCATTTTTGAAGAGCATATGACGTGGACAGATCAAGTGAATAATAATAATAATAATAATAATAATAATAATGGTTTTTATTTCCACCAATACACAGTTGATGGAGGGGGTGAGAATAAAAGCGATTATCCGCTTGACTAAGTTCTCACCCCCCAATGTACATAAGGCAGTGGCGGTGGCGGCAACAGAACACCACAGCTGACAAGAATACACAACATTAACAAAATTAGAATTGATAAAGCCTTCAAACTAAAAAAGAAAAAAAAAACCCACACAGACACAGTGCAATAAACATATATAGTAATATAAATCAAAAGTCGCAATATGTAAAGCACGAATACATTAAACATATTATTTACATGCAGCGGTGACTGCATTTTCATCCTTTGTGTTTTTGTTTATTGTTTTCCCTAATTGTTATCTACGAACTTTGAAGATAAGGTCTTAATTGTCAGGAGTGTTAATAAGATATTGGCGAAGTTGAGAAAGGGTGATATCTGCTATGTTAACACCTGATGAATATAACCTGTTTAATTGTAACGGTAGCTGATAAGTAATTTTTTGTTGTCCATAGTTAGTTCTTATACGAGGAAGCATCCAAGGTGGTTGATGACGGTGAGGGTACTTTGATTGATAACGTATCATGGAAGCGATATCTGTAATAGTAAATGAACGTTTTACTGCCACCTTAAATAAACTTTCAAAAACTGTAGGTATATTGTCAAAGTTTCGTTACGTCCTGCCTCAAAACATAAAATTGTTAATTTATAAATCACTATTTTTGTCTAACTTATCTTATTGTCACTTAGTCTGGGGCACGACCACCAAAACCAACGTTCAGAAATTACACAAACTTCAAAAGAAAGCCATTCGTAACATCGTTAGTGCCGCATACGATGCCCACACGGAACCGATTTTCAAGGCTCTGCACTTATTCCCAGTACATGAGCTATATCACACAATTTTAAACAATCGCTATAAGTCGGCTATAAAAAATAACGACACATTTTTCACAGAATTGTCGGCGCTAACTCGCGCTGAACATGTGCGAATTTTGAGGACTCGTGAAGTCTGGAGATTACCAAGACCACGAACCAATTACGCAACACAGATGTTGAAATATCAGCTACCGCTACTACTTAACATATCCGAAAAACATAAGTAACACTTCCGCGTACTCAATTCGCATGTGTATGATGATAAAATGTACCTGTGAATCTCTCTCTCCCCCTTCATTTTGAACGAGTGCATCTCTGTATACTGTACCAGTGCCTTTTCTCGTATACCAGTGCCTTTTCTCTGTATACTGTACCAGTGCCTTTTCTCTTTATTGTGTACATTTTTCAGTTCCACTAGCTCGCTTATGTTGTTGCAATGAAGATAACTGTTATGTGCCCGTTTTTTCCTTTGTACGTCACGATTGTACGCCACTCTGTACGCCACGTTTGCCAAGCCCGGGGGTACGGACCCTGTCAAGCCTCATCTATGGCTTTTTGTCCGTACCCACCAAGCTCCACTGAATGTCTTTGAAGCTGAAATAAATCATGATTGATTGATTGATAATGTTGAAAAACACTGCATCTATATAGCTGACATTGTTTAATGCGGTTTTTTTGTCGCTTCACGACTTAACCTAACCTAACCTTCGCACTTCTTTCTAAAAACGCTCTATTACACCGTTTCGTTCACAATTACGATATTTGCATGACCTTACAGTGTTTCACCAACTAGTACAGTACAGAACGGTGTATCTAGCTAGATGACATCGTTCCTTAAGGTTTCACGATGCTTGCATGCGCTTTCACGAGAATATCACAAAATAGCAGTCTCGCACTTGTAACGGTACAAGAAGCAGTATCCGGCTAGTTCAGGTCGTTTTGTGCGCTTTCAGAATATTTCACCTATCCAGTATCGTACTCGCAAAAAACAACACTATCTCGTTAGATGACGTCATTTTGGGTGGTTTCACGACGCGACCTAGCTTAAACTAACATAACTCAACCTAACCTAACCTTCGCACTTCTAGCGTTAGAAAACGTTTTAATTGCTACTTTACAGTGCTTTCTGCAACATTAGGACGGTTTCATGCACTTTCACATAAAATATCGCAGTTTCCGACTTGTAATGGTGAAAAACACTATATCTCATTGGCTGACATTGCTTAATGCGGTTTTATGACGCTTCATAACTTAATCTAACCTAACCTTTGAACTTGTATCTAAAAACGCTCGGTTACACTGTTTCGTTGACAATTACGATATTTGCATGACCTCACAGTGTTTCACCAACTAGTACAGTACAGAACGCTGTATCTAGCTAGATGACATCGTTCTTGAAGGTTTCACGATGCTTGCATGCGCTTTCACGAGAATATCACAAAGCAGCAGTTTCACACTTGTAACGGTACAAGACGCAGTATCCGGCTAGTTCATGCCGTTTTGTGCGCTTTCACAATATTTCACCTATCGCAGTTTCGTACTCGCAATAAAACAACACTATTTCGTTAGATGACGTCGTTTTTTGTGGTTTCACGACGCTACCTAGCTTAAACTAACATAACTCAACCTAACATAACCTTCGCATCTCTAGCGTTAGAAAACGTTTTACTCGCTATTTTACAATGCTTTCTGCAACATTACGACGGTTTCATGCGCTTTCACAATAGATATCGCAGTTCCCGATTAGTAATGATGAAAAACACTGCATCTCACTAAGTGATATTGTTTAATGTGGTTTTACGACGGTTCATATCTTAACCTAACCTAACTTTCGCACTTGTATCTAAAAACGCTCTATTACACTGTTTCGTTCACAATTACGATATTTGCATGACCTCACAGTTTTACACCAGACTAGTACAGTACAGAACGCTGTATCTCGCTCAATGACGTCGTTCTTTAAGGTTTCACGATGTTTTCATGCGCTTTCACGAGGATATCACAATATAGCAGTTTCGCACTTGTAACGGAACAAGATGCAGTATCTAGCTAGTTCATGCCATTTTGTGTGCTTTCACAATATTTCACCTATCGCAGTTTCGTACTCGCAAAAAAACAACACTATCTCGTTAGACGACGTCGTTTTTGGTGGTTTCACGACGCTACCTAGCTTAAACTAACAGAGCTCAACCTAACATAACCTTCGCACTTCTATCGTTAAAAAACGTTTTACTCGCTACTTTACGATGCTTTCTACAACGTTACGACGGTTTCATGCGCTTTCACATTAGATATCGCAGTTCCTGACTTGTAATGTTGAAAAACACTGCATCTATATAGCTGACATTGTTTAATGCGGTTTTTTTGTCGCTTCACGACTTAACCTAACCTAACCTTCGCACTTCTTTCTAAAAACGCTCTATTACACCGTTTCGTTCAAAATTACGATATTTGCATGACCTTACAGTGTTTCACCAACTAGTACAGTACAGAACGGTGTATCTAGCTAGATGACATCGTTCCTTAAGGTTTCACGATGCTTGCATGCGCTTTCACGAGAATATCACAAAATAGCAGTCTCGCACTTGTAACGGTACAAGACGCAGTATCCGGCTAGTTCAGGTCGTTTTGTGCGCTTTCAGAATATTTCACCTATCCAGTATCGTACTCGCAAAAAACAACACTATCTCGTTAGATGACGTCATTTTTGGTGGTTTCACGACGCGACCTAGCTTAAACTAACATAACTCAACCTAACCTAACCTTCGCACTTCTAGCGTTAGAAAACGTTTTAATTGCTACTTTACAGTGCTTTCTGCAACACTACGACGGTTTCATGCGCTTTCACAATAGACATCGCAGTTTCCGACTTGTAATTGCGAAAAACACTGCATATCAATAGTTGACATTGTTTATTGCGGTTTTATGACTTTTCATAACCTAACCTAACCTTCGCACTTGTATCTAAAAACGCTCTGTTACACTGTTTCGTTCACAATTACGATATTTGCATGACCGCACAGTTTTTCACCCACTTAGTACAGTACAGAACGCTGTATCCCGCTAAATGACATCGTTCTTTAAGGTTCCACGATGCTTGCATGCGCTTTCACGGGAATAACACAATATACCAGTTTCGCACTTGTAACAGTACAAGACGCAGTATCTGGCTAGTTCACGCCATTTTGTGTGCTTTCACAATAACTCACCTATCGCAGTTTCGTAGTCGCAACAAAGCAACACTATCTCGTTAGATGACGTCGTTTTTTGTGGCTTCACGACGCTACCTAACTTGAACTAACATAACTCAACCTTACTGATCCTTTGCACTTCTAGCATTAGAAAGCGTTTTTTTTTCGCTACATTACAATGCTTGTTGCAGCATTAGGACGGTTTCATGCACTTTCACATAAAATATCGCAGTTTCCGACTTGTAATGGTGAAAAACACTACATCTCATTGGCTGACATTGCTTAATGCGGTTTTATGACGCTTCATAACTTAATCTAACCTAACCTTTGAACTTGTATCTAAAAACGCTCGGTTACACTGTTTCGTTGACAATTACGATATTTGCATGACCTCAAAGTTTTTCACCAACTTAGTACAGTACAGAACGCTGTATCTCGCTAAATGACATCGTTTTTTAAGGTTTCACGATGCTTGCAAGTACTTTCGCGAGAATATCACAATATAGCAGTTTCATACTTGTAACGGTCCAAGACGCAGTATCTGGCTAGTTCATGCCATTTTGTGTGCTTTCACAATATTTCACCTATCGCAGTTTCGTACTCGCAATAAAACAACACTGTCTCGTTAGATGACGTCGTTTTCGGTGGTTTCCCGACGCTACCTAGCTTAAACTAACATAACTCAACCTAACATAACCTTCGCACTTCTATCGTTAGAAAACGTTTTACTCGCTATTTTACAATGCTTTCTGCAACATTACGACGGTTTCATGCGCTTTCACAATAGATATCGCAGTTCCCGACTAGTAATGATGAAAAACACTGCATCTCACTAAGTGATATTGTTTAATGTGGTTTTACGACGGTTCATATCTTAACCTAACCTAACTTTCGCACTTGTATCTAAAAACGCTCTATTACACTGTTTCGTTCACAATTACGATATTTGCATGACCTCACAGTTTTTCACCAGACTAGTACAGTACAGAACGCTGTATCTCGCTCAATGACATCGTTCTTTAAGGTTTCACGATGCTTTCATGCGCTTTCACGAGGATATCACAATATAGCAGTTTCGCACTTGTAACGGAACAAGATGCAGTATCTAGCTAGTTCATGCCATTTTGTGTGCTTTCACAATATTTCACCTATCGCAGTTTCGTACTCGCAAAAAAACAACACTATCTCGTTAGACGACGTCGTTTGTGGTGGTTTCACGACGCTACCTAGCTTAAACTAACATAACTCAACCTAACATAACCTTCGCACTTCTATCGTTAGAAAACGTTTTACTCGCTACTTTACGATGCTTTCTACAACGTTACGACGGTTTCATGCGCTTTCACATTAGATATCGCAGTTCCCGACTTGTAATGGCGAAAAACACTGCATCTCAATAGCTGAAAATAAAGTTTTTTTCATTTCATTCCATTCTCAATAGCTGACATTGTTTGATGCGGTTTTCTGCCGCTTCATGAGTTAACCTAACCTAACCTTTGCACTTGCATCTAAAAACGCTCTAGGACACTGTTTCGTTCACAATTACGATATTTGCATGACCTCACAGTGTTTCACCAACTAGTACAGTACAGAACGCTGTATCTAGCTAGATGACATCGTTCTTGAAGGTTTCACGATGCTTGCATGCGCTTTCACGAGAATATCACAAAGCAGCAGTTTCACACTTGTAACGGTACAAGACGCAGTATCCGGCTAGTTCATGCCGTTTTGTGCGCTTTCACAATATTTCACCTATCGCAGTTTCGTACTCGCAATAAAACAACACTATTTCGTTAGATGACGTCGTTTTTGGTGGTTTCACGACGCTACCTAGCTTAAACTAACATAACTCAACCTAAAATAACCTTCGCACTTCTATCGTTAGAAAACGTTTTACTCGCTACTTTACAATGCTTTCTGCAACATTACGACGGTTTCATGCGCTTTCACAATAGATATCGCAGTTCCCGACTAGTAATGATGAAAAACACTGCATCTCACTAAGTGATATTGTTTAATGTGGTTTTACGACGGTTCATATCTTAACCTAACCTAACCTTCGCACTTGTATCTAAAAACGCTCTACTACACTGTTTCGTTCACAATTACGATATTTGCTAACCTCACAGTTTTTCACCAGACTAGTACAGTACAGAACGCTGTATCTCGCTCAATGACGTCGTTCTTTAAGGTTTCACGATACTTTCATGCGCTTTCGCGAGGATATCACAATATAGCAGTTTCGCACTTGTAACGGAACAAGATGCAGTATCTAGCTAGTTCATGCCATTTTGTGTGCTTTCACAATATTTCACCTATCGCAGTTTCGTACTCGCAAAAAAACAACACTATCTCGTTAGACGATGTCCTTTTTGGTGGTTTCACGACGCTACCTAGCTTAAACTAACAGAGCTCAACCTAACATAACCTTCGCACTTCTATCGTTAAAAAACGTTTTACTCGCTACTTTACGATGCTTTCTACAACGTTACGACGGTTTCATGCGCTTTCACATTAGATATCGCAGTTCCCGACTTGTAATGTTGAAAAACACTGCATCTATATAGCTGACATTGTTTAATGCGGTTTTTTTGTCGCTTCACGACTTAACCTAACCTAACCTTCGCACTTCTTTCTAAAAACGCTCTATTACACCGTTTCGTTCAAAATTACGATATTTGCATGACCTTACAGTGTTTCACCAACTAGTGCAGTACAGAACAATGTATCTAGCTAGATGACATCGTTCCTCAAGGTTTCACGATGCTTGCATGCGCTTTCACGAGAATATCACAAAATAGCAGTCTCGCACTTGTAACGGTACAAGACGCAGTATCCGGCTAGTTCAGGTCGTTTTGTGCGCTCTCAGAATATTTCACCTATCCAGTATCGTACTCGCAAAAAACAACACTATCTCGTTAGATGACGTCATTTTTGGTGGTTTCACGACGCGATCTAGCTTAAACTAACATAACTCAACCTAACCTAACCTTCGCACTTCTAGCGTTAGAAAACGTTTTAATTGCTACTTTACAGTGCTTTCTGCAACACTACGATGGTTTCATGCGCTTTCACATTAGACATCGCAGTTTCCGACTTGTAATTGTGAAAAACACTGCATATCAATAGTTGACATTGTTTATTGCGGTTTTATGACGCTTCATAACCTAACCTAACCTTCGCACTTGTATCTAAAAACGCTCTGTTACACTGTTTCGTTCACAATTACGATATTTGCATGACCGCACAGTTTTTCACCCACTTAGTACAGTACAGAACGCTGTATCTCGCTCAATGACGTCGTTCTTTAAGGTTTCACGATGTTTTCATGCGCTTTCACGAGGATATCACAATATAGCAGTTTCGCACTTGTAACGGAACAAGATGCAGTATCTAGCTAGTTCATGCCATTTTGTGTGCTTTCACAATATTTCACCTATCGCAGTTTCGTACTCGCAAAAAAAACAACACTATCTCGTTAGACGACGTCGTTTTTGGTGGTTTCACGACACTACCTAGCTTAAACTAACAGAGCTCAACCTAACATAACCTTCGCACTTCTAGCATTAGAAAGCGTTTTTTTTCGCTACATTACAATGCTTTTTGCAACATTAGGACGGTTTCATGCACTTTCACATAAAATATCGCAGTTTCCGACTTGTAATGGTGAAAAACACTACATCTCATTGGCTGACATTGCTTAATGCGGTTTTATGACGCTTCATAACTTAATCTAACCTAACCTTTGAACTTGTATCTAAAAACGCTCGGTTACACTGTTTCGTTGACAATTACGATATTTGCATGACCTCAAAGTTTTTTCACCAACTTAGTACAGTACAGAACGCTGTATCTCGCTAAATGACATCGTTTTTTAAGGTTTCACGATGCTTGCAAGTACTTTCACGAGAATATCACAATATAGCAGTTTCATACTTGTAACGGTCCAAGACGCAGTATCTGGCTAGTTCATGCCATTTTGTGTGCTTTCACAATATTTCACCTATCGCAGTTTCGTACTCGCAATAAAACAACACTGTCTCGTTAGATGACGTCGTTTTCGGTGGTTTCCCGACGCTACCTAGCTTAAACTAACATAACTCGACCTAACATAACCTTCGCACTTCTATCGTTAGAAAACGTTTTACTCGCTATTTTACAATGCTTTTTGCAACATTAGGACGGTTTCATGCACTTTCACATAAAATATCGCAGTTTCCGACTTGTAATGGTGAAAAACACTACATCTCATTGGCTGACATTGCTTAATGCGGTTTTATGACGCTTCATAACTTAATCTAACCTAACCTTTGAACTTGTATCTAAAAACGCTCGGTTACACTGTTTCGTTGACAATTACGATATTTGCATGACCTCACAGTGTTTCACCAACTAGTACAGTACAGAACGCTGTATCTAGCTAGATGACATCGTTCTTGAAGGTTTCACGATGCTTGCATGCGCTTTCCCGAGAATATCACAAAGCAGCAGTTTCACACTTGTAACGGTACAAGACGCAGTATCCGGCTAGTTCATGCCGTTTTGTGCGCTTTCACAATATTTCACCTATCGCAGTTTTGTACTCGCAATAAAACAACACTATTTCGTTAGATGACGTCGTTTTTTGTGGTTTCACGACGCTACCTAGCTTAAACTAACATAACTCAACCTAACATAACCTTCGCATCTCTAGCGTTAGAAAACGTTTTACTCGCTATTTTACAATGCATTCTGCAACATTACGACGGTTTCATGCACTTTCACAATAGATATCGCAGTTCCCGACTAGTAATGATGAAAAACACTGCATCTCACTTAGTGATATTGTTTAATGTGGTTTTACGACGGTTCATATCTTAACCTAACCTAACTTTCGCACTTGTATCTAAAAACGCTCTATTACACTGTTTCGTTCACAATTACGATATTTGCATGACCTCACAGTTTTACACCAGACTAGTACAGTACAGAACGCTGTATCTCGCTAAATGACGTCGTTCTTTAAGGTTTCACGATGTTTTCATGCGCTTTCACGAGGATATCACAATATAGCAGTTTCGCACTTGTAACGGAACAAGATGCAGTATCTAGCTAGTTCATGCCATTTTGTGTGCTTTCACAATATTTCACCTATCGCAGTTTCGTACTCGCAAAAAAACAACACTATCTCGTTAGACGACGTCGTTTTTGGTGGTTTCACGACGCTACCTAGCTTAAACTAACAGAGCTCAACCTAACATAACCTTCGCACTTCTATCGTTAAAAAACGTTTTACTCGCTACTTTACGATGCTTTCTACAACGTTACGACGGTTTCATGCGCTTTCACATTAGATATCGCAGTTCCCGACTTGTAATGTTGAAAAACACTGCATCTATATAGCTGACATTGTTTAATGCGGTTTTTTTGTCGCTTCACGACTTAACCTAACCTAACCTTCGCACTTCTTTCTAAAAACGCTCTATTACACCGTTTCGTTCAAAATTACGATATTTGCATGACCTTACAGTGTTTCACCAACTAGTACAGTACAGAACGGTGTATCTAGCTAGATGTCATCGTCCCTTAAGGTTTCACGATGCTTGCATGCGCTTTCACGAGAATATCACAAAATAGCAGTCTCGCACTTGTAACGGTACAAGACGCAGTATCCGGCTAGTTCAGGTCGTTTTGTGCGCTCTCAGAATATTTCACCTATCCAGTATCGTACTCGCAAAAAACAACACTATCTCGTTAGATGACGTCATTTTTGGTGGTTTCACGACGCGACCTAGCTTAAACTAACATAACTCAACCTAACCTAACATTCGCACTTCTAGCGTTAGAAAACGTTTTAATTGCTACTTTACAGTGCTTTCTGCAACACTACGACGGTTTCATGCGCTTTCACATTAGACATCGCAGTTTCCGACTTGTAATTGTGAAAAACACTGCATATCAATAGTTGACATTGTTTATTGCGGTTTTATGACGCTTCATAACCTAACCTAACCTTCGCACTTGTATCTAAAAACGCTCTGTTACACTGTTTCGTTCACAATTACGATATTTGCATGACCGCACAGTTTTTCACCCACTTAGTACAGTACAGAACGCTGTATCCCGCTAAATGACATCGTTCTTTAAGGTTCCACGATGCTTGCATGCGCTTTCACGGGAATAACACAATATACCAGTTTCGCACTTGTAACAGTACAAGACGCAGTATCTGGCTAGTTCACGCCGTTTTGTGTGCTTTCACAATAACTCACCTATCGCAGTTTCGTAGTCGCAACAAAACAACACTATCTCGTTAGATGACGTCGTTTTTGGTGGCTTCACGACGCTACCTAACTTGAACTAACATAACTCAACCTTACTGATCCTTTGCACTTCTAGCATTAGAAAGCGTTTTTTTTTTCGCTACATTACATTGCTTTTTGCAACATTAGGACGGTTTCATGCACTTTCACATAAAATATCGCAGTTTCCGACTTGTAATGGTGAAAAACACTACATCTCATTGGCTGACATTGCTTAATGCGGTTTTATGACGCTTCATAACTTAATCTAACCTAACCTTTGAACTTGTATCTAAAGCGCTCGGTTACACTGTTTCGTTGACAATTACGATATTTGCATGACCTCAAAGTTTTTTCACCAACTTAGTACAGTACAGAACGCTGTATCTCGCTAAATGACATCGTTCTTTAAGGTTTCACGATGCTTTCATGCGCTTTCACGAGGATATCACAATATAGCAGTTTCGCACTTGTAACGGAACAAGATGCAGTATCTAGCTAGTTCATGCCATTTTGTGTGCTTTCACAATATTTCACCTATCGCAGTTTCGTACTCGCAAAAAAACAACACTATCTCGTTAGACGACGTCGTTTTTGGTGGTTTCACGACGCTACCTAGCTTAAACTAACACAGCTCAACCTAACATAGCCTTCGCACTTCTATCGTTAAAAAACGTTTTACTCGCTACTTTACGATGCTTTCTACAACGTTACGACGGTTTCATGCGCTTTCACAATAGATATCGCAGTTCCCGACTAGTAATGATGAAAAACACTGCATCTCACTAAGTGATATTGTTTAATGTGGTTTTACGACGGTTCATATCTTAACCTAACCTAACTTTTGCACTTGTATCTAAAAACGCTCTATTACACTGTTTCGTTCACAATTACGATATTTGCATGACCTCACAGTTTTTCACCAGACTAGTACAGTACAGAACGCTGTATCTCGCTCAATGACGTCGTTCTTTAAGGTTTCACGATGCTTTCATGCGCTTTCACGAGGATATCACAATATAGCGGTTTCGCACTTGTAACGGAACAAGATGCAGTATCTAGCTAGTTCATGCCATTTTGTGTGCTTTCACAATAGTTCACCTATCGCAGTTTCGTACTCGCAAAAAAACAACACTATCTCGTTAGACGACGTCGTTTTTGGTGGTTTCACGACGCTACCTAGCTTAAACTAACAGAGCTCAACCTAACATAGCCTTCGCACTTCTATCGTTAAAAAACGTTTTACTCGCTACTTTACGATGCTTTCTACAACGTTACGACGGTTTCATGCGCTTTCACAATAGATATCGCAGTTCCCGACTAGTAATGATGAAAAACACTGCATCTCACTAAGTGATATTGTTTAATGTGGTTTTACGACGGTTCATATCTTAACCTAACCTAACTTTCGCACTTGTATCTAAAAACGCTCTATTACACTGTTTCGTTCACAATTACGATATTTGCATGACCTCACAGTTTTTCACCAGACTAGTACAGTACAGAACGCTGTATCTCGCTCAATGACGTCGTTCTTTAAGGTTTCACGATGCTTTCATGCGCTTTCACGAGAATATCACAAAATAGCAGTCTCGCACTTGTAACGGTACAAGACGCAGTATCCGGCTAGTTCAGGTCGTTTTGTGCGCTTTAAGAATATTTCACCTATCCAGTATCGTACTCGCAAAAAACAACACTATCTCGTTAGATGACGTCATTTTTGGTGGTTTCACGACGCGACCTAGCTTAAACTAACATAACTCAACCTAACCTAACCTTCGCACTTCTAGCGTTAGAAAACGTTTTAATTGCTACTTTACAGTGCTTTCTGGAACACTACGACGGTTTCATGCGCTTTCACATTAGACATCGCAGTTTCCGACTTGTAATTGTGAAAAACACTGCATATCAATAGTTGACATTGTTTATTGCGGTTTTATGACGCTTCATAACCTAACCTAACCTTCGCACTTGTATCTAAAAACGCTCTGTTACACTGTTTCGTTCACAATTACGATATTTGCATGACCGCACAGTTTTTCACCCACTTAGTACAGTACAGAACGCTGTATCCCGCTAAATGACATCGTTCTTTAAGGTTCCACGATGCTTGCATGCGCTTTAGCGGGAATAACACAATATACCAGTTTCGCACTTGTAACAGTACAAGACGCAGTATCTGGCTAGTTCACGCCGTTTTGTGTGCTTTCACAATAACTCACCTATCGCAGTTTCGTAGTCGCAACAAAACAACACTATCTCGTTAGATGACGTCGTTTTTGGTGGCTTCACGACGCTACCTAACTTGAACTAACATAACTCAACCTTACTGATCCTTTGCCCTTTTAGCATTAGAAAGCGTTTTTTTCGCTACATTACAATGCTTTTTGCAACATTAGGACGGTTTCATGCACTTTCACATAAAATATCGCAGTTTCCGACTTGTAATGGTGAAAAACACTACATCTCATTGGCTGACATTGCTTAATGCGGTTTTATGACGCTTCATAACTTAATCTAACCTAACCTTTGAACTTGTATCTAAAAACGCTCGGTTACACTGTTTCGTTGACAATTACGATATTTGCATGACCTCAAAGTTTTTTCACCAACTTAGTACAGTACAGAACGCTGTATCTCGCTAAATGACATCGTTTTTTAAGGTTTCACGATGCTTGCAAGTACTTTCACGAGAATATCACAATATAGCAGTTTCATACTTGTAACGGTCCAAGACGCAGTATCTGGCTAGTTCATGCCATTTTGTGTGCTTTCAAAATATTTCACCTATCGCAGTTTCGTACTCGCAATAAAACAACACTGTCTCGTTAGATGACGTCGTTTTCGGTGGTTTCCCGACGCTAACTAGCTTAAACTAACATAACTCAACCTAACATAACCTTCGCACTTCTATCGTTAGAAAACGTTTTACTCGCTGCTTTACAATGCTTTCTACAACATTACGACGGCTTCATGCGCTTTCACAATAGATATCGCAGTTCCCGACTTGTAATGGTGAAAAACACTGCATCTCACTAAGTGACATTGTTTAATGCAGTTTTACGACGGTTCATATCTTAACCTAACCTAACATTCGCACTTGTATCTAAAACACTCTACTACACTGTATCGTTCACAATTACGATATTTGCATCACGTCACAGTTTTTCACCAATCTATTACAGTACAGAACGCTGTATCCCGCTAAATGACATCGTTCTCTAAGGTTCCACGATGCTTGCATGCGCTTTCACGAGAATAACACAATATACCAGTTTCGCACTTGTAACAGTACAAGACGCAGTATCTGGCTAGTTCACGCTGTTTTGTGTGCTTTCACAACATTTTACCTATCGCAGTTTCGTACACGCAATAAAACAAGACTATCTCGTTAGATGACGTCGTTTTTGGTGGTTTCACGACGCTACCTAGCTTAAACTAACTTAACTTAACTAACCTTCGCACTCCTATCGTTAGAAAACGTTTTACTCGCTACTTTTCAATTGTTTCTGCAACATTACGACGGTTTCATGCGCTTTCACATTAGATATTAAAGTTCCCGACTTGTAATGGTGAAAAACACTGCATCTCACTAAGTGACATTGTTTAATGCGGTTTTACGACGGTTCATATTTTAAACTAACCTAACCTTCGCACTTGTAACTAAAAACGCTCTATTACACTGTTTCGTTCACAATTACGATATTTGCATGACCTCACAGATTTTCACCAACCTAGTACAGTACAGAACGCTGTATCTCGCTAAATGACATCGTTCTTTAAGGTTTCACGATGCTTTCATGCGCTTTCACGAGAATATCACAATATAGCAGTTTCGCACTTGTAACAGAACAAGATGCAGTATCTAGCTAGTTCATGCCATTTTGTGTGCTTTCACAATATTCCACCTATCGCAGTTTCGTACTCGCAATAAAACAACACTATCTCGTTAGACGACGTCGTTTTTGGTGGTTTCACGACGCTACCTAGCTTAAACTAACATAACTCAACCTAACATAACCTTCGCACTTCTATCGTTAAAAAACGTTTTACTCGCTACTTTACGATGCTTTCTACAACGTTACGACGGTTTCATGCGCTTTCACATTAGATATCGCAGTTCCCGACTTGTAATGTTGAAAAACACTGCATCTATATAGCTGACATTGTTTAATGCGGTTTTTTTTTGTCGCTTCACGACTTAAGCTAACCTAACCTTCGCACTTCTTTCTAAAAACGATCTATTACACTGTTTCGTTCACAATTACGATATTTGCATGACCTTACAGTGTTTCACCAACTAGTACAGTACAGAACGGTGTATCTAGCTAGATGACATCGTTCCTTAAGGTTTCACGATGCTTGCATGCGCTTTCACGAGAATATCACAAAATAGCAGTCTCGCACTTATAACGGTACAAGACGCAGTATCCGGCTAGTTCAGGCCGTTGTGTGCGCTTTCAGAATATTTCACCTATCCAGTATCGTACTCGAAAAAAAAAACACTTTCTCGTTAGATGACGTCATTTTTGGTGGTTTCACGACGCGACCTAGCTTAAACTAACATAACTCAACCTAACCTAACCTTCGCACATCTAGCGTTAGAAAACGTTTTAATTGCTACTTTACAGTGCTTTCTGCAACACTACGACGGTTTCATGCGCTTTCACATTAGATATCGCAGTTTCCGACTTGTAATTGTGAAAAACACTGCATATCAATAATTGACATTGTTTAATACGGTTTTATGACGCTTCATAACCTAACCTAACCTTCGCACTTGTATCTAAAAACGCTCTGTTACACTGTTTCGTTCACAATTACGATATTTGCATGACCGCACAGTTTTTCACCCACTTAGTACAGTACAGAACGCTTTATCCCGCTAAATGACATCGTTCTTTAAGGTTCCACGATGCTTGCATGCGCTTTCACGGGAATAACACAATATACCAGTTTCTCACTTGTAACAGTACAAGACGTAGTATCTGGCTAGTTCACGCCGTTTTGTGTGCTTTCACAATAACTCACCTATCGCAGTTTTGTACTCGCAACAAAACAACACTATCTCGTTAGATGACGTCGTTTTTGGTGGCTTCACGACGCTACCTAGCTTGAACTAACATAACTTAACCTTACTGATCCTTTGCACTTCTAGCATTAGAAAGCGTTTTATTCGCTACATTACAATGCTTTTTGCAACATTAGGACGGTTTTATGCACTTTCACATTAGATATCGCAGTTTCCGACTTGTAATGGTGAAAAACACTACATCTCATTGGCTGACATTGCTTAATGCGGTTTTATGACGCTTCATAACTAAATCTAACCTAACCTTCGAACTTGTATCTAAAAACGCTCGGTTACACTGTTTCGTTGACAATTACGATATTTGCATGACCTCAAAGTTTTTTCACCAACTTAGTACAGTACAGAACGCTGTATCTCGCTAAATGACATCGTTTTTTAAGGTTTCACGATGCTTGCAAGTACTTTCACGAGAATACCATAATATAGCAGTTTCATACTTGTAACGGTCCAAGACGCAGTATCTGGCTAGTTCATGCCATTTTGTGTGCTTTCACAATATTTCACCTATCGCAGTTTCGTACTCGCAATAAAACAACACTGTCTCGTTAGATGACGTCGTTTTTGGTGGTTTCCCGACGCTACGTAGCTTAAACTAACATAACTCAACCTAACATAACCTTCGCACTTCTATCGTTAGAAAACGTTTTACTCGCTACTTTACAATGCTTTCTACAACATTACGACGGTTTCATGCGCTTTCACAATAGATATCGCAGTTCCCGACTTGTAATGGTGAAAAACACTGCATCTCACTAAGTGACATTGTTTAATGCAGTTTTACGACGGTTCATATCTTAACCTAACCTAACATTCGCACTTGTATCTAAAACACTCTATTACACTGTCTCGTTCACAATTACGATATTTGCATGACCGCACAGTTTTTCACCCACTTAGTACAGTACAGAACGCTGTATCCCGCTAAATGACATCGTTCTTTAAGGTTCCACGATGCTTGCATGCGCTTTCACGGGAATAACACAATATACCAGTTTCGCACTTGTAACAGTACAAGACGCAGTATCTGGCTAGTTCACGCCGTTTTGTGTGCTTTCACAATAACTCACCTATCGCAGTTTCGTAGTCGCAACAAAACAACACTATCTCGTTAGATGACGTCGTTTTTGGTGGCTTCACGACGCTACCTAACTTGAACTAACATAACTCAACCTTACTGATCCTTTGCACTTCTAGCATTAGAAAGCGTTTTTTTTTTCGCTACATTACATTGCTTTTTGCAACATTAGGACGGTTTCATGCACTTTCACATAAAATATCGCAGTTTCCGACTTGTAATGGTGAAAAACACTACATCTCATTGGCTGACATTGCTTAATGCGGTTTTATGACGCTTCATAACTTAATCTAACCTAACCTTTGAACTTGTATCTAAAGCGCTCGGTTACACTGTTTCGTTGACAATTACGATATTTGCATGACCTCAAAGTTTTTTCACCAACTTAGTACAGTACAGAACGCTGTATCTCGCTAAATGACATCGTTCTTTAAGGTTTCACGATGCTTTCATGCGCTTTCACGAGGATATCACAATATAGCAGTTTCGCACTTGTAACGGAACAAGATGCAGTATCTAGCTAGTTCATGCCATTTTGTGTGCTTTCACAATATTTCACCTATCGCAGTTTCGTACTCGCAAAAAAACAACACTATCTCGTTAGACGACGTCGTTTTTGGTGGTTTCACGACGCTACCTAGCTTAAACTAACACAGCTCAACCTAACATAGCCTTCGCACTTCTATCGTTAAAAAACGTTTTACTCGCTACTTTACGATGCTTTCTACAACGTTACGGCGGTTTCATGCGCTTTCACAATAGATATCGCAGTTCCCAACTAGTAATGATGAAAAACACTGCATCTCACTAAGTGATATTGTTTAATGTGGTTTTACGACGGTTCATATCTTAACCTAACCTAACTTTCGCACTTGTATCTAAAAACGCTCTATTACACTGTTTCGTTCACAATTACGATATTTGCATGACCTCACAGTTTTTCACCAGACTAGTACAGTACAGAACGCTGTATCTCGCTCAATGACGTCGTTCTTTAAGGTTTCACGATGCTTTCATGCGCTTTCACGAGGATATCACAATATAGCGGTTTCGCACTTGTAACGGAACAAGATGCAGTATCTAGCTAGTTCATGCCATTTTGTGTGCTTTCACAATATTTCACCTATCGCAGTTTCGTACTCGCAAAAAAACAACACTATCTCGTTAGACGACGTCGTTTTTGGTGGTTTCACGACGCTACCTAGCTTAAACTAACAGAGCTCAACCTAACATAGCCTTCGCACTTCTATCGTTAAAAACGTTTTACTCGCTACTTTACGATGCTTTCTACAACGTTACGACGGTTTCATGCGCTTTCACAATAGATATCGCAGTTCCCGACTAGTAATGATGAAAAACACTGCATCTCACTAAGTGATATTGTTTAATGTGGTTTTACGACGGTTCATATCTTAACCTAACCTAACTTTCGCACTTGTATCTAAAAACGCTCTATTACACTGTTTCGTTCACAATTACGATATTTGCATGACCTCACAGTTTTTCACCAGACTAGTACAGTACAGAACGCTGTATCTCGCTCAATGACGTCGTTCTTTAAGGTTTCACGATGCTTTCATGCGCTTTCACGAGAATATCACAAAATAGCAGTCTCGCACTTGTAACGGTACAAGACGCAGTATCCGGCTAGTTCAGGTCGTTTTGTGCGCTTTAAGAATATTTCACCTATCCAGTATCGTACTCGCAAAAAACAACACTATCTCGTTAGATGACGTCATTTTTGGTGGTTTCACGACGCGACCTAGCTTAAACTAACATAACTCAACCTAACCTAACCTTCGCACTTCTAGCGTTAGAAAACGTTTTAATTGCTACTTTACAGTGCTTTCTGGAACACTACGACGGTTTCATGCGCTTTCACATTAGACATCGCAGTTTCCGACTTGTAATTGTGAAAAACACTGCATATCAATAGTTGACATTGTTTATTGCGGTTTTATGACGCTTCATAACCTAACCTAACCTTCGCACTTGTATCTAAAAACGCTCTGTTACACTGTTTCGTTCACAATTACGATATTTGCATGACCGCACAGTTTTTCACCCACTTAGTACAGTACAGAACGCTGTATCCCGCTAAATGACATCGTTCTTTAAGGTTCCACGATGCTTGCATGCGCTTTAGCGGGAATAACACAATATACCAGTTTCGCACTTGTAACAGTACAAGACGCAGTATCTGGCTAGTTCACGCCGTTTTGTGTGCTTTCACAATAACTCACCTATCGCAGTTTCGTAGTCGCAACAAAACAACACTATCTCGTTAGATGACGTCGTTTTTGGTGGCTTCACGACGCTACCTAACTTGAACTAACATAACTCAACCTTACTGATCCTTTGCCCTTTTAGCATTAGAAAGCGTTTTTTTCGCTACATTACAATGCTTTTTGCAACATTAGGACGGTTTCATGCACTTTCACATAAAATATCGCAGTTTCCGACTTGTAATGGTGAAAAACACTACATCTCATTGGCTGACATTGCTTAATGCGGTTTTATGACGCTTCATAACTTAATCTAACCTAACCTTTGAACTTGTATCTAAAAACGCTCGGTTACACTGTTTCGTTGACAATTACGATATTTGCATGACCTCAAAGTTTTTTCACCAACTTAGTACAGTACAGAACGCTGTATCTCGCTAAATGACATCGTTTTTTAAGGTTTCACGATGCTTGCAAGTACTTTCACGAGAATATCACAATATAGCAGTTTCATACTTGTAACGGTCCAAGACGCAGTATCTGGCTAGTTCATGCCATTTTGTGTGCTTTCAAAATATTTCACCTATCGCAGTTTCGTACTCGCAATAAAACAACACTGTCTCGTTAGATGACGTCGTTTTCGGTGGTTTCCCGACGCTAACTAGCTTAAACTAACATAACTCAACCTAACATAACCTTCGCACTTCTATCGTTAGAAAACGTTTTACTCGCTGCTTTACAATGCTTTCTACAACATTACGACGGCTTCATGCGCTTTCACAATAGATATCGCAGTTCCCGACTTGTAATGGTGAAAAACACTGCATCTCACTAAGTGACATTGTTTAATGCAGTTTTACGACGGTTCATATCTTAACCTAACCTAACATTCGCACTTGTATCTAAAACACTCTACTACACTGTATCGTTCACAATTACGATATTTGCATCACGTCACAGTTTTTCACCAATCTATTACAGTACAGAACGCTGTATCCCGCTAAATGACATCGTTCTTTAAGGTTCCACGATGCTTGCATGCGCTTTCACGAGAATAACACAATATACCAGTTTCGCACTTGTAACAGTACAAGACGCAGTATCTGGCTAGTTCACGCTGTTTTGTGTGCTTTCACAACATTTTACCTATCGCAGTTTCGTACACGCAATAAAACAAGACTATCTCGTTAGATGACGTCGTTTTTGGTGGTTTCACGACGCTACCTAGCTTAAACTAACTTAACTTAACTAACCTTCGCACTCCTATCGTTAGAAAACGTTTTACTCGCTACTTTTCAATTGTTTCTGCAACATTACGACGGTTTCATGCGCTTTCACATTAGATATTAAAGTTCCCGACTTGTAATGGTGAAAAACACTGCATCTCACTAAGTGACATTGTTTAATGCGGTTTTACGACGGTTCATATTTTAAACTAACCTAACCTTCGCACTTGTAACTAAAAACGCTCTATTACACTGTTTCGTTCACAATTACGATATTTGCATGACCTCACAGATTTTCACCAACCTAGTACAGTACAGAACGCTGTATCTCGCTAAATGACATCGTTCTTTAAGGTTTCACGATGCTTTCATGCGCTTTCACGAGAATATCACAATATAGCAGTTTCGCACTTGTAACAGAACAAGATGCAGTATCTAGCTAGTTCATGCCATTTTGTGTGCTTTCACAATATTCCACCTATCGCAGTTTCGTACTCGCAATAAAACAACACTATCTCGTTAGACGACGTCGTTTTTGGTGGTTTCACGACGCTACCTAGCTTAAACTAACATAACTCAACCTAACATAACCTTCGCACTTCTATCGTTAAAAAACGTTTTACTCGCTACTTTACGATGCTTTCTACAACGTTACGACGGTTTCATGCGCTTTCACATTAGATATCGCAGTTCCCGACTTGTAATGTTGAAAAACACTGCATCTATATAGCTGACATTGTTTAATGCGGTTTTTTTTTGTCGCTTCACGACTTAAGCTAACCTAACCTTCGCACTTCTTTCTAAAAACGATCTATTACACTGTTTCGTTCACAATTACGATATTTGCATGACCTTACAGTGTTTCACCAACTAGTACAGTACAGAACGGTGTATCTAGCTAGATGACATCGTTCCTTAAGGTTTCACGATGCTTGCATGCGCTTTCACGAGAATATCACAAAATAGCAGTCTCGCACTTATAACGGTACAAGACGCAGTATCCGGCTAGTTCAGGCCGTTGTGTGCGCTTTCAGAATATTTCACCTATCCAGTATCGTACTCGAAAAAAAAAACACTTTCTCGTTAGATGACGTCATTTTTGGTGGTTTCACGACGCGACCTAGCTTAAACTAACATAACTCAACCTAACCTAACCTTCGCACATCTAGCGTTAGAAAACGTTTTAATTGCTACTTTACAGTGCTTTCTGCAACACTACGACTGTTTCATGCGCTTTCACATTAGATATCGCAGTTTCCGACTTGTAATTGTGAAAAACACTGCATATCAATAATTGACATTGTTTAATACGGTTTTATGACGCTTCATAACCTAACCTAACCTTCGCACTTGTATCTAAAAACGCTCTGTTACACTGTTTCGTTCACAATTACGATATTTGCATGACCGCACAGTTTTTCACCCACTTAGTACAGTACAGAACGCTTTATCCCGCTAAATGACATCGTTCTTTAAGGTTCCACGATGCTTGCATGCGCTTTCACGGGAATAACACAATATACCAGTTTCTCACTTGTAACAGTACAAGACGTAGTATCTGGCTAGTTCACGCCGTTTTGTGTGCTTTCACAATAACTCACCTATCGCAGTTTTGTACTCGCAACAAAACAACACTATCTCGTTAGATGACGTCGTTTTTGGTGGCTTCACGACGCTACCTAGCTTGAACTAACATAACTTAACCTTACTGATCCTTTGCACTTCTAGCATTAGAAAGCGTTTTATTCGCTACATTACAATGCTTTTTGCAACATTAGGACGGTTTTATGCACTTTCACATTAGATATCGCAGTTTCCGACTTGTAATGGTGAAAAACACTACATCTCATTGGCTGACATTGCTTAATGCGGTTTTATGACGCTTCATAACTAAATCTAACCTAACCTTCGAACTTGTATCTAAAAACGCTCGGTTACACTGTTTCGTTGACAATTACGATATTTGCATGACCTCAAAGTTTTTTCACCAACTTAGTACAGTACAGAACGCTGTATCTCGCTAAATGACATCGTTTTTTAAGGTTTCACGATGCTTGCAAGTACTTTCACGAGAATACCATAATATAGCAGTTTCATACTTGTAACGGTCCAAGACGCAGTATCTGGCTAGTTCATGCCATTTTGTGTGCTTTCACAATATTTCACCTATCGCAGTTTCGTACTCGCAATAAAACAACACTGTCTCGTTAGATGACGTCGTTTTTGGTGGTTTCCCGACGCTACCTAGCTTAAACTAACATAACTCAACCTAACATAACCTTCGCACTTCTATCGTTAGAAAACGTTTTACTCGCTACTTTACAATGCTTTCTACAACATTACGACGGTTTCATGCGCTTTCACAATAGATATCGCAGTTCCCGACTTGTAATGGTGAAAAACACTGCATCTCACTAAGTGACATTGTTTAATGCAGTTTTACGACGGTTCATATCTTAACCTAACCTAACATTCGCACTTGTATCTAAAACACTCTATTACACTGTCTCGTTCACAATTACGATATTTGCATCACCTCACAGTTTTTCACCAATCTATTACAGTACAGAACGCTGTATCTCGCCAAATGACATCGTTCTTTAAGGTTTCACGATGCTTGCATGCGCTTTAACGAGAATATCACAGTATAGCAGTTTCGCACTTGTAACGGTACAACACGAAGTATCTGGCTTGTTCATGCCGTTTTGTGTGCTTTCACAACATTTCACATATCGCAGTTTCGTACTCGCAATAAAACAACACTATCTCGTTAGATGACGACGTTTTTGGTGGTTTCACGACGCTACTTACCTTAAACTAACTTAACCTAACCTAACCTTCGCACTTCTATCGTTAGAAAACGTTTTACTCGCTACTTTACAATGCTTTCTACAACATTACGACGGTTTCATGCGCTTTCACAATAGATATCGCAGTTCCCGACTTGTAATGGTGAAAAACACTGCATCTCACTAAGTGACATTGTTTAATGCAGTTTTACGACGGTTCATATCTTAACCTAACCTAACATTCGCACTTGTATCTAAAACACTCTATTACACTGTCTCGTTCACAATTACGATATTTGCATCACCTCACAGTTTTTCACCAATCTATTACAGTACAGAACGCTGTATCTCGCCAAATGACATCGTTCTTTAAGGTTTCACGATGCTTGCATGCGCTTTAACGAGAATATCACAGTATAGCAGTTTCGCACTTGTAACGGTACAACACGAAGTATCTGGCTTGTTCATGCCGTTTTGTGTGCTTTCACAACATTTCACATATCGCAGTTTCGTACTCGCAATAAAACAACACTATCTCGTTAGATGACGACGTTTTTGGTGGTTTCACGACGCTACTTACCTTAAACTAACTTAACCTAACCTAACCTTCGCACTTCTATCGTTAGAAAACGTTTTACTCGCTACTTTACAATGCTTTCTACAACATTACGACGGTTTCATGCGCTTTCACAATAGATATCGCAGTTGCTGACTTGTAATGGTGAAAAACACTGCATCTCACTAAGTGACATTGTTTAATGCGGTTTTACGACGGTTCATATCTTAACCTAACCTAACATTCGCGCTTGTATCTAAAAACGCTCTATTACAACGTTTCCTTCACAATTACAATATTTGCATGACCTCACAGTTTTTCATCAACTTATTACAGTACAGAACGCTGTATCTCGCTAAATGACATCGTTCTTTAAGGTTCCACGATGCTTGCATGCGCTTTAACGAGAATATCACAATACAGCAGTTTCGCACTTGTAACGGTACAACACGCAGTATCTGGCTTGTTCATGCCGTTTTGTGTGCTTTCACAATACTTAACCTATCGCAGTTTCATCCTCGCAATAAAACAACACTATCTCGTTAGATGACGCCGTTTTTGGTGGTTTCACGACGCTAGCTAGCTTAAACTAACATAACTCAACCTAACATAACCTTCGCACTCCTATCGTTAGAAAACGTTTTACTCGCTACTTTTCAATGGTTTCTGCAACATTACGACGGTTTCATGCGCTTTCACATTAGATATCGCAGTTCCCGGCTCTTAATGGTGAAAAACACTGCATCTCACTAAGTGACATTGTTTAATGCGGTTTTACGACGGTTCATATCTTAACCTAACCTAACCTTCGCACTTGTAACTAAAAACGCTCTATTACACTGTTTCGTTCACAATTACGATATTTGCATGACCTCACAGTTTTTCACCAACTTATTACAGTACAGAACGCTGTATCTCGCTAAATGACATCGTTCTTTAAAGTTTCACGATGCTTGCATGCGCTTTAACGAGAATATCACTATATAGCAGTTTCGCACTTGTAACGGTACAAGACGCAGTATCTGGCTTGTTCATGCCGTTTTGTGTGGTTTCACAATATTTCACCTATCGCAGTTTCGTACTCGCAATTAAACAACACTATCTCGTTAGATGACGTCAATTTTGGTGGTTTCGCGACGCTACCTAGCCTAAACTAACTCAACCTAACATAACCTTCGCACTTCTATTGTGAGAAATCGTTTTAATCGCTACTTTACAATGCTTTCAACAACATTACGACGGTTTCGGAGGCTTTCACATTAGATATCGCAGTTCCCGACTTGCAACGGTGAAAAACACTGCATCTCAATAAGTGACATTGTTCAATGCGGTTTTACGACGGTTCATATCTTAACCTAACCTAACATTCGCGCTTGTATCTAAAAACGCTCTATTACACTGTTTCGTTCACAATTAAATATTTGCATGACCTCACAGTTTTTCACCAACCTAGTACAGTACAGAACGCTGTATCTCGCTAAATGACAACGTTCATTAAGGTATCAGGACGCTTTCATGCGCTTTCGTGAAAATATCACAATTTGGTGGGCTCGGCGGCTGTGCCACGGGACAGTTGCCTAAGCTGCTACTTTTCAATATGCAGGTCGTCGCCATCGCAGTGATCTGCGCAGCTCTGCCCGCTACCATACTGGCCATCCCGCACGCACCCTCAACCTGTGTGGAACCATGCATTGGCCGTATATCGGTTGCTTTCTCATATGATAAGCTAACCGCCCCTGACACGGATTTCGTCACCATTGCCACCTGGGATACGCCTATGTCAGCAACATCAATCGCCTCTTCGGCTATAAAGGAGCGACACCCTCGCGCGCCCAACTGTGGGCTCGGCGGCTGTGCCACGGGACAGTTGCCTAAGCTGCTACTTTTCAATATGCAGGTTAGTCGACCTTTGAGTCTTTACGCTAAGAAATCGAGCGACTTGTTTCTGGTACTGCTGCCGAGCCCCCAGTGTTTGTTATCCATTATTGTAGAGTGTATTGATGTCTTGTGTGCCTTGCTATTGCTGTCAGGCGACATTGAAACTAACCCCGGCCCGGAATCTAACGCTATACTAACCGAATTGCAAAAACTGTCAGCAGGGCAATCACAGCTAATAATCGAACTGAAGGGTTTAAAAACCGAACTCGCCGAAAATAGCAGCATAATAGGTGAACTTAGCAGAAGAATCAATATCGTTGAGAGCCACTGTCAACGCATCGAATCCCTGCAACAACAGGTCAAAACCATCACGTCTACTACTGCCGAGACAACCCAGGCAATCTCAGACATAGAAGCACGAATTGATGACGCCGAAAATCGAGCCCGCCGCAACAATCTAATCTTTTTCGGTATTCCCGACCCTGGCGCATCGGAATCTGCCTCTCAGATAGAAGAAAAAATCATTCGCCTTTGCTCAGATCAGTTGGGCTTAACTGTGAATCCCGACGAGATTGAGCGTGCGCATCGTCTCGGCCGCCACAATACTAGCCGTAACCGCCCCATAATTGCGAAATTTGCTCGCTTTAAAACCAAAAAAAAAATCCTGTCTAATGGACCCAAGCTCAAAGGCAGTAACTGCAGAATTGGTCAGGACTACTCCCGCGCAGTACAAAATGCCCGGAAACACCTTCTTGCTTTTGCAAAGGCGAAAGCTGTCGCCTTTTCTCTACGTTATAAAACCCTGTACATAGGATCCGCGAAGTATATGTACGATGACGCAGCGAAGCGTGTTAAAGAAATCAGATAGCAATTGCCACATCATCGACAGCCATCACAGCGCTCGATAACAATACGCCCAAGCACTGCTATTTCAGCAATTTTTACTAACATACGGAGTTTTCTTCCTAAACGCGACGTCGTATGTAATATTGCCCTATCGTCAGGGTGTAATTTGTTAATACTTACCGAAACATGGCTTACTGCCGACGTATCCGACGCAGAGGTTATGGATGACCTACCGGGCTTTCATGTTTTCCGCAAAGATCGTCAGAACTCCAGAGGTGGTGGTGTGCTCATTGCCGTCAGTGATACCTTGCCTTGCACCATTGTTCATACACCCAGTGATCTTGAAATTCTATGGCTACTTTTCCGTTCCTCTCCTCATACTATTTTACTTGGTGTATGCTACCGCCCGCCGCGAACAGATACGGACTTCATTGAAAAGCTTAGCTGCGTCTTGAACACACTCACGACAAAATACATTAACGCTCAGATATTGTTCTTTGGGGATTTTAACTTCCCTCACATAAATTGGAATAGTAATCCGCCTTCATCACTGAGTAAAGCCGATAATGATTTCCTCGATCTCTGTTTTAACTTCAATTTAAGTCAGCTTGTGTTACAACCAACACGCGTTGCGCATGGCTCAGCCAGCGTTTTAGATCTTATACTAACCAATAGTCCAAATAGCCTATCTTCGATGTCTTACCTCCGCGAAATTAGCGACCATAAAATAATCCACGCAGTCTTTAGCTTTACCTTGCTGAAACGAGAATCGTGGAGAAAAACAATACGCTTATACGGCAAAGGCAACTACGATGCCATAAACAACGAACTTATCGCTTTTTACTCGACTTTTTGCACCGATTTTCACAGCCGCACACTTCATGCAAACTGGTCGATCTTCCAACAAAAGTTTACTGAGCTCGCCGCCAACCACATTCCAGTTACTTCAGTACAAGCTAACCGCAATAAACCTTGGTTCAATAGGAAATTAAAATCTCTAGAAAATAAGAAAAAACGACTTTACCGATTCGCAAGGCAACAAAATTGTACCACGGCCTGGGAAAAATATTACGTAGCTGAGAAAGTTTACTTATCAGCTATACGTCATGACAAGCACTCCTTCTTTTATGACACCTTACCCTGTGTACTCAAGAGCAACCCCCAAAAATTCTGGCAAATTTTAAACCCCAAGCCACCTACTGCTGTTGCCATTACCGACCATACCGACATTGCGATTCCTGAGCAAGAATGTGCTGATGTATTTAACCTTGCTTTTTCATCTGTATTTACCACTGAACCTGATGCTCCTCTACCAGTGCCCCCACCCCCTGTCCAAGGTGTCATGCCAGCAATCCAATTCAGCGAACAAGGAATAATTGCCATAATTGAAAATCTTAAACTTTCATCAACTTCAGGGGCAGATGATATCAATACAAAACTGTTAAAAAACACCAAGAACATCTGCGCAGCCTATTTCAGAATTATTTTCGAGCAGTCCTTATCATCCGGTAGCATCCCCCTCTCCTGGAAGGAAGGGCAGGTCGTTCCAATCTTCAAATCAGGCAACAAAAGCTCTCCTCTCAACTATCGACCGATTTCCCTGACTAGTGTACCTTGCAAGATAATGGAGCACGTCATCTACACGCAAATCATGCAGTTTCTTGACAGGCACAACTTTTTTCACGCATCTCAACATGGATTCCGGAAGGGCCTCTCATGCGAAACGCAACTTGCCATGTTCATCCACGACTTGCACATCAACCTCGATACTAACAAACAGGTAGATGCCATTTTTCTTGATTACGCAAAAGCTTTTGATAAGTTACCCCACCAACGGCTGTTACTTAAGCTCTCTCAGTTGAATCTACATCCCGATATTTTCCATTGGATTAAGGAATTTCTTGCTAGCCGATCACAGTCAGTACATATCAATAATTCCATTTCCGCCCCCCTCCCTGTAACATCTGGCGTTCCACAGGGCAGCGTCTTAGGCCCTCTGCTGTTTATTATTTATATAAATGACCTCCCTCTACATGTTTCCTCTCAAATCCGAATGTTCGCAGATGATTGTGTCATCTACCGTACAATCACTAACAATGCTGACCACGCTATTCTGCAAGATGATCTCAACAATATTCAGGATTGGTGCAACGAATGGCTGATGACCCTCAACCCCAACAAATGCAAGGTAGTATGTTTCACTCGCCGTCTTCAGCCATTATACACACCTTACTCTATTGCTAACACTTCACTAGAAACAGTGGATACATTCAAGTACCTTGGTGTCACACTCTCACATGACTTAAACTGGTCGCCTCATATAGCATGCATTACCGCCTCGGCCAACCAAACCCTGGGATTTCTAAAACGCCACCTGCGTCATGCACCACGCCACGTAAAACTTCTAGCATATAAGTCACTCGTACTCCCGAAACTAGAATACGCTTCTCCCATATGGTCACCTCATCAAGCATGTCTTATCAATACCCTAGAAGCCATTCAGAATCGCGCAGTAAGGTTTATTCAATCGTCATATTCCTATAACATCAGCATATCATTACTAAAAACACAGTCTGGTTTAAACACGCTATCATACCGGCGCCGCATTGATTCATTAATCCTTTTTCACAAGTTTTTCTACAGCTCGCTTCATCATGCCCCATATATTTTGGCCCCGCCACCGCGCACATCGCTGCGCACAGGGCACCACTTGCAAGTTTCTCGTCCACGCAGCCGCACTACAACATTTTCTGCATCTTTCTTTTGTCGATCATCAGTTGACTGGAACGGCCTGCCCCGCCATATCGTCGAAACCACCTGCTCATCATCATTTTCGGTAAAACTAAAATCTGCTGTTTTTCAATAAATGTATGTAGCCACTATTTTGTAAAAAAATGTGTGTTAACCCCACCCCTTATGTAATACCTCCAGTGCGGGGTCTTTAAGGAAAATAAAAGTGAAGTGAAGTGAAGTGAAATATAGCAGTTTCGCACTTGTAACGGTACAAGTATCGGGCTAGTTCATGCCATTTTGTGTGCTTTCACAGTATTTCACCTATCGCAGTTTCGTACTCGCAATAAAACAACACTATCTCGTTAGACGACGTCGTTTTTGGTGGTTTCACGACGCTACCTAGCTAAAACTAACATAACTCAACCTAACATAACCTTCGCACTTCTATCGTTAGAAAACGTTTTACTCGCTACTTTACAATGCTTTCTACAATGTTACGACGGTTTCATGCGCTTTCACATTAGATATCGAAGTTCCCGACTTGTAATGGTGAAAAACACTGCATCTCAATAGCTGAAAATAAAGTTTTTTTCATTCCATTCCATTCTCAATAGCTGACATTGTTTGATGCGGTTTTTTGCCGCTTCATGACTTAACCTAACCTAACCTTTGCGCTTGTATCTAAAAACGCTCTATTACACTGTTTCGTTCACAATTACGATATTTGCATGACCTCACATAGTTTCACCAACTAGTACAGTACAGAACGCTGTATCTAGCTAGATGACATCGTTCTTTAAGGTTTCACGATGCTTGCATGCGCCTTCACGAGAATATCACAAAACAGCAGTTTGACACTTGTAACGGTACAAGACGCAGTATCCGGCTAGTTCATGCCGTTTTGTGCGCTTTCATAATATTTCACCTATCGCAGTTTCGTACTCGCAATAAAACAACACTATTTCGTTAGACGACGTCGCTTTTGGTGGTTTCACGACGCTACCTAGCTTAAACTAACATAACTCAACCTAACATATCCTTCACACTTCTATCGTTAGAAAACGTTTTACTCGCTACTTTAGAATGCTTTCTGCAACATTACGACGGTTTCATGCGCTTTTACAATAGATATCGCAGTTCCCGACTAGTAATGATGAAAAACACTGCATCTCACTAAGTGATATTGTTTAATGGGGTTTTACGACGGTTCATATCTTCACCTAACCTAACCTTCGCACTTGTATCTAAAAACGCTCTATTACACTGTTTCGTTCACAATTACGATATTTGCATGACCTCACAGTTTTTCACCAACCTAGTACAGTACAGAACGCTGTATCTCGCTAAATGACGTCGTTCTTTGAGGTTTCACGATGCTTTCATGCGCTTTCACGAGAATACCACTATATAGCAGTTTCGCACTTGTAACGGAACAAGATGCAGTATCTAGCTAGTTCATGCCATTTTGTGTGCTTTCAAAATATTTCCCCTATCGCAGTTTCGTACTCGCAATAAAACAACACTATCTCGTTAGACCACGTCGTTTTTGGTGGTTTCACGACGCTACCTAGCTTAAACTAACATAACTCAACCTAACATAACCTTCGCACTTCTATCGTTAAAAAACGTTTTACTCGCTACTTTACAATGCTTTCTACAACGTTACGACGGTTTCATGCGCTTTCACATTAGATATCGCAGTTCCCGACTTGTAATGGTGAAAAACACTGCATCTAAATAGCTGACATTGTTTAATGCGGTTTTTTTGTCGCTTCACGACTTAACCTAACCTAACCTTCGCACTTCTTTCTAAAAACGCTCTATTACACTGTTTCGTTCACAATTACGATATTTGCATGACGTTACAGTGTTTCACCAACTAGTACAGTACAGAACGGTGTATCTAGCTAGATGACATCGTTCTTTAAGGTTTCACGATGCTTGCATGCGCTTTCACGAGAATATCACAAAATAGCAGTCTCGCACTTGTAACGGTACAAGACGCAGTATCCGGCTAGTTCAGGCCGTTTTGTGCGCTTTCAGAATATTTCACCTATCAAGTTTCGTACTCGCAAAAAACAACACTATATCGTTAGATGACGTCATTTTTGGTGGTTTCACGAGGCGACCTAGCTTGAACTAACATAACTCAACCTTACTGATCCTTTGCACTTCTAGCGTTAGAAAGCGTTTTATTCGCTACATTACAACGCTTTTTGCAACATTAGGACAGTTTCATGCACTTTCACATTAGATATCGCAGTTTCCGACTTGTAATGGTGAAAAACACTGCATCTATATAGCTGACATTGTTTAATGCGGTTTTTTTGTCGCTTCACGACTTAACCTAACCTAACCTTGGCACTTCTTTCTAAAAACGCTCTATTACACTGTTTCGTTCACAATTACGATATTTGCATGACCTTACAGTGTTTCACCAACTAGTACAGTACAGAACGGTGTATCTAGCTGGATGACATCGTTCCTTAAGGTTTCACGATGCTTGCATGCGCTTTCACGAGAATATCACAATATAGCAGTTTCATACTTGTAACGGTACAAGACGCAGTATCCGGCTAGTTCATGCCGTTTTGTGCGCTTTCATAATATTTCACCTATCGCAGTTTCGTACTCGCAATAAAACAACACTATTTCGTTAGACGACGTTGTTTTTGGTGGTTTCACGACGCTACCTAGCTTAAACTAACATAACTCAACCTAACATAACCTTCGCACTTCTATCGTGAGAAATCGTTTTACTCGCTACTTTACAATGCTTTCTACAACATTACGACGGTTTCGGAGGCTTTCACATCAGATATCGCAGTTCCCAACTTGTAATATTCAAAAACACTGCATCCCACTAAGTGACATTGTTTGATGCGGTTTTACGACGGTTCATATCTTAACCTTACCTAACATTCGCGCTTGTATCTAAAAACGCTCTATTACACTGTTTCGTTCACAATTACGATAATTGCATGACCTCACAGTTTTTCACCGACCTAGTACAGTACAGAACGCTGTATCTCGCTAAATGACATCGTTCTTTAAGGTATCACGATGCTTTCATGCGCTTTCGCGAGAATCTCATGATATAGCAGTTTCGCACTTGGAACGGTACAAGACGCACTATCTGGCTAGTTCATGCCATTTTGTGTGCTTTCACAATATTTCACCTATCGCTGTTTCGTACTCGCAGTAAAACAACACTATCTCGTTAGACGACGTCGTTTTTGGTGGTTTCACGACGCTACCTAGCTTAAACTAACATAACTACACCCAACATAATCTTCGCACTACTATCGTTGAAAAACGATTTACTCGCTACTTTACAACGCTTTCTACAACGTTACGACGGTTTCATGCGCTTTCACATTAGATATCGCAGTTCCCGACTTGTAATGGTGAAAAACACTGCATCTCAATAGCTGACATTGTTTGATGCGGTTTTTTGTCGTTCAATGACTTAACCTAACCTAACCTTTGCACTTGTATCTAAAAACGCTCTATTACACTGTTTCGTTCACAATTACGATATTTGCATGACCTTACAGTGTTTCACCAACTAGTACAGTACAGAACGCTGTATCTATCTAGATCACATCGTTCTTTAAGGTTTCACGATGCTTGCATGCGCTTTCACGAGAATATCACAAAATAGCAGTCTCGCACTTGTAACAGTACAAGACGCAGTATCCGGCTAGTTCAGGCCGTTTTGTGCGCTTTCAGAATATTTCACCTATCCAGTTTCGTACTCGCAAAAAACAACACTATCTCGTTAGATTACGTCATTTTTGGTGGTTTTTACGACGCGACCTAGCTTAAACTAACATAACTCAACCTAACCTAACCTTCGCACTTCTAGCGTTAGAAAACGTTTTACTCGCTACTTTACAGTGCTTTCTGCAACACTACGACGGTTTCATGCGCTTCACATTAGATATCGCAGTTTCCGACTTTTAATTGTGAAAAACACTGCATATCAATAGTTGACATTGTTTAATGCAGTTTTATGACGCTTCATAACCTAACCTAACCTTCGCACTTGTATCTAAAAACGCTCTGTTACACTGTTTCGTTCACAATTACAATATTTGCATGACCGCACAGTTTTTCACCCACTTAGTAGAGTACAGAACGCTGTATCCCGCTAAATGACATCGTTCTTTAAGGTTCCACGATGCTTGCATGCGATTTCACAAGAATAACACAATATACCAGTTTCGCACTTGTAACAGTACAAGACGCAGTATCTGGCTAGTTCACGCCGTTTTGTGTGCTTTCACAATAACTCACCTATCGCAGTTTCGTACTCGCAACAAAACAACACTATCTCGTTAGATGACGTCGTTTTTGGTGGCTTCACGACGCTACCTAGCTTGAACTAACATAACTCAACCTTACTGACCCATTGCACTTCTAGCGTTATAAAGCGTTTTCTTCGCTACATTACAATGCTTTTTGCAACATTACGACGGTTTCATGCACTTTCACATTAGATATCGCAGTTTCCGACTTGTAATGGTGAAAAACACTACATCTCATTGGCTGACATTGCTTAATGCGGTTTTATGACGCTTCATAACTTAATCTAACCTAACCTTCGAACTTGTATCTAAAAACGCTCGGTTACACTGTTTCGTTGACAATTACGATATTTGCATGACCTCAAAGTTTTTTCACCAACTTAGTACAGTACAGAACGCTGTATTTCGCTAAATGACATCGTTCTTTAAGGTTTCACGATGCTTGCAAGTACTTTCACGAGAATATCACAATATAGCAGTTTCATACTTGTAACGGTCCAAGACGCAGTATCTGGCTAGTTCATGTCATTTTGTGTGCTTTCACAATATTTCACCTATCGCAGTTTCGTACTCGCAATAAAACAACACTGTCTCGTTAGATGACGTCGTTTTTGGTGGTTTCCCGACGCTACCTAGCTTAAACTAACATAACTCAACCTAACATAACCTTCGCACTTCTATCGTTAGAAAACGTTTTACTCGCTACTTTGCAATGCTTTCTACAACATCACGACGGTTTCATGCGCTTTCACAATAGATATCGCAGTTCCCGACTTGTAATTGTAATTCCCGATTTGTAAGCCTCAAATGCGTCATGTGCTGTTCTGCGCGTATGTATTTTATTTATTTATTTATTTATTTAAATACCTTAAAAGCCCGGAGGGCATTACATAAGGGGGGATACATACAAGAGGTTACTATAGCATCAGTAAAACAACATGTCAGGGAGTAATACTAGTAATCAAACAGACCGATAGCCCAAGCAACATTACTAATAACACAATAAGCAAAAAACACAGTAAGTAGCCCACCATAACAGGAAACATATTTCAAGAAATAGCAATAAACATTCTCTAAGCATGCGTAACACATTAATTATCAATGGTGGTTACAAATTATTGTCAGCTTCTAAGTAAGTTTGTACTGCAGACTGGAAAAGGGAGGGTTCTGTAATAGCGACGATGTTTGAGGGCAGCGCGTTCCACTCGTTAATGGATAACAGCAGAGGTGAAAATTGGTATTTCTTAGTGCGTGAATATATTGGATTGACCTTATGTGCATGACCACCGCGATCAGAAACGTAGGGAGCCGGGTGAATGAATGATCGGGAAAATGACGAGTCACTATGATATAAACTATGGAAAAAACATAGGCGGGACAACTTTCTGCGCGTGGCAAGCAATGGAAGGTTCAGAGAACGCTTAAGACATGTTACGCTTTGATGGCGAGAATGACAGGAGGTGATAAACCGAGCTGCTTTATTTTGTACCGATTCTAGCATATCAGATAACATTGCCGTGTGTGGATGCCAGATGGTTGACGCATACTCTAGTGAAGGCCTGATCAGAGCTTGATATGCGTGAAGTTTAGTTTTCAAGTTTGCGCATCTGAGGCGGCGTTTCAAAAGACCGAGTTTTTTTGATGATTTGCTGGTGATGTATTCAATGTGACTGTTCCAGGTTAGGTCGGAACTAAAGAAAATGCCGAGGTATTTTGTAGATGAAACGGTCTCAATTACAGTGCTATTGACTATGTATCTGACGGATGATGAGGGGTTGGCTACGGAAGTAAATCTAATATGTTTGGTTTTTTCAGCGTTGATGTGCATCTGCCACAAATTGCACCACTCTGCGAGTTTTAACAAATCTGACTGTAGGATGCTACTGTCATTCGGTTCGGTAATCTCCTTATATATAACGCAATCATCTGCGAATAGGCGTAGAGAAGAAACAATATTAGATCCAATGTCATTGATGTAGACCAAAAATAATAATGGTCCGAGCACAGAGCCCTGGGGGACACCGGATTTTACCATGCACTTTCTGGAAATTATGTGGTTAAGTTTGACCGATTGCGACCGGTTACAGAGGAACTCTTGAATCCATTGGATTGTTTTCTGATCAAGCTGGAGGTTACGGACTTTAGTTATTAATCGGTTATGTTGGACGCGATCAAAAGCCTTTGAAAGGTCTATAAAAATAGCATCTGTAGGAGCAGAGCTATGCATGGATTTGTGCAAGTCAGTCAACAATTCGAATAGTTGGGTGTTGCAAGAGCGCTTTTCCCGAAAGCCGTGTTGGTTTGGGATGAGGATGTTGTTTTTGTTCAAGTGAGATATAATTTTCGAGTAAATGATATGTTCTAATAGCTTGCAAGATATACAGGTCAGAGAGATTGGACGGTAGTTGTTCGGACTTGACTTTTGGCCGGATTTGTATATGGGTTTAACAAAGGCATATTTCCAGTCTTCCGGTACACAGCCCGTGTCAAGCGACTGCTGAAAGATCAGCGACAATAAATACGCTGATCTGTGGCAGGTTAATTTTAGGAGTTTGGCACTAATTCCGTCGGGCCCCGGGCTAGTCTTATGAGGAAGGCGTTGTACAGCTTGTGCGACACCATTTTCAGTTATTGTAATCGAAGAAAAAGGGTCGTGAATGGTAGGTTTTAACAGTGCCAGTGAGTCTAGTGGAAGTTCTTCCGTGAACACCGATGCAAAGAATTCATTGAAGCATTCAGCACTTTCCTCTGGCGACAACGGCCTTGATCACTCAGTAGAGTTGGCTCAGAAGGGTAGGCTGTAGGGTTCACCACGCGCCAGAATTTCTGGGGGTCAGTTTTCAAAAGGTTAGGTAAGGTGCAGTTAAAATATTTTTCCTTGGCCTCTTTTATTGAGGCCTCCGCGTGTTTTGAAAGATTTTTATAACTAAGCCAATCTTCCGGAGTATTAGTTCGTGTAGCCCTTTTAAAAGCTCGTTTCTTCCTATTTAGGCATCTTTTTACATCGCGTGTGAACCACGGGTCATTTGTTTTGGTGCTGATTGTTAGTTTCGGGACGCAGCATTCTTCTATTTTTTTTTTAGTGTGTCACGGAATTGAAGCCAATTTTCGTTTGTAGGGCGATGTTCAAAGCTTGACTCAAATATTGGTATAAAATCATCTAACATACGGTTCATCTTATCGATGTCAGCACATGCGTAATTCAATAACTGCTTAGTTACCTTTGATTTGTCGGCGCGTGGTAGATATAGTGAACAATGGACAACTCTGTGGTCGCTTATTTCTTCAAGCACGTGGGTAAGAGCTTCCTGGGAATTATTAGTGAAAAGTAAATCTAAAATGTTATCGCCACGTGTAGGTTCTGTTACTAACTGGGTCATGAGGTGGACGTGTGTCAAATGTAGAAAACGCAAGCATTCGTGACGGTGGGAGCTGTTACTGCTGACAGAAGAAGATGCCCAATCTATGCCTGGGTAGTTGAAGTCGCCGCCGAGAATAAGAACAGAATTTGGATAATGGGCATGCACATACTCGAGTGAATCATTCAGCAAGACGACGAACTCTGGACCGCTATCGGGGGGTCGGTAGCAGGCACCGATAATTACGGTAGTGTGAGCTGACTGCGCAGTAACCCAAATTGCTTCGATGGACGAGTCGTAAGCAAAAACTGACGGTTGGAATTCTTGTTTAACAGCTATAATTACTCCTCCTCCTTTAGATACCGATCTGTCTTTGCGAAAAACTGTAAACTGTGCAGGAAAGTTAAGTTCAGAGTTCGAAATGTCGGCCGACAGCCATGTTTCCGTACCGATCAAAATGTCGGCGGAACATGTGTACAAGAAGGAATTTAGGGTGTCTAGCTTATTTAAAATGCTCCGAAAATTTATTCGGAGCAACGTTACTTCAGATTTGTAGGTGGAGTTTCGATTAGAAGAGGTAGTTTGTCAATCAGCGAGAGGTTGGTGCGGAGAGACTTCATTAAGAGAACTGCCTTGGGGTTTCATTGCATGGGCCGTGAATTCCTGTCTGGGAGTTACTTCGACAACGCTATCAGTGACAAAGTTGTATCGAAAAACGCGGCCCCAAATGTACAAACAGTTAAAGCGAACCGAATAACGCTCGCTTCCTTTGCGCTTAAGCTTTGCAAAATCCCTCAACCGTTTACGGGCCATCTGCACCTTCGGCGAGAAATCTTCGTCAATCCAAACCTTGGGAAAATCTAAGTTTTTCAGTTTCGGGGCATTGCGCAAGACCTCGGTTTTGGACTTAAAGTTTAGAAATTTGATTATAATGGGTCGGTCAAAATGCGGGCGTCGCTTACCGACGCGATGGGCGCGTTCAATGTCACCAACTTGTAACTCAAGGTGCGCGGAAAAAAATTCTTTAACAATTTTTTCTGTTACCTCGTAGTCTTCTGTGTCGGTCTCGGGAAGGCCTTTAACGATGAGGTTGTTCCGCCTCATCCTGTTATTTATATCGTCTACTACATCACCGAGATCTTCATTTACTTTTGATATGCTTGATTTTACTTCACGTACTGAATCACCTACATCTTCGCACGTTGACTCAATTTGCGATATCTTTTGCAGACCTGTCTCAATGTCATGAATTTTAGCATTAATGCCTGCGATGTTTTGTTTTATTTCTGTCAGTGTAGCTGTAGTTTCTTCATGAAAATCTTTCATCAAAGCTAGAACGTCATCAATCTTCGGACCAGGGTTCACTTCCACGTCACCAGCACAGAGTAGGAGCAAAGAAAGGCACGTGCTCACCAACAAAACACATGGTCTCGGGCTAGCAAAGCGGAACAAGTTAGACGCGCCATTGAAGCGAGCTCTAGGGTAACTTGTGTTCTTACAACAAGACACAAACGACCCGATGCGTGCCCGGTATGTAGACACGTCTACACCCATACTAGTGCCCAGGATACAGAACACAACAAGGAATAGTGGGGATCAGCGGCCAGCAGTATGCAAGAAATACAGTTTTGTAAAGAGCGCAAGGCTAAATGCCTACCTAGAACAATCAAAACGAGGACTTAGCCATGGCTGCTGCTGGCCGCAAATCCCAAGAAAGAGCTGTGGGCAGCGTCTTTATGTAGTGTCCGGTGGCGCTACATTCGTTATGACGTCAGCGGGAGGATGATGTCATTCTTGAGTGGTGACGGCGCAGAAAGGATGAATCAGTGCCAATCCTCGGTGACGGTGTGCGACCAAGCAGCAAAAGGAACACGGAGGCAGGAACCTAGAACAATCAAAACGAGGACTTAGCCATGGCTGCTGCTGGCCGCAAATCCCAAGAAAGAGCTGTGGGCAGCGTCTTTATGTAGTGTCCGGTGGCGCTACATTCGTTATGACGTCAGCGGGAGGATGATGTCATTCTTGAGTGGTGACGGCGCAGAAAGGATGAATCAGTGCCAATCCTCGGTGACGGTGTGCGACCAAGCAGCAAAAGGAACACGGAGGCAGGAACCTAGAACAATCAAAACGAGGACTTAGCCATGGCTGCTGCTGGCCGCAAATCCCAAAAAAGAGCTGTGGGCAGCGTCTTTATGTAGTGTCCGGTGGCGCTACATTCGTTATGACGTCAGCGGGAGGATGATGTCATTCTTGAGTGGTGACGGCGCAGAAAGGATGAATCAGTGCCAATCCTCGGTGACGGTGTGCGACCAAGCAGCAAAAGGAACACGGAGGCAGGAACCTAGAACAATCAAAACGAGGACTTAGCCATGGCTGCTGCAGGCCGCAAATCCCCTTGCATCGCATGTGTGTTCCATTTATGTATGCTATGTATAACTTCGAGTTGCTGGTCGCAATAATACCGAGAAATTATCTCGAGACCTGTACGGTACTTCTTTTTGCAAATAATTGTTTGTACTTCCACCCTGAAACGGCCCACTTCTGGGCTAACAGTATAAATAAATGAAAATGAAAATGAAAATGGTGAAATACACTGCATCTCACTAAGTGACATTGTTTAATGCAGTTTTTCGACGGTTCATATCTTAACCTAACCTAACATTCGCACTTGTATCTAAAACACTCTATTACACTGTCTCGTTCACAATTACAATATTTGCATCACCTCACAGTTTTTCACCAATCTATTACAGTACAGAACGCTGTATCTCGCAAAATGAGATCGTTCTTTAAGGTTTCACGATGCTTGCATGCGCTTTAACGAGAATATCACAGTATAGCAGTTTCGCACTTGTAACGGTACAACACGAAGTATCTGGCTTGTTCATGCCGTTTTGTGTGCTTTCACAACATTTCACATATCGCAGTTTCGTACTCGCAATTAAACAACACTATCTCGTTAGATGACGTCGTTTTTGGTGGTTTTACGACGCTACCTAGCCTAAACTAACTCAACCTAACATAACCTTCGCACTTCTATCGAGAGAAATCGTTTTACTCGCTACTTTACAATGCTTTCTACAACATTACGACGGTTTCGGAGGCTTTCACATTAGATATCGCAGTTCCCAACTTGTAATATTGAAAAACACTGCATCCCACTAAGTGACATTGTTTGATGCGGTTTTACGACGGTTCATATCTTAACCTTACCTAACATTCGCGCTTGTATCTAAAAACGCTCTATTACACTGTTTCGTTCACAATTACGATATTTGCATGACCTCACAGTTTTTCACCGACCTAGTACAGTACAGAACGCTGTATCTCGCTAAATGACATCGTTCTTTAAGGTATCACGATGCTTTCATGTGCTTTCGCGAGAATCTCATGATATAGCAGTTTCGCACTTGGAACGGTACAAGACGCACTATCTGGCTAGTTCATGCCATTTTGTGTGCTTTCACAATATTTCACCTATCGCAGTTTCGTACTCGCAATAAAACAACACTATCTCGTTAGACGACGTCGTTTTTGGTGGTTTCACGACGCTACCTAGCTTAAACTAACATAACTCAACCTAACATAATCTTCGCACTTCTATCGTTAAAAAACGTTTTACTCGCTACTTTACAACGCTTTCTACGACGTTACGACGGTTTCATGCGCTTTCACATTAGATATCGCAGTTCCCGACTTGTAATGGTGAAAAACACTGCATCTCAATAGCTGACATTGTTTGATGCGGTTTTTTGTCGCTCAATGACTTAACCTAACCTATCCTTTGCACTTGTATCTAAAAACGCTCTATTACACTGTTTCGTTCACAATTACGATAATTGCATGACCTTACAGTGTTTCACAGTGTTACAGAACGCTGTATCTAGCTAGATGACATCGTTCCTTAAGGTTTCACGATGCTTGCATGCGCTTTCACGAAAATATCACAAAATAGCAGTCTCGCACTTGTAGCGGTACAAGACGCAGTATCCGGCTAGTTCAGGCCGTTTTGTGCGCTTTCACAATATTTCACCTATCCAGTTTCGTACTCGCAAAAAACAACACTATCTCGTTAGATGACGTCATTTTTGGTGGTTTCACGACGGGACCTAGCTGAAACTAACACAACTAAACCTAACCTAACCTTCGCACTTCTAGCGTTAGAAAGCATTTTACTCGCTACTTTACAGTGCTTTCTGCAACATTACGACGGTATCATGCACTTTCACATTAGATATTGCAGTTTCCGACTTGTAATGGTGAAAAACACTACATCTCATTGGCTGACATTGTTTAATGCGGTTTTATGACGCTTCATAACTTAATCTAACCTAACCTTCGTACTTGTATCTAAAAACGCTCGGTTACACTGTTTCGTTGACAATTGCGATATTTGCATGACCTCAAAGTTTTTTTCACCAACCTAGTACAGTACAGAACGCTGTATCTCGCTAAATGGCATCGTTCTTTAAAGTTTCACGATGCTTGCAAGCACTTTCACGAGAATATCACAATAGCAGTTTCGCGCTTGTAACAGTACAAGACGCAGTATCTATCTAGTTCGTGCCGTTATGTGTGCTTTCACAATAACTCACCTGTCGCAGTTTTGTACTCGCAACAAAACAACGCTATCTCGTTAGATGACGTCGTTTTTGGTGGTTTTACGACGCTACCTAGCCTAAACTAACTCAACCTAACATAACCTTCGCACTTCTATCGTGAGAAATCGTTTTACTCGCTACTTTACAATGCTTTCTACAACATTACGACGGTTTCGGAGGCTTTCACATCAGATATCGCAGTTCCCAACTTGTAATATTGAAAAACACTGCATCCCACTAAGTGACATTGTTTGATGCGGTTTTACGACGGTTCATATCTTAACCTTACCTAACATTCGCGCTTGTATCTAAAAACGCTCTATTACACTGTTTCGTTCACAATTACGATAATTGCATGACCTCACAGTTTTTCACCGACCTAGTACAGTACAGAACGCTGTATCTCGCTAAATGACATCGTTCTTTAAGGTATCACGATGCTTTCATGCGCTTTCGCGAGAATCTCATGATATAGCAGTTTCGCACTTGGAACGGTACAAGACGCACTATCTGGCTAGTTCATGCCATTTTGTGTGCTTTCACAATATTTCACCTATCGCTGTTTCGTACTCGCAGTAAAACAACACTATCTCGTTAGACGACGTCGTTTTTGGTGGTTTCACGACGCTACCTAGCTTAAACTAACATAACTACACCCAACATAATCTTCGCACTACTATCGTTGAAAAACGATTTACTCGCTACTTTACAACGCTTTCTACAACGTTACGACGGTTTCATGCGCTTTCACATTAGATATCGCAGTTCCCGACTTGTAATGGTGAGAAACACTGCATCTCAATAGCTGACATTGTTTGATGCGGTTTTTTGTCGTTCAATGACTTAACCTAACCTAACCTTTGCACTTGTATCTAAAAACGCTCTATTACACTGTTTCGTTCCCAATTACGATATTTGCATGACCTTACAGTGTTTCACCAACTAGTACAGTACAGAACGCTGTATCTATCTAGATCACATCGTTCTTTAAGGTTTCACGATGCTTGCATGCGCTTTCACGAGAATGTCACAAAATAGCAGTCTCGCACTTGTAACAGTACAAGACGCAGTATCCGGCTAGTTCAGGCCGTTTTGTGCGCTTTCAGAATATTTCACCTATCCAGTTTCGTACTCGCAAAAAACAACACTATCTCGTTAGATTACGTCATTTTTGGTGGTTTTTACGACGCGACCTAGCTTAAACTAACATAACTCAACCTAACCTAACCTTCGCACTTCTAGCGTTAGAAAACGTTTTACTCGCTACTTTACAGTGCTTTCTGCAACACTACGACGGTTTCATGCGCTTCACATTAGATATCGCAGTTTCCGACTTTTAATTGTGAAAAACACTGCATATCAATAGTTGACATTGTTTAATGCAGTTTTATGACGCTTCATAACCTAACCTAACCTTCGCACTTGTATCTAAAAACGCTCTGTTACACTGTTTCGTTCACAATTACAATATTTGCATGACCGCACAGTTTTTCACCCACTTAGTAGAGTACAGAACGCTGTATCCCGCTAAATGACATCGTTCTTTAAGGTTCCACGATGCTTGCATGCGATTTCACAAGAATAACACAATATACCAGTTTCGCACTTGTAACAGTACAAGACGCAGTATCTGGCTAGTTCACGCCGTTTTGTGTGCTTTCACAATAACTCACCTATCGCAGTTTCGTACTCGCAACAAAACAACACTATCTCGTTAGATGACGTCGTTTTTGGTGGCTTCACGACGCTACCTAGCTTGAACTAACATAACTCAACCTTACTGACCCATTGCACTTCTAGCGTTATAAAGCGTTTTCTTCGCTACATTACAATGCTTTTTGCAACATTACGACGGTTTCATGCACTTTCACATTAGATATCGCAGTTTCCGACTTGTAATGGTGAAAAACACTACATCTCATTGGCTGACATTGCTTAATGCGGTTTTATGACGCTTCATAACTTAATCTAACCTAACCTTCGAACTTGTATCTAAAAACGCTCGGTTACACTGTTTCGTTGACAATTACGATATTTGCATGACCTCAAAGTTTTTTCACCAACTTAGTACAGTACAGAACGCTGTATTTCGCTAAATGACATCGTTCTTTAAGGTTTCACGATGCTTGCAAGTACTTTCACGAGAATATCACAATATAGCAGTTTCATACTTGTAACGGTCCAAGACGCAGTATCTGGCTAGTTCATGTCATTTTGTGTGCTTTCACAATATTTCACCTATCGCAGTTTCGTACTCGCAATAAAACAACACTGTCTCGTTAGATGACGTCGTTTTTGGTGGTTTCCCGACGCTACCTAGCTTAACTAACATAACTCAACCTAACATAACCTTCGCACTTCTATCGTTAGAAAACGTTTTACTCGCTACTTTGCAATGCTTTCTACAACATCACGACGGTTTCATGCGCTTTCACAATAGATATCGCAGTTCCCGACTTGTAATTGTAATTCCCGATTTGTAAGCCTCAAATGCGTCATGTGCTGTTCTGCGCGTATGTATTTTATTTATTTATTTATTTATTTAAATACCTTAAAAGCCCGGAGGGCATTACATAAGGGGGGATACATACAAGAGGTTACTATAGCATCAGTAAAACAACATGTCAGGGAGTAATACTAGTAATCAAACAGACCGATAGCCCAAGCAACATTACTAATAACACAATAAGCAAAAAACACAGTAAGTAGCCCACCATAACAGGAAACATATTTCAAGAAATAGCAATAAACATTCTCTAAGCATGCGTAACACATAAATTATCAATGGTGGTTACAAATTATTGTCAGCTTCTAAGTAAGTTTGTACTGCAGACTGGAAAAGGGAGGGTTCTGTAATAGCGACGATGTTTGAGGGCAGCGCGTTCCACTCGTTAATGGATAACAGCAGAGGTGAAAATTGGTATTTCTTAGTGCGTGAATATATTGGATTGACCTTATGTGCATGACCACCGCGATCAGAAACGTAGGGAGCCGGGTGAATGAATGATCGGGAAAATGACGAGTCACTATGATATAAACTATGGAAAAAACATAGGCGGGACAACTTTCTGCGCGTGGCAAGCAATGGAAGGTTCAGAGAACGCTTAAGACATGTTACGCTTTGATGGCGAGAATGACAGGAGGTGATAAACCGAGCTGCTTTATTTTGTACCGATTCTAGCATATCAGATAACATTGCCGTGTGTGGATGCCAGATGGTTGACGCATACTCTAGTGAAGGCCTGATCAGAGCTTGATATGCGTGAAGTTTAGTTTTCAAGTTTGCGCATCTGAGGCGGCGTTTCAAAAGACCGAGTTTTTTTGATGATTTGCTGGTGATGTATTCAATGTGACTGTTCCAGGTTAGGTCGGAACTAAAGAAAATGCCGAGGTATTTTGTGGATGAAACGGTCTCAATTACAGTGCTATTGACTATGTATCTGACGGATGATGAGGGGTTGGCTACGGAAGTAAATCTAATATGTTTGGTTTTTTCAGCGTTGATGTGCATCTGCCACAAATTGCACCACTCTGCGAGTTTTAACAAATCTGACTGTAGGATGCTACTGTCATTCGGTTCGGTAATCTCCTTATATATAACGCAATCATCTGCGAATAGGCGTAGAGAAGAAACAATATTAGATCCAATGTCATTGATGTAGACCAAAAATAATAATGGTCCGAGCACAGAGCCCTGGGGGACACCGGATTTTACCATGCACTTTCTGGAAATTATGTGGTTAAGTTTGACCGATTGCGACCGGTTACAGAGGAACTCTTGAATCCATTGGATTGTTTTCTGATCAAGCTGGAGGTTACGGACTTTAGTTATTAATCGGTTATGTTGGACGCGATCAAAAGCCTTTGAAAGGTCTATAAAAATAGCATCTGTAGGAGCAGAGCTATGCATGGATTTGTGCAAGTCAGTCAACAATTCGAATAGTTGGGTGTTGCAAGAGCGCTTTTCCCGAAAGCCGTGTTGGTTTGGGATGAGGATGTTGTTTTTGTTCAAGTGAGATATAATTTTCGAGTAAATGATATGTTCTAATAGCTTGCAAGATATACAGGTCAGAGAGATTGGACGGTAGTTGTTCGGACTTGACTTTTGGCCGGATTTGTATATGGGTTTAACAAAGGCATATTTCCAGTCTTCCGGTACACAGCCCGTGTCAAGCGACTGCTGAAAGATCAGCGACAATAAATACGCTGATCTGTGGCAGGTTAATTTTAGGAGTTTGGCACTAATTCCGTCGGGCCCCGGGCTAGTCTTATGAGGAAGGCGTTGTACAGCTTGTGCGACACCATTTTCAGTTATTGTAATCGAAGAAAAAGGGTCGTGAATGGTAGGTTTTAACAGTGCCAGTGAGTCTAGTGGAAGTTCTTCCGTGAACACCGATGCAAAGAATTCATTGAAGCATTCAGCACTTTCCTCTGGCGACAACGGCCTTGATCACTCAGTAGAGTTGGCTCAGAAGGGTAGGCTGTAGGGTTCACCACGCGCCAGAATTTCTGGGGGTCAGTTTTCAAAAGGTTAGGTAAGGTGCAGTTAAAATATTTTTCCTTGGCCTCTTTTATTGAGGCCTCCGCGTGTTTTGAAAGATTTTTATAACTAAGCCAATCTTCCGGAGTATTAGTTCGTGTAGCCCTTTTAAAAGCTCGTTTCTTCCTATTTAGGCATCTTTTTACATCGCGTGTGAACCACGGGTCATTTGTTTTGGTGCTGATTGTTAGTTTCGGGACGCAGCATTCTTCTATTTTTTTTTTAGTGTGTCACGGAATTGAAGCCAATTTTCGTTTGTAGGGCGATGTTCAAAGCTTGACTCAAATATTGGTATAAAATCATCTAACATACGGTTCATCTTATCGATGTCAGCACATGCGTAATTCAATAACTGCTTAGTTACCTTTGATTTGTCGGCGCGTGGTAGATATAGTGAACAATGGACAACTCTGTGGTCGCTTATTTCTTCAAGCACGTGGGTAAGAGCTTCCTGGGAATTATTAGTGAAAAGTAAATCTAAAATGTTATCGCCACGTGTAGGTTCTGTTACTAACTGGGTCATGAGGTGGACGTGTGTCAAATGTAGAAAACGCAAGCATTCGTGACGGTGGGAGCTGTTACTGCTGACAGAAGAAGATGCCCAATCTATGCCTGGGTAGTTGAAGTCGCCGCCGAGAATAAGAACAGAATTTGGATAATGGGCATGCACATACTCGAGTGAATCATTCAGCAAGACGACGAACTCTGGACCGCTATCGGGGGGTCGGTAGCAGGCACCGATAATTACGGTAGTGTGAGCTGACTGCGCAGTAACCCAAATTGCTTCGATGGACGAGTCGTAAGCAAAAACTGACGGTTGGAATTCTTGTTTAACAGCTATAATTACTCCTCCTCCTTTAGATACCGATCTGTCTTTGCGAAAAACTGTAAACTGTGCAGGAAAGTTAAGTTCAGAGTTCGAAATGTCGGCCGACAGCCATGTTTCCGTACCGATCAAAATGTCGGCGGAACATGTGTACAAGAAGGAATTTAGGGTGTCTAGCTTATTTAAAATGCTCCGAAAATTTATTCGGAGCAACGTTACTTCAGATTTGTAGGTGGAGTTTCGATTAGAAGAGGTAGTTTGTCAATCAGCGAGAGGTTGGTGCGGAGAGACTTCATTAAGAGAACTGCCTTGGGGTTTCATTGCATGGGCCGTGAATTCCTGTCTGGGAGTTACTTCGACAACGCTATCAGTGACAAAGTTGTATCGAAAAACGCGGCCCCAAATGTACAAACAGTTAAAGCGAACCGAATAACGCTCGCTTCCTTTGCGCTTAAGCTTTGCAAAATCCCTCAACCGTTTACGGGCCATCTGCACCTTCGGCGAGAAATCTTCGTCAATCCAAACCTTGGGAAAATCTAAGTTTTTCAGTTTCGGGGCATTGCGCAAGACCTCGGTTTTGGACTTAAAGTTTAGATATTTGATTATAATGGGTCGGTCAAAATGCGGGCGTCGCTTACCGACGCGATGGGCGCGTTCAATGTCACCAACTTGTAACTCAAGGTGCGCGGAAAAAAATTCTTTAACAATTTTTTCTGTTACCTCGTAGTCTTCTGTGTCGGTCTCGGGAAGGCCTTTAACGATGAGGTTGTTCCGCCTCATCCTGTTATTTATATCGTCTACTACATCACCGAGATCTTCATTTACTTTTGATATGCTTGATTTTACTTCACGTACTGAATCACCTACATCTTCGCACGTTGACTCAATTTGCGATATCTTTTGCAGACCTGTCTCAATGTCATGAATTTTAGCATTAATGCCTGCGATGTTTTGTTTTATTTCTGTCAGTGTAGCTGTAGTTTCTTCATGAAAATCTTTCATCAAAGCTAGAACGTCATCAATCTTCGGACCAGGGTTCACTTCCACGTCACCAGCACAGAGTAGGAGCAAAGAAAGGCACGTGCTCACCAACAAAACACATGGTCTCGGGCTAGCAAAGCGGAACAAGTTAGACGCGCCATTGAAGCGAGCTCTAGGGTAACTTGTGTTCTTACAACAAGACACAAACGACCCGATGCGTGCCCGGTATGTAGACACGTCTACACCCATACTAGTGCCCAGGATACAGAACACAACAAGGAATAGTGGGGATCAGCGGCCAGCAGTATGCAAGAAATACAGTTCTGTAAAGAGCGCAAGGCTAAATGCCTACCTAGAACAATCAAAACGAGGACTTAGCCATGGCTGCTGCTGGCCGCAAATCCCAAGAAAGAGCTGTGGGCAGCGTCTTTATGTAGTGTCCGGTGGCGCTACATTCGTTATGACGTCAGCGGGAGGATGATGTCATTCTTGAGTGGTGACGGCGCAGAAAGGATGAATCAGTGCCAATCCTCGGTGACGGTGTGCGACCAAGCAGCAAAAGGAACACGGAGGCAGGAACCTAGAACAATCAAAACGAGGACTTAGCCATGGCTGCTGCTGGCCGCAAATCCCAAGAAAGAGCTGTGGGCAGCGTCTTTATGTAGTGTCCGGTGGCGCTACATTCGTTATGACGTCAGCGGGAGGATGATGTCATTCTTGAGTGGTGACGGCGCAGAAAGGATGAATCAGTGCCAATCCTCGGTGACGGTGTGCGACCAAGCAGCAAAAGGAACACGGAGGCAGGAACCTAGAACAATCAAAACGAGGACTTAGCCATGGCTGCTGCTGGCCGCAAATCCCAAAAAAGAGCTGTGGGCAGCGTCTTTATGTAGTGTCCGGTGGCGCTACATTCGTTATGACGTCAGCGGGAGGATGATGTCATTCTTGAGTGGTGACGGCGCAGAAAGGATGAATCAGTGCCAATCCTCGGTGACGGTGTGCGACCAAGCAGCAAAAGGAACACGGAGGCAGGAACCTAGAACAATCAAAACGAGGACTTAGCCATGGCTGCTGCAGGCCGCAAATCCCCTTGCATCGCATGTGTGTTCCATTTATGTATGCTATGTATAACTTCGAGTTGCTGGTCACAATAATACCGAGAAATTATCTCGAGACCTGTACGGTACTTCTTTTTGCAAATAATTGTTTGTACTTCCACCCTGAAACGGCCCACTTCTGGGCTAACAGTATAAATAAATGAAAATGAAAATGAAAATGGTGAAATACACTGCATCTCACTAAGTGACATTGTTTAATGCAGTTTTTCGACGGTTCATATCTTAACCTAACCTAACATTCGCACTTGTATCTAAAACACTCTATTACACTGTCTCGTTCACAATTACAATATTTGCATCACCTCACAGTTTTTCACCAATCTATTACAGTACAGAACGCTGTATCTCGCAAAATGAGATCGTTCTTTAAGGTTTCACGATGCTTGCATGCGCTTTAACGAGAATATCACAGTATAGCAGTTTCGCACTTGTAACGGTACAACACGAAGTATCTGGCTTGTTCATGCCGTTTTGTGTGCTTTCACAACATTTCACATATCGCAGTTTCGTACTCGCAATTAAACAACACTATCTCGTTAGATGACGTCGTTTTTGGTGGTTTTACGACGCTACCTAGCCTAAACTAACTCAACCTAACATAACCTTCGCACTTCTATCGAGAGAAATCGTTTTACTCGCTACTTTACAATGCTTTCTACAACATTACGACGGTTTCGGAGGCTTTCACATTAGATATCGCAGTTCCCAACTTGTAATATTGAAAAACACTGCATCCCACTAAGTGACATTGTTTGATGCGGTTTTACGACGGTTCATATCTTAACCTTACCTAACATTCGCGCTTGTATCTAAAAACGCTCTATTACACTGTTTCGTTCACAATTACGATATTTGCATGACCTCACAGTTTTTCACCGACCTAGTACAGTACAGAACGCTGTATCTCGCTAAATGACATCGTTCTTTAAGGTATCACGATGCTTTCATGTGCTTTCGCGAGAATCTCATGATATAGCAGTTTCGCACTTGGAACGGTACAAGACGCACTATCTGGCTAGTTCATGCCATTTTGTGTGCTTTCACAATATTTCACCTATCGCAGTTTCGTACTCGCAATAAAACAACACTATCTCGTTAGACGACGTCGTTTTTGGTGGTTTCACGACGCTACCTAGCTTAAACTAACATAACTCAACCTAACATAATCTTCGCACTTCTATCGTTAAAAAACGTTTTACTCGCTACTTTACAACGCTTTCTACGACGTTATTTATTTATTTATTTATTTATTTTGTTACCCTCAATCGCCGAAGCTTTACAGAGGGGAGTGGGTTACAACATGAAAAATATACGTGCTATTTTATACATGAACAAAACTAAAAAAAAAAAAAAAAAAAAAAAAAAACCTCTACTCAATGAGGCGCAACAAAAGTGAAACGTAAAAATAAGGAAATCACAATGAGCAAATAGTGAATGTAGTAAAATTATACAGTACTAGCAAAAAAGTGTAAAAGTAAGGGAAATGACACGCACACACAAAAAAAATCAAGAATCCACTGGAAAACGCTGGCATCTTGACACGTGGAGACAGAACTTCGTAAGGAGGGGAATAGATCGGATGACTAAGGAGAGCTATCGCGAAATAGGTGAGCTGATAAAGAATGACGAAAGAGGGAGTGATCAGAGATGGAAACGATGTCACCTGGTAGCCGATTCCAATCGTTTGATGTGACCGGTATGAAGGAGCAAGAAAATGTGTTTGTGTAGCAGAAAGTACCTTTAACCTTGTGTTCATGGTCGATCCGAGAGGAGTGATATGTGGGAGGCGTAATGAGCTCATTACGCAGTGATGGATGATGGTAGGTCTTATGGAAAAGGCAAAGGCGGAAGTACTTGCGACGCAGTGATAGAGGTGGCAGTGACAAGTGGTGCTTCATTGCTGTTACGCTTGATGTACGGTGATAATCCGATAGAATAAAACGTGCAGCGTTATTTTGAATTAGCTCAAGGTGCCTAATCAAGTTTTCGTGGTGAGGGTTCCAGATTGCAGCAGCGTACTCCAATTTCGAGCGCACGAGGGTTTTATAAAGAAGCATCTTCAAGGAAAGTGGGGCGTTGCTGAAATTTCGACGTATGTATCCCAATGTACGGTTAGCATTGTTCGTGATGACGTTAATATGTGCATTCCATGTTAGATTGAAAGAAATGGTGACGCCTAAGTACCGGTATGACGACACTTGGTCAAGATAAACATCACCCAGTTTGTATGTTGAGGAGTTATTGGGCTGGCGGGAGACTGTCATTAGCTTGCATTTTTTGGGATTTAATTTCATAAGCCATTTATCGCACCAATTCCTAATGTTATTTAAGTCTGTCTGCAAGATGTTCCTATCATCATCGGTACGTATTTCCCTGTAAAGCACACAGTCGTCGGCATATAAATGAACGGATGAAGAAACGCAGTCAGGGAGATCATTAATATATATTAAAAACAGCAGAGGTCCCAGAACTGAGCCTTGCGGGACACCCGATGTTACACTTATTTCCGGCGAGTCATGACCGTTAACAGTGACGTACTGAAGACGATTTGTTAGAAAGTAGTTGAGCCATGCCAGTACATTCGAGTCAAGGTTGAGAGAGGAGAGCTTATGCATTAGTAAAGCGTGATTGACTTTTTCAAATGCTTTTGCAAAATCCAGGAAAATGCAGTCAATTAGAGATTGTTTATCAAGAATGGTATGCAGGTGATGAGTGAAAAGAAGCAACTGGGTTTCACAGGAAAACGTACGCCTAAAACCGTGTTGGGCCGATGTAAAAAATGAATTCGATTCTAAAAGTTTCGCAATATGTGAATGCAGTACATGTTCCATTAGTTTACACGGAATGCTTGTTAGTGAAATGGGCCGATAGTTAAGAGCGGAGTGTTTATCACCAGACTTGTGTATCGGCACAACCTTACCGACCTTCCAGTCCAGCGGCAAAGTTGCTTGGTCAAGCAACTTTGCCGCAACTAATGTGAAAGCGCATGACGGTTTCATGCGCTTTCACATTAGATATCGCAGTTCCCGACTTGTAATGGTGAAAAACACTGCATCTCAATAGCTGACATTGTTTGATGCGGTTTTTTGTCGCTCAATGACTTAACCTAACCTATCCTTTGCACTTGTATCTAAAAACGCTCTATTACACTGTTTCGTTCACAATTACGATAATTGCATGACCTTACAGTGTTTCACAGTGTTACAGAACGCTGTATCTAGCTAGATGACATCGTTCCTTAAGGTTTCACGATGCTTGCATGCGCTTTCACGAAAATATCACAAAATAGCAGTCTCGCACTTGTAGCGGTACAAGACGCAGTATCCGGCTAGTTCAGGCCGTTTTGTGCGCTTTCACAATATTTCACCTATCCAGTTTCGTACTCGCAAAAAACAACACTATCTCGTTAGATGACGTCATTTTTGGTGGTTTCACGACGGGACCTAGCTGAAACTAACACAACTAAACCTAACCTAACCTTCGCACTTCTAGCGTTAGAAAGCATTTTACTCGCTACTTTACAGTGCTTTCTGCAACATTACGACGGTATCATGCACTTTCACATTAGATATTGCAGTTTCCGACTTGTAATGGTGAAAAACACTACATCTCATTGGCTGACATTGTTTAATGCGGTTTTATGACGCTTCATAACTTAATCTAACCTAACCTTCGTACTTGTATCTAAAAACGCTCGGTTACACTGTTTCGTTGACAATTGCGATATTTGCATGACCTCAAAGTTTTTTTCACCAACCTAGTACAGTACAGAACGCTGTATCTCGCTAAATGGCATCGTTCTTTAAGGTTTCACGATGCTTGCAAGCACTTTCACGAGAATATCACAATAGCAGTTTCGCGCTTGTAACAGTACAAGACGCAGTATCTATCTAGTTCGTGCCGTTATGTGTGCTTTCACAATATTTCACATATCGCAGTTTCGCACTCGCAACAAAACAACACTAACTCGTTAAATGACGTCGTTTTTGGTGGTTTAACGACGCTACCAAGCTTAAAATAAAATAACTCAACCTAACCTAACCTTCACATCTCTAGCGTTAGAAAACGTTTTACTCGCTACTTTACAATGCTTTCTACAACATTACGACGGTTTCGGAGGTTTTCACATTAGATATCGCAGTTGCCAACTTGTAATGGTGAAAAACACTGCATCTCACTAAGTGACATTGTTTAATGCGGTTTTACGACGGTTCATATCTTAACCTTACCTAACATTCGCGCTTGTATCTAAAAACGCTCTATTACACTGTTTCGTTCACAATTACGATAATTGCATGACCTCACAGTTTTTCACCGACCTAGTACAGTACAGAACGCTGTATCTCGCTAAATGACATCGTTCTTTAAGGTATCACGATGCTTTCATGCGCTTTCGCGAGAATCTCATGATATAGCAGTTTCGCACTTGGAACGGTACAAGACGCACTATCTGGCTAGTTCATGCCATTTTGTGTGCTTTCACAATATTTCACCTATCGCTGTTTCGTACTCGCAGTAAAACAACACTATCTCGTTAGACGACGTCGTTTTTGGTGGTTTCACGACGCTACCTAGCTTAAACTAACATAACTACACCCAACATAATCTTCGCACTACTATCGTTGAAAAACGATTTACTCGCTACTTTACAACGCTTTCTACAACGTTACGACGGTTTCATGCGCTTTCACATTAGATATCGCAGTTCCCGACTTGTAATGGTGAAAAACACTGCATCTCACTAAGTGGCATTGTTTAATGCGGTTTTACGACAATTCATATGTTAACCTTACCTAACATTCGCGCTTGTATCTAAAAACGCTCTATTACACTGTTTCGTTCACAATTACAATATTTGCATGACCTCACAGTTTTTCACCAACCTAGTACAGTACAGAACGCTGTATCTCGCTAAATGACATCGTTCTTTAAGGTATCACGATGCTTTCATGCGCTTTCGCGAGAATATCATAATATAGCAGTTTCGCACTTGGAACGGTACAAGACGCACTATCTGGCTAGTTCATGCCATTTTGTGTGCTTTCACAATATTTCACCTATCGCAGTTTCGTACTCGCAATAAAATAACACTATCTCGTTAGACGACGTCGTTTTTGGTGGTTTCACGACGCTACCTAGCTTAAACTAACATAACTCAACCTAACATAATCTTCGCACTTCTATCGTTAAAAAACGTTTTACTCGCTACTTTACAACGCTTTCTACGACGTTACGACGGTTTCATGCGCTTTCACATTAGATATCGCAGTTCCCGACTTGTAATGGTGAAAAACACTGCATCTCAATAGCTGATATTGTTTGATGCGGTTTTTTGTCGCTCAATGACTTAACCTAACCTAACCTTTGCACTTGTATCTAAAAACGCTCTATTACACTGTTTCGTTCACAATTACGATATTTGCATGACCTTACAGTGTTTCACCAACTAGTACAGTACAGATCGCTGTATCTAGCTAGATGACATCGTTCTTTAAGGTTTCACGATGCTTGCATGCGCTTTCACGAGAATATCACAAAATAGCAGTTTCGCACTTGTAACGGTACAAGACGCAGTACTCGGCTAGTTCATGCCGTTTTGTGTGCTTTCACAATTTTTCACCTATCCAGTTTCGTACTCGCAAAAAAACAACACTATCTCAATAGATGACGTCATTTTGGGTGGTTTCACGGCGCGACCTAGCTTGACCTAACACAACTCAACCTAACCTAACCTTCGCACTTCTAGCGTTAGAAAACGTTTTACTCGCTACTTTACAGTGCTTTCTGCAACATTACGACGGTTTCATGCGCTTTCACATTAGATATCGCAGTTTCCGACTTGTAATGCTGAAAAACACTGCATCTCAATAGCTGAAATTTTTTATTGTGGTTTTATGACGCTTCATAACCTTACCTAACATTCGTGCTTGTATCTAAAAACGCTCTATTACACTGTTTCGTTCACAATTACGATATTTGCATGACCTCACAGTTTTTCACCAACCTAGTACAGTACAGAACGCTGTATCTCGCTAAATGACAGCGTTCTTTAAGGTTTCACGATGCTTGCATGCGCTTTAACGAGAATATCACTATATAGCAGTTTCGCTCTTGTAACAGTACAAGACGCAGTATCTGGCTTGTTAATGCCGTTTTGTGTGCTTTCACAATATTTCACCTATCGCAGTTTCGTACTCGCAATTAAACAACACTATCTCGTTAGATGACGTCGTTTTTGGTGGTTTTACGACGCTACCTAGCCTAAACTAACTCAACCTATCATAACCTTCGCACTTCTATCGTGAGAAATCGTTTTACTCGCTACTTTACAATGCTTTCTACAACATTACGACGGTTTCGGAGGCTTTCACATTAGATATCGCAGTTCCCAACTTGTAATATTGAAAAACACTGCATCCCACTAAGTGACATTGTTTGATGCGGTTTTACGACGGTTCATATCTTAACCTTACCTAACATTCGCGCTTGTATCTAAAAACGCTCTATTACACTGTTTCGTTCACAATTACGATAATTGCATGACCTCACAGTTTTTCACCGACCTAGTACAGTACAGAACGCTGTATCTCGCTAAATGACATCGTTCTTTAAGGTATCACGATGCTTTCATGCGCTTTCGCGAGAATCTCATGATATAGCAGTTTCGCACTTGGAACGGTACAAGACGCACTATCTGGCTAGTTCATGCCATTTTGTGTGCTTTCACAATATTTCACCTATCGCAGTTTCGTACTCGCAATAAAACAACACTATCTCGTTAGACGACGTCGTTTTTGGTGGTTTCACGACGCTACCTAGCTTAAAATAACATAACTCAACCTAACATAATCTTCGCACTTCTATCGTTAAAAAACGTTTTACTCGCTACTTTACAACGCTTTCTACAACGTTACGACAGTTTCATGCGCTTTCACATTAGATATCGCAGTTCCCGACTTGTAATGGTGAAAAACAATGCATCTCCATAGCTGACATTGTTTGATGCGGTTTTTTGTCGCTCAATGACTTAAGTTACCTAACCTTTGCACTTGTATCTAAAAACGCTCGGTTACACTGTTTCGTTGACAATTACGATATTTGCATAACCTCAAAGTTTTGTCACCAACTTAGTACAGTACAGAACGCTGTATCTCGCTAAATGACATCGTTCTTTAAGGTTTCACGATGCTTGCAAGCACTTTCACGAGAATATCACATTAGCAGTTTCGCGCTTGTAAAAGTACAAGACGCAGTATCTGGCTAGTTCGTGCCGTTATGTGTGCTTTCACAATATTTCACATATCGCAGTTTCGCACTCGCAACAAAACAACACTAACTCGTTGGATGACGTCGTTTTTGGTGGTTTAACGACGCTACCTAGCTTCAAATAATATAACTCAACCTAACCTTCGCATCTCTAGCGTTAGAAAACGTTTTACTCGCTACTTTACAATGCTTTCTGCAACATTACGACGGTTTCATGCGCTTTCACATTATATATCGCAGTTTCCGACTTGTAATGGTGAAAAACACTGCTTCTCAATAGCTGAAATCGTTTATTGCGGTTTTATGACGCTTCATAACCTAACCTAACATTCGCGCTTGTATCTAAAAACGCTCTATTACACTGTTTCGTTCACAATTACGATATTTGCATGACCTCACAGTTCTTCACCAACCTAGTACAGTACAGAACGCTGTATCTCACTAAATGACATCGTTCTTGAAGGTTTCACGATGCTTGCAATCGATTTAACGAGAATATCATAGTATAGCAGTTTCGCACTTGTAACGGTACAACACGCAGTATCTGGCTTGTTCATGCCGTTTTGTGTGCTTTCACAACATTTCACCTATCGCAGTTTCGTACTCGCAATAAAACAAAACTATCTTGTTAGATGACGTCGTTTTTGGTGGTTTCACGACGCTACCTAGCTTAAACTAACTTAACCTAACCTAACCTTCGCACTTCCATCGTTAGAAAACGTTTTACTCGCTACTTTACAATGCTTTCTACCACATTACGACGGTTTCATGCGCTTTCACATTAGATATCGCAGTTCCCAACTTGTAATGGTGAGAAACACTACATCTCACTAAGTGACATTGTTTAATGCGGTTTTATGACGCTTCATAACCTAATCTAACCTAACCTTCGAACTTGTATCTAAAAACACTTGGTTACACTGTTTCGTTGACAATTACGATATTTGCATGACCTCACAGTTTTTCACCAATCTATTACAGTACAGAACGCTGTATCTCGCTAAATGACATCGTTTTTTAAGGTTTCACGATGCTTGCAAGCACTTTCACGAGAATATCACAATAGGAGTTTCGCGCTTGTAACAGTAAAAGACGCAGTATCCGGTTAGTTCGTGCCGGTATGTGTGCTTTCACAATATTTCACATATCGCAGTTTCGCACTCGCAACAAAACAACACTAACTCATTAGATGACGTCGTTTTTGGTGGTTTAACGATGCTACCTAGCTTAAAATAACATAACTCAACCTAACCTAACCTTCGCATCTCTAGCGTTAGAAAACGTTTTACTCGCTACTTTACAATGCTTTCTACAATGTTACGACGGTTTCATGCGCTTTCACATTAGATATCGCAGTTCCCGACTTGTAATCGTGAAAAACACTGCATCTCAATAGCTGACATTGTTTGACGCGGTTTTTTGTCGCTTCTTGACTTAACCTAACCTAACCTTTTCACTTGTATCTAAAAACGCTCTATTACACTGTTTCGTTCAAAATTACGATATTTGCATGACCTTACAGTGTTTCACCAACTAGTACAGTACAAAACGCTGTATCTAGCTACATGACATCGTTCTTTAAGGTTTCACGATGCTTGAATGCGCTTTCACGAGATTATCACAAATTAGCAGTTTCGCACTTGTAACGGTACAAGACGCAGTATCCGGCTAGCTCATGCCGTTTTGTGCGCTTTCAGAGTATTTCACCTATCCAGTTTCGTACTCGCAAAAAAACAACACTATCTCAATAGATGACGTCATTTTTGGTGGTTTCACGACGCGACCTAGCTTAAACTAACACAATTCAACCTAACCTAACCTTCGCACTTCTAGCGTTAGAAAACGTTTTACTCGCTACTTTACAGTGTTTTCTGCAACATTAAGACGGTTTCATGCGCTTTCACATAGATATCGCAGTTTCCGACTTGTAAAGGTGAAAAACACTGCATCTCACTAAGTGACATTGTTTAATGCGGTTCTACGACGGTTCATATGTTAACCTGACCTAACATTCGCACTTGTATCTAAAAACACTCTATTACACTGTTTCGTTCACAATTAGGATATTTGCATGACCTCACAGTTTTTCACCAATCTATTACAATACAGAACGCTGTATCTCGCTAAATGACATCGTTCTTTAAGGTTTCACGATGCTTGCATGCGCTTTAACGAGAATATCACAGTACAGCAGTTTCGCACTTGTTACAGTACAACACGCAGTATCTGGCTTGTTCATGCCGTTTTGTGTGGTTTCACAACATTTCACCTATCGCAGTTTCGTACTCGCAATAAAACAACACTATCTCGTTACATGACGTCGTTTTTGGTGGCTTCACGACGCTACCTAGCTTGAACTAACATAATTCAACCTTACCTATCCTTTGCACTTCTAGCGTTAAAAAACGTTTTATTCGCTACATCACAATGCTTTTTGCAACATTACGACGGTTTCCTGCATTTTCACATTAGATATCGCAGTGTCCGACTTGTAATGGTGAAAAACACTACATCTCATTGGCTGACATTGTTTGATGCGGTTTTTTGTCGCTTCATGACTTAACCTAGCCTAGCCTTCGCACTTGTATCTAAAAACGCTCTGTTACACTGTTTCGTTCACAATTATGATATCTGCATGACCTCACAGTTTTTAACCAATCTATGACAGTAAAGAACGCTGTATCCCGCTAAATGACATCGTTCTTTATGGTTCCACGATGCTTGCATGCGCTTTCACGAGAATAACACAATATACCAGTTTCGCACTTGTAACAGTACAAGACGCAGTATCCGGCTAGTTCACGCCGTTTTGTGTGCTTTCACAATAACTCACCTATCGCAGTTTCGTACTCGCAACAAAACAACACTATCTCGTTAGATGACGTCGTTTTTGGTAGCTTCATGACGCTACCTAGCTTGAACTAACATAACTCAACCTTACCTATCCTTGCACTTCTAGCGTTAGAAAACGTTTTATTCGCTACTTCACTATGCCTTTTGCAACATTACGACGGTTTCTTGCATTTTCACATTAGATATCGCAGATCCCGACTTGTAATCGTGAAAAACACTGCACCTCACTAAGTGACATTGTTTAATGCGGTTTTACGGCGGTTGATATCTTAACCTAACCTAACATTCGCACTTGTATCTAAAAACACTCTATTACACTGTTTCGTTCACAATTAGGATATTTGCATGACCTCACAGTTTTTCACCAATCCATGACAGTACAGAACGCTGTATCTCGCTAAATGACATCGTTCTTTAAGGTTTCACGATGCTTCATGCGCTTTAACGAGAATATCACAGTATAACAGTTTCGCACTTGTAACGGTACAACACGCAGTATCTGGCTTATTCATGCCGTTTTTTGTGCTTTCACAACATTTCACCTATCGCAGTTTCCTACTCGCATTAAAACAACACTATCTCGTTAGATGACGTAGTTTTTGGTGGTTTCACGACGCTACCTAGCTTAAACTAACTTAACCTAACCTAACCTTCGCACTTCTATCGTTAGAAAACGTTTTACTCGCTACTTTACAGTGCTTTCTGCAACAATACGATGGTTTCATGTGCTTTCACAATAGATATCGCAGTTTCCGACTTGTAGTTGTGAAAAACGCTGCATATCATTAGTTGACATTGTTTAATGCGGTTTTATGACGCTTCATACCCTAACCTAACCTTCGCACTTGTATCTAAAAACGCTCTGTTACACTGTTTCGTTCACAATTACGATATTTGCATGACCGCACATTTTTTCACCCACTTAGTACAGTACAGAACGCTGTATCCCGCTAAATGACATCGTTCTTTAAGGTTCCACGATGCTTGCTTGCGCTTTCACGAGAATAACACAATATAGCAGTTTCGCACTTGTAACAGTACAAGACGCAGTATCTGGCTAGTTGACGCCGTTTTGTGTGCTTTCACAATAACTCACCTATAGCAGTTTCGTTTTCGCAACAAAACAACACTATCTCGTTAGATGACGTCGTTTTTGGTGGCTTCACGACACTACCTAGCTTGAACTAACATAACTCAACCTAACCTAACCTTTGCACTTCTAGCACTAGAAAACATTTTATTCGCTACTTTACAATGCTTTTTGCAACATTACAACGGTTTCATGCACTTTCACATTAGATATCGCAGTGTCCGACTTGTAATGGTGAAAAACACTGCATCTCAATAGCTGAAATTGTTTATTGCGGTTTTATGACGCTTCATAACTTAACCTAACCTAACCTTCGCGCTTGTATTTAAAAACGCTCTGTTACACTGTTTGGTTCACAATTGCGATATTATCATGACCTCACAGTTTTTCACCAACTTAGTACACTACAGAACGCTGTATCTCGCTAATGACATCGTTCTTTAAAGTTTCACGATTCTTGCATGCGCTTTCACGAGAATACCACAATATAGCAGTTTCGCCCTTGTAACGGTACAAGACGCAGTATCTGTCTAGTTCAATGTCGTTTTGTGTGCTTTCACATTATTTCACCTATCGCAGTTTTGCAGTCGCTACAAACCAACACTATCTCGTTAGATGTCGTCGTTTTCGGTAATTTCACGACGCTACCTAGCTTGAACATAACTCAACCTAACCTAACCCAGGCAGCACTCCGGCGATGGACCGATCTTTGACCGGTATTGGCTAACGTCGCTGCAATATTGGCCCAAGGTTGGCAAATCGGCAACGATCAACTTCTACCGATGTAGGACCGCCGTTCAAGCCAACCTGGGGCCGACGTCCTGCCGTTGCATTTGCCGACACCCAGCCGACGGCGGCCCACTCTACACATGCCAATGAAGGCCCGTCCTTTCACCGACGCAGTTGCCAACCTACATCCAGCATAGGGCCAATCTCGGGCCACTTTGTAGCCAATGAAATGCCGGTATTGCGCCAGCATTCACTTTACGACGAATATTGGCTACCATTGGCTTGCCAATTTTGCACCGTGAATAATATGGGCTTTATACTACTGGCATTTCTTTGCTGGTGGACTTTACATTACATCCCCAGAATCACCTCTAGCAGCTTATAGCGCCCCGTACGAGCTTGGCAGCGTAGTATACTTCAAGGCGACTGACCACTGGATGACTAGTGTAGAAGCACTACAGGATTTCACTAAATCGTCCAATTTTGCCTTTTTTCTTGCATTGCCTATTATCCTCCCCACATGTAGAGCATAAGACATACATTTTTCTTCATTTTCGCGAGAATGGGCTGTTCTATTATGTATTAGCTAAAAAAACATTAACTAAAGTAACTGCTCCGTGCAAATATTCCGCACACTAGCAATCTATAAATAAGAATACCAGAACACAATATTTTGTAACCTTATTTCTGAGTATACTAAGCCAAACTATTTATTTCAGTTCGGCTTTTCAAGTTGCTGCAGTTCAGTAATGAAGCCCAAACTAGGAGGCGAGTACAGCAAGGCTTTATCGGCATAGGGCTGGCCAGGGAAGCAGAGGTTGGGCAATGACTCAGAGGCTGCAGCAGCAGATGAGGCAATGAAAGTAGGCTTCCAAGGGTCCTGCAAGCAGCGATTGGGCAAGAAACCAACCATCACAGGCTGTCGCAGATCCCTGCTCCAAGGGGCAGCAGCGACCGGGCTGCAAATCTATGAACACATCTATAAAGTGCCTTTCCTAACCTCCATCAAGGCCAACAAACTTCAACAGCCATGTCTTGATGAAACGCTGTGCTTTTTCAGACACCTGCATACGTAAATTGAAATAAACACCTCAAGATAAGTTCTAAGCACTGCAGTATAACATATATGCAAGCAAAAACAATGAACAACAATAACAGTAGATGTTATAATGTACTATCCAGATCAAATGCCATGTGGCCATTATGGAATAAAATGAACAAATACTTCAACAGTCATTGGGCAAAAAAAAATCTGCCACAGACCAAAAAATTCAGGAATAGATTTCATTTAAAGTTGATTAAAACAAGCTTGTTTGACTAATTGACAAACATACACCAGGTCTTTCGTGATTTCTACACATGATTTACAGGGTTGCATGACAGGTGAACTAGTCTGCAGCTATAGCCTATGGCTGTATAAATTGATAACAGGGCAACAAGACACACGACTGCACGAACTTTCAACTCTGGATTATTCTTCGGCACACGTCAGCTAATACTGCACAAGAGGATGACAGACCACCAGATAGACAACACAAGATGAAAGAATCTATGCTAACCCAATTTCAGCACTGACACTTGTGGATTAGTGCAAGGCTCCTGTCCCAAGTTTAAAATGGTATCTCCAAAGGCTATGAAAGATGTGCTGATGTGGTTTCCAACGTTGTTCTTTTCGCTATAAATAAACCTCCGAAATTTCATGTGCTTTTGGAGACTTGCATGATCTGAAGTCTTGGTTTTATAGGAGACCAGGACTGGATAGGTAGCTCACCAAAAAATCGTACTTGACAGAAACTCGCGACACAATACAGCCATTTGCGAACCGGCTGCAGAGAGAGAACGTACTCTTGGCGCTACCGTGCTTCATTCTGGAACGATAAGCTCTAAAAGCCATTGCGCCAGTAATACTGTACTGAGGCTTAAAAAAAACTGTCAGAAGGCTACTCTCACATAAATAATACTTAAAAATAGAGAGGAGCTCTGCAAAGCGGACTGCATCTATGCATGTGGCATTGAAGAAACAGTGTTGTGCAGTGACGGCAACTTCCTCGTGATCATTTCCTGGTTGGGACATTGTGCTATTGTAGTACTGGCTTATATGCCCGTGCGGCGACGATACTACACTGCGCACTTCTATAATAAAAAAACGAATAATTAGAGGCTGCAGCATCACTTTTTCTGGCGGCATATGTACACCCTGTCTGTGGAATGCATGTACGTTGATGTTGATCAGGCGAACAACTGTGACAGCATAGCACGGGTGGTGTCGCGGTCGTATGGTTGATAGCGCGGGATGGATTTCCTGACCATAACGGCTGCATTTAGGAGGGGACGAAATATAAAAAGAACACCCGCGAACCAAAATGCTATGTGCGCATTGGAGAACCCCAAGCGGTCACAATCTTGGTACGCACACTACAGCGTACCTCACAATGATATCTTGTTGGCACATTAAAGCCTAGCAATTATCGATGTTGAACAGACATGTTTATTTTAGGCCGACACAGGGAAGCGGAAAAAACTGAAACTGCGTGTTAGGTGAACTAAACAACAAGTAAACGTCGAAGACATTTGATACTTCTCTAGCAATGCACAAATTCCGATGTTACTTAGCCACAGCAGCAAGTGAGAAAAACGCCTACTGAATTGGCTGGCTCCATAAAGCTAAGCTTTGAGTAATCTGCTCCTTTGTAACAAGAACCCTGTCTTTTGCACAAATTAAGTTAAGCAGAGGCACTTCAGCATCGAGTTTTTACCGCAAGAGTATCTTTTAGACAGCCCAGAGGCGTATGAACGTGGCCTGCACAAGTGTTGTGAGCAATTCACTTTTCCTTTACACGCAACCGTTTACAAAAAAAAGACTACCTGCCTATCGTTTTGTTCACTACATGCACCAGATGAAGTTTGCTGAAGGTGGTTAAATGGACGGACGCATGGGAACTATGCTAGTCTTGAACTTCACTACTCAACGCTCAGTGGGCCAGACAAAATAAAAGTTTACAATGCCGTTTGTTGCATAATGTGCTCGTTTCATTTCCAGCCAATCACCAATCGAGCAAAACAAGGTATCTTTGAGGTAAAACATCTTGATTGCGGAGGCACATGTATGAATAAATTTTCATACAACTGTGAGGTTGCTAGAACAGAAAACAGTTGTAGATAACTCTAATGAACTTTTCATTGTGTAACTTTGTGCTAGCCTTTTTTCTCAATCATGCTCAGCCAAAAACAACATTGTCACAAAGCTGCCCACACGATGTAGAGTCATTTGCCCCACCCCACCTCCCCACCACAATAGAGCCATTTGTATTGAAAATTGGGATCAGTAGAACACTCCGTAGTGTGAGGAAATATTTTATGAACGTTCTGCCATTCTTCATTTGCCTTTATATTGACGATTCTGCAGCAAGAGAAAAAAACATAAAAAATCTGTCACAACGTAACCCGATTTCATCGTAGTACAGGTCTTCGACATCTAAGCTAAATTCACTGCATGTCTTCGGATTATTCTGCCGCAGAAATATCACGATAGCCCCTGCATTGGGCACAAAAAAGGGATCACAATAATGCTATGCCTTGCCCCAAAAAGAACTCAAGACTGCTGTTAAGTCGCTAGAACACAAGGGTCAACGACAAGGCCGAGTTCAATGAAGTGATAGGTCTAAAATGTCAGTGAACCTCTCATGTTTCATTTCATTTCATTTCATTTTATTACCTTAAAGACCCCATTGAAGGGGTATTACATACGGGGTGGGTACATATATGAAAACGTGAAAGCCATTTTTTTTTACAATGCAAGGTAATTTGTTACGGTGTTCAAATAGGTGGTAGGACAGGTTATGGCGGTGATTTCGTTAGAAAGGCCGTTCCAGTCCGTAGCTGCACGAAAAAAGAATGGGGACGAAAAAGTGACGGTGCGCGTACGCGGCCGCTCAACTTGTTGCGGGTGACCAGTGCGATGGGAGATGCGTGCCGGAGGAAGAATGTATGGTGGCCTGCCGAGCGAGCTGTAAAAAAACTTGTGAAAATGGGAAAGACTAGAAATGCGGCGACGAGATGCAAGCAATGATAGGCCAGATTCTGCTTTCAGTGCTGATATGCTGACGTCATAAGAGTACGTAGAATGAATAAATCGTGTGGCTTGATTTTGAAGTGACTCGAGTTGATCGATGAGATATGCTTGATGCGGGCTCCAAATGGCTGATGCGTATTCTATCTTCGTCCTTACGAGAGATTGATAAGTTAGTAATTTGACTAAAAGCTAGTAATTCAATAAAATCAAATATTGCTTCAAAGCAATGTTTGTAGTGACTCCAGCAGTTGTACCAGCAGTTGGCAATATTTTCTTGAAGGTACACTAAAGAGAACTAATGTCTCAGTTTAGACTGACACGCGGCACACAGAGACCTCTCAAGCCACAAGTTCATTTTCAGCGAAGAAAATATTAGGGATGAAGTTTATTTTTTTATTTTGTGATGCTAAATTTTGAAAATGAATTGTATTTTCGCAACATTGGCTTGATGAATATTTCTGAAATTTTGTATCTTAGGTCCATCACACCGACAGATAACAGTGTACATAATTTTGATGAATCAATATTTACATGAGACCCAGTACACGTGTTTGAATTTTATGATGTCACCTAGTTTCGTGCGAAAATATTAAGTGAGCGTCTCCACCCACATTTTCTTTTGGTGCGTTATCTCAATTACCAAGCGTCGTTTCGCGGTAAGGGTGCTATTTCCAGGATTGAGAAATTGTACATCACTAATACGCGTAAAATGTTTTTGGTTTTAGTGTCTTTAAAACGTGTACCGAGACAATTTTGAGACCTCGCAAAAGGGACATTTTTAGTTTCCTCGGTATGCAAGCAGCATTACCACTTGCCACACAATAGTCAGCCAGCGTGCATGAGATAGTTACTTTGACTTTAAAGTTTTTGTTCCAACGTATTGGACACAATGGAGTGGACATCATCATGACGAGTCAACAAGGTTCCTCCGAGTTTGAAAACGGAGTTTCCATGCAGCCTGAATCACAGAAATCACTGTTATGGTCAATAGGGACAATGCACTCATGGTTTATATGTACCACGAGCAGATCGCTTTTCTGCCATTAGTACGTAGCAAATTGCCAAGTTCCTGCAACGTCACACTGCCTTGTCATATCACAGAGAAGCCACCCACTTGATATCGAAATTGGTAGTGTCTTTTAAAAGTAGAGGTATTAAAAACATATGCGATGTTTTCCCACGCAATAAAAACTGTCTTTTTGAAACCAATCGTCTTCTATAGAACCAATATTCCTAAATATTGAAAATTTGTCTCAGCACTCCTTTAAGTGATGCCAAAAAGATGAAACGGGACAGCAATATCAGATGGTTTTGCAGCATGTATTTGGGTACATGCACGATTACCTGATCAATTGTGAAGGGAACAATATAACGAATGGGTGGTAGATCACAGCTGGTCTGTAGGCGCTCGCTCGCTCCCTGCTTTTATGGCCTAAGCAGCCACTGCGAGTAAAATATAGTTGTTTTTACACAGTGTCCGCGCACTCCGCATGTGGGCGTCGAGAGCCAACTCTCGACGCCCGCATGCGGAGTGCGTGGGCGTCGAGACGCCCGTACACCTAAATTTATTATAACGTGCACCTAAACGTGCACCTAAATTTAATATTTAGGTGCACGTTAAAGAACTCCACATGGTCAAAACTCCCAGAGCCTTCAACTATGGCGTCTTTCGTAAATATATCAGTGAACGAACTTCCTCGAATAATAATCCTTGACAATAACACTCGATTATTGAGCAATACATTGAAGATTCACTGCTGCTGGCCTGTTCGGAAAGTGTGGACAAGAGTCACGCAAAAGCGTCGGCGCTAATTACTTCTGAAACTTTTTCCCAGATTCTTCTAGTTAATTGCATAAAAATGTTGACGGATTGAAATGACATGCCGTCTCGCTTTCTTTACAAGCCCACACAAAAGCATTTCTGGTTAGAAACAATGTCGCTATTTCAGCTAAAAGCATCACAACAAATTTTTGCCAACGGTGCTTTTTTTTCTTCAGGTGCAATGAAAATATATTAGTACTAATGAGGACATTTTTTGATTCTATAAAATTATATTGTTCCCGTGCGTCTCTGGAGAGCCTTATTGCATGAGAAAATGTTTCACATTTTTTAATCGGCACTGAAGATTGCATGTGGGATTGTGCGGGCTTGGTTTTTTTTTTTCTTTACTAAAACGACTTTCAAAAACTGCATCACAACATGATCTTTCATGTCTCCAAATTTTGTGTTTTTATTTTGAACAAATATTATTTTCATTGACATTCTTATTACTACTGCTATTACTCCTGCAATTGCGAGTGCTATTCACGCCTACTTGTGAGAAATAGTGACCATCCCTCTTATGCTTTTACTTTCACCTTAATGAAGTACTTATTTCAATAAGCACGAAATGTGATACCTTGAACAAGAATGTGCTAATTTATCATTTTCATGGGCACTGGCTGCCGCATACGAATTCGAAGTAAACGTTTCCAAAACAATTTTTCTCAGAAAAAAAGAAAAGATTATGTTGTCTATCATTTCCTCTGCCAGTTTGTGAAAGATTTTGTGGCCAAGCCTTCTGAACCCAATGCACAATCGTACGTGCGTGCAGAATGGAATATTTATCAATTCACTCCTGTCTTGAAGTATCAGCAAAAGGTGTCATATATGCTTCCTACCATGTTTCCATTGCGTTGGTAACACCAGAAAGTGCAAAAGTAGAAATGAACCTGAGCATTATTTGAGTGCGCTAGCCTTTTTTTTCCAATGGACGGCGGCGAGTTAGTTTGGAACAAGATTGCAGCAATAGGTAGAAGCACAACCTCCTTTCTGTACACAGTCCGCAAATAAAGCAAGCGTGCGCCTCCAGACTCGCCGCAAGTAGATATAGTCGGGACAATAAAGAGAAACAATTGCTTGACTTAGATGAACAAACTGTGGTCTGAAATCTCTAATGCTACAAGTTTCACTGTCATCATTTCATTAATAATGAACAAAAATCAAGGTCAACATTTTAATGGTAAATTTCGTGCTTAAACATTTGCCAGGGTGCGACAGCTGAACTAGAATTTGGAGCACTAGAATTTGAATTTTCAAAGCAGCAAAATTTTCTTTTTGGAGCACTAAAATTTAAATTTGTAGCAGGTTACAAGCGAAAAAACATTCATTTTTTTTTTACCACGAAAGACCGAATTTTGAGCAACTTGAGAAAGAAGGCTTAGACTTAAAAATATATATTTATGTGCAAGCCATTTAACATTCCCTAAATCATGCACAGTGAATATGTGCACTCCAATTTCAAAAAGTAGTAATTTCTTTAATCACCCCACTCCGCAAACAATCATAAGGTCCACATTAGAAGTCACCAGGCCTGTCAAATCGTTTGAGAATTCAAATGTGGATTTCCCCAGATGGTGACCATGAGATTCCTAAAACTAGAAAAAAACGGATTTTTTACAGCTGTAGAGATGTCATATTGTACCCCAAATAATTTTGCCAGTAACTTTTCCTACTGACTAATATGTGGCATATATATACATCAGTGATTGAACAAACTGCAAAGTGTCTAGAGACTACTACAAGCCCCTTCCAAATATTATAAGGCTTTTTCACAGGCCATCATGTACTATGCGAAGGTGGCTTAAGCGGTGTTTCTGCACAGGTTAGAACAAGACCAAGAAATTTCGAACCACAACCCCCCCCCCCCCTCCTTCCCTTCATTTTTTTTTTTCATGAAGAAGTTAGGTTTAGGGCACAATTTTTGGCTTGCTTGCAAGGCGCGTTTGACCAGATAAAGCAATCTAATCAAACCATTGTGAGACCAACCTGCCAGTTGGCTTCGCAATGGCACCGGATATCTATCGCATGTGGTGTTGCTATGGCAACTGACGTCACGGCATGAACTGGCTGTAAAGCTGGTAGTGTACAAGCTCGATATGCTGAGAGCTTGAACACTTACAGCTTTATTTCCTAATGGTTCCTAAGATGCCATGGCAGCACTTGATGACTAGAAAATTCATATTTCCAACGAAGTGTTGCTGGCTACGGCAACACATCTTTTGTGTTGTCGTTGCGTCGTCCCGCCGTTAAATATATCTGCTGCGGTCAGCAAACCGACAGGCACGTGGCGTTGTAACTACATCTGGTTGATAGAGTTTTTCGACTGTCTTTAAATAATGAGCAGCTGTCTTACACTGCGGTTTATGGTTAGGGTCTGCCCGCATGGACTGATGATGCAAACTACAAGTGGCTAAAATGGTCTCCATTTCTCGCTCACATTAGGGCAAACGAGAAAATTTTGAGGGCCGTCGGGCATTTTGGCGCAGCGTGGCACAATTTCGGCAAATTTTATGGTTTTGGCACAGCTCGGCACACAAATGAGCAATTTTATAAAATTGACGCAATCAGAACAGCTGTTGCACCCCTGCGTTTGAGCATCACGTAGCAAATTTCAAGATGTCTTTTTCGTATTTTTATGACATTGGCTCAATGAAATTTTCCAATCATCGTATGCTAGGTCTAGCACCCACTGAACAGAATGTACTTCATTTTTAATGATTAGAAGCTATGTGTGACCCCCCCCCCCCCCAGTAGACGCCTTCATTATTTCGTGCGTCACTGTGTTTGGCAAAGGCAATCTCAGTGGAATCTCCACCCAAATTTTCTTCTTGCATGTTTTGTCCGTTGCCGAGCATCATGTTGCCGCAAGAAAAGTGTTTGTCGGATAGTGTATTTAGAAGTACATATATGCAAAAAATTGTTTTGCTCTTTAGTGTCTCTTTGGAGAATGGAAGGGTACTTCACTTTACGGCAAAACTGCTGCAGGAATTGAACCTTCAGTTTTTAGACCTAAGGTTAACGCTTTACTCAAACTGGGGTGAGATGGCTGAAACTAAATTGGGAGCGGTTTCTGGAGCAGCGAAATTTCAATTTTGCAGCAGTTAGCCGCCTTTACTAAGTTGTCCTGGGAGCTTGAAAATACCCATGTTTAGCAACGTGGGGGCACCAGTGCATACTTTAATTTCCTTAGGATACACATTAAACTGAAACAGATTTTGAAGGAAGTTTTTGAACAGATGATCGCTAGGTATGAACTGCACTACTTTTTTACATCCACACACGTGACATCTAGCCCTCGTAACACGTAAAATAATATCTAAAAAAGGTTTAGTTAAAAGCTAGGTTCCGCGGAGACATTAAAAAGAACACATCACACTCAAAAAGAAATTAAATAATTGTGATTGCACAAGAATCTTAGTGACGTAAGAGTGGTCGTTCGCTCAAAAAAAATCGTGACATGATAGCGTAAAGCGCTTCTAACAAACAAAAGCAAGCTGCACTGCCGTTTGCGGTCATCTCATGCAAGACCAACTCCAAAAGTGCAGGGCGAGATCCAAGAAATCTTGAAGCATAGACTATCTCGTGAAGCACGTGCATATGACACTAAGTGATAAGCGAGTGATACTGATAACGCCTCTCCACATCAGCAACCACGCGCTATTATTATAGCACAAGTTGGCCAGTGTTGATACTTTTTCAATATCTATAGGTCGTCACCATCGATGAAGAACTCCCAATAATACATCGGCTCGCAATTGCTGCCCTCGCCGCTCCGTGACTCGCGTAAAGTGCTACCGCACCACAGGTGAAAAAATCCCTGTCCACGCAAACAAAACGCTGACCGTAGACAGGCAGGTTTTATTGCAAAAAAAAGAAGAAAAGAAAGAAAACAAAGTCACACCGTTATTTTCTGCTCCCCTATATACCACAGGAAAATATTGGGAGGGCAGAGGCACGGGCCGGGTGTGCCACCCCCTGGCTACGCTACTGGTGGACGGAAACCAGTGTGGTCGAATACACACATAGAGAAGGAGAGCCGGGGAGGAGGGTGGGAGTGGCACAGGCTACTGTTAGGTTACCTTGGCCAAAAAAGTAGCTCTAACTGGAGCGACACATGTATGATGTAGGAAAGAAAGTTGCGTCTAACGAGCTGGCCGAACAAACAGAAGCATCTGCAACGAAATAGACTAGAATAAGGTGACATTACCAAAATAAAGGGAAAAGAATTGAACTTCCGGGCTATATCTAGACTCTCTCACAAATCGGACAACAACGGGGCACATTCCTGAGTGTAATGACAATGACAGCAACTTCCCCCAGCTCCACACACCTACATTCTATTTTGAAATATATATAATTGGACTTTTCGCACATTCATTATTAGTTGTGACGAGGTTCCCGTGCGGAAACCTAAATGTTCCGCTTTTATGCGAGCATTCATGGTCGGTGCTCATGTTAACCCCATTGTTGATAACAACCAAAACACAAAAAGAGACAGGAGACAATGGCACTGCAACCGCCGTGAGACTACCTTCACGTATGTAGCGCACTGTGGCATGTCGCCGCTAAATTTTGCTGTCTTTCCGGATTGTGTAGTCTGTCTGCAGAAGTCCGCACACATGAAGCCAGAGCAAAACAACGCTGTTCGAAAATGAAGACCCTGCAAAGTCACGGTAGAATCACACATGCAACCGCCAGCTTTCCTTTGCCAGTGCGAGGCGAGATCACGTGATCCAACCCTGTACGACACAGCACTCGCGCCTCCGGTGGTGGGCCTCACGCCCAATATGTAAGGGAAACTGCATTACCGACCCTTGATACACTAAACGGTGCAGCAAGCAATAGAGGAAGACAAGCGGTCGGTGCAGGGTGAATAAGTGGTCGAAAATACAGTGACAAGAGACTTTTCGAAAACAGTCAACCATAGATTCTTGGCTCTCTAACGCATTTGTAAGTAGTGTAAATAAACATCTTGTATATTATAGAAAGCAAATGTCAGTGAATTGCTGAATCAAACCCTTTTATAACGTACTGTTTCCTGTCATGCAAGTTTTGATTCATGTCAAACATTAGTTGGCAAAACATTAGAGCTCACTCAAACTCACTTATACATACTTCGCGCCTGGGGCTCATTCTAACCCACCAAAGTGTTCTTAAACGAGACTCGCTCGACATCAAGCTCGCTAAAATATTACTCACCCCTAATCAGTCAAGCACCTGGCTTATTTGAGTATGAGCGAGTCTCGACTAAGTCGACTCATAAGTGAGTTGCTGACCTTAGGTGTCAAGTTAAGGAGACGATCACAGAGCGCCCAGACTTAATTGGATAGAATAAACTGATCGATCAGATAGATACTACACAGACCGACTGACAGACAGATATGGTTAAGGTGCTCAACCCTTAAGGAAAGCCTCACTTTGAGGTTTCAGCTTTTCTGGTTTCTATGAATAGAAAGCACTTACGAGACATTTCGAAACTTGCCACTCTGTACTAGCACTGGTGTCCAAGCGATAGCCAACACACTGCCCTAAACGAGCCTTGGAATGCAAACCACAGGTCAACAGCATAAGAAAAAATGACTTCCTTGTTATTATGGCAGGACACCAACACTTGCTAAGCTAAAAAAAAAGAAATAATTAGAAAATTGATGTGTTTTTGAAACACCCGACAGCGTTGTACAGACCTTGTAGAGAATCTGCTGCAATCTAGCAGACACCGAGGGCATCTGTCCAATGTTGAAGGCTCGGCACGCTCCACCTGTGAAGGCACGGAATGTCCATATTAACGAGTGGTGGCAGATAGGGGCGGCAATGCCAACAAATTTTCGTGTGCCATGTTGCTCAGACTGAGGAAACTGGGATGCTAAAAAAATATTTGCAGGAGATTAAGTTCTATGTTATTTGGCTTTCTCGTGGCTGACGTGAAGGGACAGATCTTCTGCTCTTTTCGTTGCTTACAATTAAATGCCTGTTTATGTTCTCCGTTCTATCCAGATGTGGGACAGCATATGCGCTCATCACAGCACGCTCTCTCATGCCATGCCAGAATGAAACGGTTTTGGCACCGTATGAATGCAGGCACAGACAAACTGGCCTTTGCACGAGCTTCACAGTTGCAACACGACTACTCATGCTTGCCTCTATTGCTGTTTACAACATTACTTTGTCTATTACATTGTGATAACAATTACATATTAGCCACGTGGGTTCTGCCTGTCATCAATTCTCATCTCATGGAATGGTTGTGCTCGAACAATATAGCAGTTTCGCACTTGTAACAGTACAAGACGCAGTATCTGGCTAGTTCACGCCGTTTTGTGTGCTTTCACAATCTTTCACATATCGCAGTTTTGCATTCGCAACAAAACAACACTATCTCGTTAGATGACGTCGTTTTTGGTGATTTCACGATGCTACCTAGCTTCAACTAACATAACTCAACCTAACCTAACATTCGCACTTCTATCTAAAACACTCTATTACACTGCTTCATTCACAATTACGATATTTGCATGACCTCACAGTTTTTCACAAATCTATTACAGTACAGAACGCTGTATCTCGCTAAATCACATCGTTCTTTAAGGTTTCACGATGCTTGCATGCGCTTTAACGAGAATATCACAGTATAGCAGTTTCGCACTTGTAACGGTACAACACGCAGTATCTGGCTTGTTCATGCCGTTTTGTGTGCTTTCACAACATTTCACCTATCGCAGTTTCGTACTCGCAATAAAACAAAACTATCTTGTTATATGACGTCGTTTTTGGTGGTTTCACGACGCTACCTAGCTTAAACTAACCTAACCTAACCTAACCTTCGCACTTCTATCGTTAGAAAACGTTTTACTCGCTACTTTACAATGCTTTCTACAACATTACGACGGTTTCATGCGCTTTCACATTAGATATCGCAGTTCCCGACTTGTAATGGTGAAAAACACTGCATCTCACTAAGTGACATTGTTTAATGCGGTTTTACGACGGTTCATATCTTAACCTAACCTAACATGAGCGCTTGTATCTAAAAACGCTCTATTACACTGTTTCGTTCAATTTTACGATCAACGAAGTGAAAAAACAGCGCGTAACACAGGACACAGGACAGAGAAGAGACGGACGAGGCGCTGACAGAGAAGAGACGGACGAGGCGCTGACAGAGAAGAGACGGACGAGACGTTTTTGGTGGTCTCTTCTCTGTCCTGTGTCCTGTGTTACGCGCTGTTTTTTCACTTCGTTGACCATGTACCAACCGGCCCAAATAAGCACTTTAGTAATTTTACGATATTTGCATGACCGCACAGTTTTTCACCCACTTAGTACAGTACAGAACGCTGTATCTCGCTAAATGACATCGTTCTTGAAGGTTTCACGATGCTTGCAATCGCTTTAACGAGAATATCACAGTATAGCAGTTTCGCACTTGTAACGGTACAACACGCAGTATCTGGCTTGTTCATGCCGTTTTGTGTGTTTTCACAACATTTAACCTTTCGCAGTTTCGTACTCGCAATAAAACAACACTATCCCGTTAGATGACGTCGTTTTTGGTGGTTTCACGACGCTACCTAGCTTAAACTAACCTAACCTAACCTAACCTTCGCACTTCTATCGTTAGAAAACGTTTTACTCGCTACTTTACAATGCTTTCTACAACATTACGACGGTTTCATGCGCTTTCACATTAGATATCGCAGTTCCCGACTTGTAATGGTGAAAAACACTGCATCTCACTAAGTGACATTGTTTAATGCGGTTTTACGACGGTTCATATCTTAACCTAACCTAACATTCGCGCTTGTATCTAAAAACGCTCTATTACACTGTTTCGTTCAATTTTACGATATTTGCATGACCGCACAGTTTTTCACCCACTTAGTACAGTACAGAACGCTGTATCCCGCTATATGACATCGTTCTTTAAGGTTCCACGATGCTTGCATGCGCTTTCACGAGAATAACCCAATATACCAGTTTCGCACTTGTAACAGTACAAGACGCAGTATCTGGCTAGTTCACGCCGTTTTGTGTGCTTTCACAATAACTCACCTATCGCAGTTTCGTACTCGCAACAAAACAACACTATCTCATTAGATGACGTCGTTTTTGGTGGCTTCACGACGCTACCTAGTTTGAACTAACCTAACTCAACCTTACCTATCCTTTGCACTTCTAGCGTTAGAAAACGTTTTATTCGCTATTTTAAAATGCTTTTTAAAACATTACGACGGTTTCATGCATTTTCACATTAGATATCGCAGTTTCCGACTTGTAATGGTGAAAAACACATCTCATTGGCTGACATTCTTTAATGCGGTTTTATGACGCTTCATAACTTAATCTAACGTAACCTTCGAACTTGTATCTAAAAACGCTCGGTAACACTGTTTCGTTGACAATTACGATATTTGCATAACCTCAAAGTTTTTTCACCAACTTAGTACAGTACAGAACGCTGTATCTCGCTAAATGACATCGTTCTTTAAGGTTTCACGATGCTTGCAAGCACTTTCACGAGAATATCACATTAGCAGTTTCGCACTTGTAACGGTACAAGACGCAGTATCTGGCTAGTTCGTGCCGTTATGTGTGCTTTCACAATATTTCACATATCGCAGTTTCACACTCGCAACAAAACAACACTAACTCGTTAGAAGACGTCGTTTGTGGTGGTTTAACGACGCTACCTAGCTTCAAATAATATAACTCAACCTAACCTAACTTTCGCATCTCTAGCGTTAGAAAACGTTTTACTCGCTACTTTACAATGCTTTCTGCAACATTACGACGGTTTCATGCGCTTTCACATTATATATCGCAGTTTCCGACTTGTAGTGGTGAAAAACACTGCATCTCAATAGCTGAAATTGTTTATTGCGGTTTTATGACGCTTCATAACCTAACCTAACATTCGCGCTTGTATCTAAGAACGCTCTATTACACTGTTTCGTTCACAATTAGGATATTTGCATGACCTCACAGTTTTTCACCAACCTAGTACAGTACAGAACGCTGTATCTCGCTAAATGACATCGTTCTTGAAGGTTTCACGATGCTTTCATGCGCTTTCACGAGAATATCACAATATAGCAATTCCGCACTTGTAACGGTTTAAGACGCAGTATCTGGCTAGTTTATGCCATTTTGTGTGCTTTCACAATATTTCACCTATCGCAGTTTCGTACTCGCAATAAAACAACACAATCTCGTTAAATGACGTCGTTTTTGGTGGTTTCACGACGCTACCTAGCTTAAACTAACATAACTCAACCTAACAGAACCTTCGCACTTCCATCGTTAGAAAACGTTTTACTTTCTACTTTACAATGCTTTCTACAACTTTACGACGGTTTCATGCGCTTTCACAATAGATATTGCAGTGCCCGACTTGTAATGGTGAAAAACACTGCATCTCAGTAAGTGACAATGTTTAATGCGGTTTTACGACGCTTCATATCTTAACCTGACCTAACCTTCGCACTTGTAACTAAAAACGCTCTATTACACTGTTTCGTTCACAATTACGAAATTTGCATGACCTCACAGTTTTTCACCAACTTAATACAGTACAGAACGCTGTATCTCGCTAAATGACATCGTTCTTTAAGGTTTCACGATGCTTGCAATCGCTTTAACGAGAATATCACAGTATAGCAGTTTCGCACTTGTAACGGTACAACACGCAGTATCTGGCTTGTTCATGCCGTTTTGTGTGTTTTCACATTTCACCTTTCGCAGTTTCGTACTTGCAATAAAACAACACTATCCCGTTAGATGACGTCGTTTTTGGTGGTTTCACGACGCTACCTAGCTTAAACTAACCTAACCTAACCTAACCTTCGCACTTCTATCGTTAGAAAACGTTTTACTCGCTACTTTACAATGCTTTCTACAACATTACGATGGTTTCATGCGCTTTCACATTAGATATCGCAGTTCCCGACTTGTAATGGTGAAAAACACTGCATCTCACTAAGTGACATTGTTTAATGCGGTTTTACGACGGTTCATATCTTAACCTAACCTAACATTCGCGCTTGTATCTAAAAACGCTCTATTACACTGTTTCGTTCAAAATTACGATATTTGCATGACCGCACAATTTTTCACCCACTTAGTACAGTACAGAACGCTGTATCCCGCTATATGACATCGTTCTTTAAGGTTCCACGATGCTTGCATGCGCTTTCACGAGAATAACCCAATATACCAGTTTCGCACTTGTAACAGTACAAGACGCAGTATCTGGCTAGTTCACGCCGTTTTGTGTGCTTTCACAATAACTCACCTATCGAAGTTTCGTACTCGCAACAAAACAACACTATCTCATTAGATGACGTCGTTTTTGGTGGCTTCACGACGCTACCTAGCTTAAACTTACATAAGTCAACCTAACATAATCTTCGCACTCCTTTCGTTGGAAAACGTTTTCCTCGCTACTTTCCAATGCTTTCTGCAACATTATGACGTTTTCATGCGCTTTCACAATAGATATCGCAGTTTCCGACTTGTAATGATGAAAAACACTGCATCTCACTAAGTGACATTGTTTAATGCGGTTTTACGACGGTTCATATCTTAACCTAACCTAACCTTCGCACTTGTAACTAAAAACGCTCTATTACACTGTTTCGTTCACAATTACGATATTTGCATGACCTCACTGTTTTTCACCAACTTATTACAGTACAGAACGCTGTATCTCGCTAAATGAAATCGTTCTTTAAGGTTTCACGATGCTTGCATGCGCTTTAACGAGAATATCACTATACAGCAGTTTCGCACTTGTAACGGTACAAGACGCAGTATCTGGCTTGTTCATGCCGTTTTGTGTGCTTTCACAATATTTCACCTATCGCAGTTTCGTACTCGCAATTAAACAAAACTATCTCGTTAGATGACGTCGTTTTTGGTGGTTTCACGACGCTACCTAGCCTAAACTAACTCAACCTAACATAACCTTCGCACTACTTTCGTGTGAAATCGTTTTACTCGCTACTTTACAATGCTTTCTACAGCATTGCGCCGGTTTCGGAGGCTTTCACATTAGATATCGCAGTTCCCGACTTGTGATGCTGAAAAACACTGCATCTCACTAAGTGACATTGTTTAATGCGGTTTTACGACGGTTCATATCTCAACCTAACCTAACATTCGCGCTTGTATGTAAAAACGCTCTATTGCACTGTTTCGTTCACAATTACGATATTTGCATGACCTCACAGTTTTTCACCAACCTACTACCGTACAAAACGCTGTATCTCGCTAAATGACATCATTCTTTAAGGTATCACGATGCTTTCATGCGCTTCAACGAGAATATCACAGTACAGCAGTTTCGCACTTGTAACGGTACAAGACGCAGTATCTGGCTAGTTCACGCCGTTTTGTGTGCTTTCACAATAACTCACCTATCGCAGTTTCGTACTCGCAACAAAACAACACTATCTCGTTAGATGACGTCGTTTTTGGTGGCTTCACGACGCTACCTAGCTTGAACTAACATAACTCAACCTTACCTATCCTTTGCACTTCTAGCGTTAGAAAACGTTTTATTCGCTACTTTACAAAGCTTTCTACAACGTTACGACGGTTTCATGCGCTTTCACATTAGATATTGCAGTTTCCGACTTGTAATTGTTAAAGACACTGCATATCAATAGTTGACATTGTTTAATGCGGTTTTATGACGCTTCATGACTTAACCTAACCTAACCTTTGCACGTGTATCTAAAAACGCTCTATTACACTGTTTCGTTCACAACTACGATATTTGCATGACCTTACAGTGTTTCACCAACTAGTACAGTACAGAACGCTGTATCTAGCTAGATGAGATCGTTCTTTTAAGTTTCACGATGCTTGCATGCGCTTTCACGAGAATATCACAAAATAGCAGTTTCGCGCTTGTAACAGTACAAGACGCAGTATCTGGCTATTTCGTGCCGTTATGTGTGCTTTCACAATATTTCACATATCGCAGTTCCGCACTCGCAACAAAACAACACTATCTCAATAGATGACGTCATTTTTGGTGGTTTCACGACGCGACCTAGCTTAAACTAACACAACTCAACCTAACCTCACCTTCGCACTTCTAGCTTTAGAAAACGTTTTACTCGCTACTTTACAGTGCTTTCTGCAACATTACGACGGTTTCACGCGCTTTCACATTAGATATTGCAGTTTAAGATTTGTAATTGTGAAAAACACTGCATATCAACAGTTGACATTGTTTAATGCGGTTTTATGACGCTTCATAACGTAACCTATTCTTCGCCCTTGTTTCTAAAAACGCTCTGTTACACTGTTTCGTTCACAACTACGATATTTGCATGACCGCACATTTTTTCACCCACTTAGTACACTACAGAACGCTGTATCCCGCTAAATGACATCCTTCTTTAAGGTTCAACGATGCTTGCTTGCGCTTTCACGAGAATAACACGATATACCAGTTTCGCACTTGTAACAGTACAAGACGTAGTATCTGGCTAGTTCACGCCGTTTTGTGTGCTTTCACAATAACTCACCTATCGCAGTTTCGTACTCGCAACAAAACAACACTATCTCGTTAGATGATATCGTTTTTGGTGGCTTCACGACGCTACCTAGCTTGAACTAACATAACTCAACCTTACCAATCCTTTGCACTTCTAGCGTTAGAAAACGTTTTATTCGCTACTTTACAATGCTTTTTGCAACATTACGACGGTTTCATGCATTTTCACATTAGATATCGCAGTTTCCGACTTGTAATGGTGAAAAACACTACATCTCATTGGCTGACATTGTTTAATGCGGTTTTATGACGCTTCATAACTTAATCTAACCTAACCTTGGAACTTGTATCTAAAATCGCTCGGTTACACTGTTTCGTTGACAACTACGATATTTGCATGACCTCGAAGTTTTTTCACCAACTTAGTACAATACAGAACGCTGTATCTCGATAAATGACATCGTTGTTTAAGGTTTTACGATGCTTGCAAGCACTTTCACGAGAATATCACAATAGCAATTTCGCGCTCGTAACAGTACAAGACGCAGTATCTGGCTAGTTCGTGCCGTTATGTGTGCTTTCACAATATTTCACATATCGCACTTTCGCACTCGCCACAAAACGACACTAACTCGTTAAATGACGTCGTTTTTGGTGGTTTAATGACGCTACCTAGCTTTAAATAACATAACTCAACCTAACCTAACCTTCGCATCTCCAGCGTTAGAAAACGTTTTACTCGCTACTTTACATTGCTTTCTGCAACATTACGACGGTTTCATGCGCTTTCCCATTAGATATCGCAGTTTCCGACTTGTAATGGTGAAAAACGCTGCATCTCAGTAGCTGAAAATTTTTATTGCGGTTTTATGACGCTTCATAACTTTACCTAACAATCGTGCTTGTATCTAAAACGCTCTATTACACTGTTTCGTTCACGATTACGATATTTGCATGACCTCACAGTTTTTCACCAACCTAGTACAGTACAGAACGCTGTATCTCGCCAAATGACATCGTTCTATAAGGTTTCACGATGCTTTCATGCGCTTTCACGAGAATAACACAATATACCAGTTTCGCACTTGTAACAGTACAAGACGCAGTATCTGGCTAGTTCACGCCGTTTTGTGTGCTTTCACAATATTTCACATATCGCAGTTTCGTACTCGCAATAAAACAACACTATCTCGTTAGATGACGTCGTTTTTGGTGGTTTCATGACGCTACCTAGCTTAAACTAACATAACTCAACCTAACATAACCTTCGCACTTTTATCGTTAGAAAACGTTTTACTCGCTACTTTACAGTGCTTTCTACAACATAACGACGGTTCCATGCGCTTTCACAATAGATATCGCAGTTGCCGACTTGTAGTGGTGAAAAACGCTGCATCTCAATAGCTGACATTGTTTGATGCTTTTTTTTGCCGCTTCATGACTTAACCTAACCTAACCTTTACACTTGTATCTAAAAACGCTCCATTACACTGTTTCGTTCACAATTACGATATTTGCATGAACTTACAGTGTTTCACCAACTAGTACAGTACAGAACGCTACATCTGGCTAGATGACATCGTTCTTTAAGGTTTCACGATGCTTGCATGCGCTTTCACGAGAATATAACAAAATAGCAGTTTCGTACTTGTAACGGTACAAGACGCAGTATCCGGCTAGTTCATGCCGTTTTGTGTGCTTTCAAAATATTTCACCTATCCAGTTTCGTACTCGCAAAAAAATCAACACTATCTCAATAGATGACGTCATTTTTGGTGGTTTCACGACGCGACCTAGCTTAAACTAACACAACTCAACCTAACCTAACCTTCGCACTTCTAGCGTTAGAAAACGGTTTACTCGCTACTTTACAGTGCTTTCTGCCACATTACGACGGTTTCATGCACTTTCACAATAGATATCGCAGTTCCCGACTTGTAATGATGAAAAACACTGCATCTCACTAAGTGACATTGTTTAATGCGGTTTTACGACGATTCATATCTTAACCTAACCTAACCTTCGCACTTGTAACTAAAAAGGCTCTAATACACTGTTTCGTTCACAATTACGATATTTGCATGACCTCACAGTTTTTCACCAACCTAGTACAGTACAGAACGCTGTATCTCGCTAAATGACATCGTTCTTTGAGGTATCACGATGCTTTCATGCGCTTTCTCGAGAATAACACAATATACCAGTTTCACACTTGTAACAGTACAAGACGCAGTATCTGGCTAGTTCACGCCGTTTTGTGTGCTTTCACAAAAACTCACCTATCGCAGTTTCGTACTCGCAACAAAACAACACTATCTCGTTAGATGACGTCGTTTTTGGTGGCTTCACGACGCTACCTAGCTTGAACTAACATAACTCAACCTTACCTATCCTTTGCACTTCTAGCGTTAGAAAACGTTTTATTCGCTACTTTACAATGCTTTTTGCAACAATACGACGGTTTCATGCACTTTCACATTAGATGTCGCAGTTTCCGACTTGTAATGGTGAAAAACACATCTCATTGGCTGACATTGTTAAATGCGGTTTTATGACGCTTCATAACTTAATCTAACCTAACCTTCGAACTTGTATCTAAAATCGCTCGGTTACACTGTTTCGTTGAAAATTACGATATTTCATGACCTCAAAGTTTTTTTCACCAACTTAGTACAATACAGAGCGCTGTATCTCGCTAAATGACATCGTTCTTTAAGGTTTCACGATGCTTGCAAGCACTTTCACGAGAACATCACAATAGCAGTTTCACGCTTGTAACAGTACAAGACGCAGTATCTGGCTAGTTCGTGCCGTTATGTGTGCTTTCACAATATTTCGCATATCGCAGTTTCGCACTCGCAACAAAACAACACTAACTCGTTAAATGACGTCGTTTTCAGTAGTTTGACGACGCTACCTAGCTTAAAATAGCATAACACAACCTAACCTAACCTTCACATCTCTAGCGTTTGAAAACGTTTTACTCGCTACTTTACAATGCTTTCTCCAACATTACGACGGTTTCATGCGCTTTCACATTAGATATCGCAGTTTTCGACTTGTAATCGTGAAAAACACTGCATCTCAATAGCTCAAATTGTTTATTGCGGTTTTATGACGCTTCATAACCTGACCTAACATTCGCGCTTGTATCTAAAAACGCTCTATTACACTGTTTCGTTATATTTTACGATATTTGCATGACCGCACAGTTTTTCACCAACCTAGTATAGTACAGAACGCTGTATCTCGCTAAATGACATCGTTCTTAAAGGTTTCACGATGCTTTCATGCGCTTTCACGAGAATATCACAATATAGCAGTTTCGCACTTGTAACGGTCCAAGACGCAGTACCTGGCTAGTTTATGCCATTTTGTGTGCTTTCACAATATTTCACCTATCGCAGTTTCGTACTCGCAATAAAACAACACTATCTCGTTAGATGACGTCGTTTTTGGTGGTTTCACGACGCTACCTAGCTTAAACCTACATACCTCAACCTAACATAACCTTCGCACTTCTATCGTTAGAAAACGTTTTAGTCACTACTTTACAATGCTTTCTACAACATTACGACGGTTTCATGCGCTTTCACAATAGATATCGCAGTTCCCAACTTGTAATGGTGAAAAACACTGCATCTCACTAAGTGACATTGTTTAATGCGGTTTTACGAAGGTTCATATCTTAACCTAACCTAACATTCGCACTTGTATCTAAAACACTCTATTACACTGTTTCATTCACAATTACGATATTTGCATGACCTCACAGTTTTCACCAATCTATTACAGTGCAGAACGCTGTATCTCGCTAAATCACATCGTTCTTTAAGGTTTCACGATGCTTACATGCGCTTTAACGAGAATATCACAGTATAGCAGTTTCGCACTCGTAACGGTACAACACGCAGTATCTGGCTTGTTCATGCCGTTTTGTGTGCTTTCACAACATTTCACCTATCGCAGTTTAGTACTCGCAATAAAACAAAACTATCTCGTTAGATGACGTCGTTTTTGGTGGTTTGACGACGCTACCTAGCTTAAACCAACCTAACCTAACCTAACCTTCGCACTTCCATCGTTAGAAAACGTTTTACTCGCTACTTTACAATGCTTTCTACAACATTACGATGGTTTCATGCGCTTTCACATTAGATATCGCAGTTCCCGACTTGCAATGGTGAAAAACACTACATCTCACCAAGTGACATTGTTTAATGCGGTTTTACGACGGTTCATATCTTAACCTAACCTAACATTCGCGCTTGTATCTAAAAACGCTCTATTACACTGTTTCGTTGACAATTACGATATTTGCATGACCTCACAGTTTTTCACCTATCTATTACAGTACAGAACGCTGTATCTCGCTAAATGACATCGTTTTTTAAAGTTTCACGATGCTTGGAAGCACTTTCACGAGAATATCACAATAGCAGTTTCGCGCTTGTAACAGTACAAGACGCAGTATCCGGCTAGTTCGTGCCGTTATGTGTGCTTTCACAATATTTCACATATCGCAGTTTCGCACTCGCAACAAAACAACACTAACTCGTTAGATGACGTCGTTTTTGGCGGTTTAACGACGCTACCTAGCTTAAAATAACATAAATCAACCTAACCGAACCTTCGCATCTCTAGCGTTAGAAAACGTTTTACTCGCTACTTTACAATGCTTTCTACAACGTTACGACGGTTTCATGCGCTTTCACATTAGATATCGCAGTTTTCGACTTGTAATCGTGAAAAACACTGCATCTCAATAGCTCAAATTGTTTATTGCGGTTTTATGACGCTTCATAACCTGACCTAACATTCGCGCTTGTATCTAAAAACGCTCTATTACACTGTTTCGTTATATTTTACGATATTTGCATGACCGCACAGTTTTTCACCCACTTAGTACAGTACAGAACGCTGTATCCCGCTATATGACATCGTTCTTTAAGGTTCCACGATGCTTGCATGCGCTTTCACGAGAATAACCCAATATACCAGTTTCGCACTTGTAACAGTACAAGACGCAGTATCTGGCTAGTTCACGCCGTTTTGTGTGCTTTCACAATAACTCACCTATCGCAGTTTCGTACTCGCAACAAAACAACACTATCTCATTAGATGACGTCGTTTTTGGTGGCTTCACGACGCTACCTAGTTTGAACTAACCTAACTCAACCTTACCTATCCTTTGCACTTCTAGCGTTAGAAAACGTTTTATTCGCTATTTTAAAATGCTTTTTAAAACATTACGACGGTTTCATGCATTTTCACATTAGATATCGCAGTTTCCGACTTGTAATGGTGAAAAACACATCTCATTGGCTGACATTGTTTAATGCGGTTTTATGACGCTTCATAACTTAATCTAACGTAACCTTCGAACTTGTATCTAAAAACGCTCGGTTACACTGTTTCGTTGACAATTACGATATTTGCATAACCTCAAAGTTTTTTCACCAACTTAGTACAGTACAGAACGCTGTATCTCGCTAAATGACATCGTTCTTTAAGGTTTCACGATGCTTGCAAGCACTTTCACGAGAATATCACATTAGCAGTTTCGCACTTGTAACGGTACAAGACGCAGTATCTGGCTAGTTCGTGCCGTTATGTGTGCTTTCACAATATTTCACATGTCGCAGTTTCGCACTCGCAACAAAACAACACTAACTCGTTAGAAGACGTCGTTTGTGGTGGTTTAACGACGCTACCTAGCTTCAAATAATATAACTCAACCTAACCTAACTTTCGCATCTCTAGCGTTAGAAAACGTTTTACTCGCTACTTTACAATGCTTTCTGCAACATTACGACGGTTTCATGCACTTTCACATTATATATCGCAGTTTCCGACTTGTAGTGGTGAAAAACACTGCATCTCAATAGCTGAAATTGTTTATTGCGGTTTTATGACGCTTCATAACCTAACCTAACATTCGCGCTTGTATCTAAGAACGCTCTATTACACTGTTTCGTTCACAATTAGGATATTTGCATGACCTCACAGTTTTTCACCAACCTAGTACAGTACAGAACGCTGTATCTCGCTAAATGACATCGTTCTTGAAGGTTTCACGATGCTTTCATGCGCTTTCACGAGAATATCACAATATAGCAATTCCGCACTTGTAACGGTTTAAGACGCAGTATCTGGCTAGTTTATCCCATTTTGTGTGCTTTCACAATATTTCACCTATCGCAGTTTCGTACTCGCAATAAAACAACACAATCTCGTTAAATTACGTCGTTTTTGGTGGTTTCACGACGCTACCTAGCTTAAACTAACATAACTCAACCTAACAGAACCTTCGCACTTCTATCGTTAGAAAACGTTTTACTTTCTACTTTACAATGCTTTCTACAACTTTACGACGGTTTCATGCGCTTTCACAATAGATATTGCAGTGCCCGACTTGTAATGGTGAAAAACACTGCATCTCACTAAGTGACAATGTTTAATGCGGTTTTAAGACGCTTCATATCTTAACCTGACCTAACCTTCGCACTTGTAACTAAAAACGCTCTATTACACTGTTTCGTTCACAATTACGAAATTTGCATGACCTCACAGTTTTTCACCAACTTAATACAGTACAGAACGCTGTATCTCGCTAAATGACATCGTTCTTTAAGGTTTCACGATGCTTGCAATCGCTTTAACGAGAATATCACAGTATAGCAGTTTCGCACTTGTAACGGTACAACACGCATTATCTGGCTTGTTCATGCCGTTTTGTGTGTTTTCACATTTCACCTTTCGCAGTTTCGTACTTGCAATAAAACAACACTATCCCGTTAGATGACGTCGTTTTTGGTGGTTTCACGACGCTACCTAGCTTAAACTAACCTAACCTAACCTCACCTTCGCACTTCTATCGTTAGAAAACGTTTTACTCGCTACTTTACAATGCTTTCTACAACATTACGATGGTTTCATGCGCTTTCACATTAGATATCGCAGTTCCCGACTTGTAATGGTGAAAAACACTGCATCTCACTAAGTGACATTGTTTAATGCGGTTTTACGACGGTTCATATCTTAACCTAACCTAACATTCGCGCTTGTATCTAAAAACGCTCTATTACACTGTTTCGTTCAAAATTACGATATTTGCATGACCGCACAATTTTTCACCCACTTAGTACAGTACAGAACGCTGTATCCCGCTATATGACATCGTTCTTTAAGGTTCCACGATGCTTGCATGCGCTTTCACGAGAATAACCCAATATACCAGTTTCGCACTTGTAACAGTACAAGACGCAGTATCTGGCTAGTTCACGCCGTTTTGTGTGCTTTCACAATAACTCACCTATCGCAGTTTCGTACTCGCAACAAAACAACACTATCTCATTAGATGACGTCGTTTTTGGTGGCTTCACGACGCTACCTAGTTTAATCTAACCTAACTCAACCTTACCTATCCTTTGCACTTCTAGCGTTAGAAAACGTTTTATTCGCTACTTTACAATGCTTTTTAATACTTCACGACGGTTTCATGCATTTTCACATTAGATATCGCAGTTTCCGACTTGTAATGGTGAAAAACACTGCATCTCAATAGCTGACATTGTTTGATGCGTTTTTTTGTCGCTTCATGACTTAACCTAACCTAACAATTGCGCTTGTATCTAAAAACGCTCTACTACACTGTTTCGTACACAATTACGATATTTGCATGACCTCACAGTTTTTCACCAACTTATTACAGTACAGAACGCTCTATCTCGCTAAATGACAACGTTCTTTAAGGTTCCACGATGCTTGCATGTGCTTTAACGAGAATATCACAATACCGCAGTTTCGCACTTGTAACGGTACAATATGCAGTATCTGGCTTGTTCATGCCGTTTTGTGTGCTTTCACAATATTTCACGTATCGCAGTTTCGTCTTCCCAATAAAACAACACTATCTCGTTAGATGACGTCATTTTTGGTGGTTTCACGACGCTAGCTAGCTTAAACTTACATAAGTCAACCTAACATAATCTTCGCACTCCTTTCGTTGGAAAACGTTTTCCTCGCTACTTTCCAATGCTTTCTGCAACATTATGACGGTTTCATGCGCTTTCACAATAGATATCGCAGTTTCCGACTTGTAATGATGAAAAACACTGCATCTCACTAAGTGACATTGTTTAATGCGGTTTTACGACGGTTCATATCTTAACCTAACCTAACCTTCGCACTTGTAACTAAAAACGCTCTATTACACTGTTTCGTTCACAATTACGATATTTGCATGACCTCACTGTTTTTCACCAACTTATTACAGTAGAGAACGCTGTACCTCGCTAAATGAAATCGTTCTTTAAGGTTTCACGATGCTTGCATGCGCTTTAACGAGAATATCACTATACAGCAGTTTCGCACTTGTAACGGTACAAGACGCAGTATCTGGCTTGTTCATGCCGTTTTGTGTGCTTTCACAATATTTCACCTATCGCAGTTTCGTACTCGCAATTAAACAAAACTATCTCGTTAGATGACGTCGTTTTTGGTGGTTTCACGACGCTACCTAGCCTAAACTAACTCAACCTAACATAACCTTCGCACTTCTTTCGTGTGAAATCGTTTTACTCGCTACTTTACAATGCTTTCTACAGCATTGCGCCGGTTTCGGAGGCTTTCACATTAGATATCGCAGTTCCCGACTTGTGATGCTGAAAAACACTGCATCTCACTAAGTGACATTGTTTAATGCGGTTTTACGACGGTTCATATCTTAACCTAACCTAACCTTCGCACTTGTAACTAAACAGGCTCTAATACACTGTTTCGTTCACAATTACGATATTTGCATGACCTCACAGTTTTTCACCAACCTAGTACAGTACAGAACGCTGTATCTCGCTAAATGACATCGTTCTTTGAGGTATCACGATGCTTTCATGCGCTTTCACGAGAATAACACAATATACCAGTTTCACACTTGTAACAGTACAAGACGCAGTATCTGGCTAGTTCACGCCGTTTTGTGTGCTTTCACAAAAACTCACCTATCGCAGTTTCGTACTCGCAAGAAAACAACACTATCTCGTTAGATGACGTCGTTTTTGGTGGCTTCACGACGCTACCTAGCTTGAACTAACATAACTCAACCTTACCTATCCTTTGCACTTCTAGCGTTAGAAAACGTTTTATTCGCTACTTTACAATGCTTTTTGCAACATTACGACGGTTTCATGCACTTTCACATTAGATGTCGCAGTTTCCGACTTGTAATGGTGAAAAACACATCTCATTGGCTGACATTGTTAAATGCGGTTTTATGACGCTTCATAACTTAATCTAACCTAACCTTCGAACTTGTATCTAAAATCGCTCGGTTACACTGTTTTGTTGAAAATTACGATATTTGCATGACCTCAAAGTTTTTTTCACCAACTTAGTACAGTACAGAGCGCTGTATCTCGCTAAATGACATCGTTCTTTAAGGTTTCACGATGCTTGCAAGCACTTTCACGAGAACATCACAATAGCAGTTCCACGCTTGTAACAGTACAAGACGCAGTATCTGGCTAGTTCGTGCCGTTATGTGTGCTTTCACAATATTTCGCATTTCGCAGTTTCGCACTCGCAACAAAACAACACTAACTCGTTAAATGACGTCGTTTTCAGTAGTTTGACGACGCTACCTAGCTTAAAATAGCATAACACAACCTAACCTAACCTTCACATCTCTAGCGTTTGAAAACGTTTTACTCGCTACTTTACAATGCTTTCTCCAACATTACGACGGTTTCATGCGCTTTCACATTAGATATCGTAGTTTCCGGCTTGTAATGGTGAAAAACACTGCATCTCAATAGCTGACATTGTTGGATGCGGTTTTTTGTCGCTCAATGACTTAACCTAACCTAACCTTTGCACTTGTATCTAAAAACGCTCTATTACACTGTTTCGTTCACAATTACGACATTTGCATGACCTCACAATTTTTCACCAACCTAGTATAGTACAGAACGCTGTATCTCGCTAAATGAAATCGTTCTTAAAGGTTTCACGATGCTTTCATGCGCTTTCACGAGAATATCCCATATAGCAGTTTCGCACTTGTAACGGTCCAAGACGCAGTACCTGGCTAGTTTATGCCATTTTGTGTGCTTTCACAATATTTCACCTATCGCAGTTTCGTACTCGCAATAAAACAACACTATCTCGTTAGATGACGTCGTTTTTGGTGGTTTCACGACGCTACCTAGCTTAAACTAACATAACTCAACCTAACATAACCTTCGCACTTCTATCGTTAGAAAACGTTTTAGTAACTACTTTACAATGCTTTCTACAACATTACGACGGTTTCATGCGCTTTCACAATAGATATCGCAGTTCCCAACTTGTAATGGTGAAAAACACTGCATCTCACTAAGTGACATTGTTTAATGCGGTTTTACGAAGGTTCATATCTTAACCTAACCTAACATTCGCACTTGTATCTAAAACACTCTATTACACTGTTTCATTCACAATTACGATATTTGCATGACCTCACAGTTTTTCACCAATCTATTACAGTACAGAACGCTGTATCTCGCTAAATCACATCGTTCTTTAAGGTTTCACGATGCTTGCATGCGCTTTAACGAGAATATCACAGTATAGCAGTTTCGCACTTGTAACGGTGCAACACGCAGTATCTGGCTTGTTCATGCCATTTTGTGTGCTTTCACAACATTTCACCTATCGCAGTTTAGTACTCGCAATAAAACAAAACTATCTCGTTAGATGACGTCGTTTTTGGTGAATTGACGACGCTACCTACCTTAAACCAACATAACCTAACCTAACCTTCGCACTTCCATCGTTAGAAAACGTTTTACTCGCTACTTTACAATGCTTTCTACAACATTACGATGGTTTCATGCGCTTTCACATTAGATATCGCAGTTCCCGACTTGCAATGGTGAAAAACACTACATCTCACCAAGTGACATTGTTTAATGCGGTTTTACGACGGTTCATATCTTAACCTAACCTAACATTCGCGCTTGTATCTAAAAACGCTCTATTACACTGTTTCGTTGACAATTACGATATTTGCATGACCTCACAGTTTTTCACCAATCTATTACAGTACAGAACGCTGTATCTCGCTAAATGACATCGTTTTTTAAAGTTTCATGATGCTTGGAAGCACTTTCACGAGAATATCACAATAGCAGTTTCGCGCTTGTAACAGTACAAGACGCAGTATCCGGCTAGTTCGTGCCGTTATGTGTGCTTTCACAATATTTCACATATCGCAGTTTCGCACTCGCAACAAAACAACACTAACTCGTTAGATGACGTCGTTTTTGGCGGTTTAACGACGCTACCTAGCTTAAAATAACATAAATCAACCTAACCTAACCTTCGCATCTCTAGCGTTAGAAAACGTTTTACTCGCTACTTTACAATGCTTTCTACAACGTTACGACGGTTTCATGCGCTTTCACATTAGATATCGCAGTTTTCGACTTGTAATCGTGAAAAATACTGCATCTCAATAGCTGACATTGTTTGATGCGGTTTTTTGTCGCTTCATGACTTAACCTAACCTAACCTTTTCACTTGTATCTAAAAACGCTCTAATACACTGTTTCGTTCAAAATTACGATATTTGCATGACCTTACAGTGTTTCACCAGCTAGTACAGTACAGAACGCTGTATCTAGCTAGATGACATCGTTCTTTAAGGTTCCACGATGCTTGAATGCGCTTTCACGAGAATATCACAAAATAGCAGTTTCGCACTTGTAACGGTGCAAGACGCAGTATCCGGCAAGCTCATGCCGTTTTGTGCGCTTTCAGAGTATTTCACCTATCCAGTTTCGTACTCGCAAAAAAACAACACTATCTCAATGGATGACGTCATTTTTGGTGGTTTCACGACGCGACCTAGCTTAAACTAACACAACTCAACCTAACCTAACCTTCGCACTTCTAGCGTTAGAAAACGTTTTACTCGCTACTTTACAGTGTTTTCTGCAACATTACGACGGTTTCATGCGCTTTCACATAGACATCGCAGTTTCCGACTTGTAAAGGTGAAAAACACTGCATCCCACTAAGTGACATTGTTTAATGCGGTTCTACGACGGTTCATATGTTAACCTAACCTAACATTCGCACTTGTATCTAAAAACACTCTATTACACTGTTTCGTTCACAATTAGGATATTTGCATGACCTCACAGTTTTTCACTAATCTATTACAGTACAGAACGCTGTATCTCACTAAATGACATCGTTCTTTAAGGTTTCACGATGCTTTCATGCGCTTTCACGAGAATAACACAATATACCAGTTTCGCACTTGTAACAGTACAAGACGCAGTATCTGGCCTGTTCACGCCGTTTTGTGTGCTTTCACAATAACTCACCTATCTCAGTTTCGTACTCGCAACAAAACAACACTATCTCGTTACATGACGTCGTTTTTGGTGGCTTCACGACGCTACCTAGCTTGAACTAACATAACTCAACCTTACCTATCCTTTGCACTTCTAGCGTTAGAAAACGTTTTATTCGCTAGTTCACAATGCCTTTTGCAAAATTACTACGGTTTCTTGCGTTTTCATATTAGATATCGCAGATCCCGACTTGTAATGGTGAAAAACACTGCATCTCACTAAGTGACATTGTTTAATGCGGTTTTACGACGGTTGATATCTTAACCTAACCTAACATTCGCACTTGTATCTAAAAACACTTTATTACACTGTTTCGTTCACAATTAGGATATTTGCATGACCTCACAGTTTTTCACCAATCTATGACAGTACAGAACGCTGCATCTCGCTAAATGACATCGTTCTTTAAGGTTTCACGATGCTTGCATGCGCTTTAACGAGAATATCACAGTATAGCAGTTTCGCACTTGTAACGGTACAACACGCAGTATCTGGCTTATTCATGCCGTTTTTTGTGCTTTCACAACATTTCACCTATCGCAGTTTCGTACTCGCAATAAAACAACACTATCTCGTTAGATGACGTCGTTTTTGGTGGCTTTACGACGCTACTTAGCTTGAACTAACATAACTCAACCTAACCTAACCTTTGCACTTCTAGCGCTAGAAAACATTTTATTCGCTACTTTACAATACTTTTTGCAACATTACGACGGTTTCATGCACTTTCACATTAGATATCGCTGTGTCCGACTTGTAATGGTGAAAAACACTACATCTCATTGTCTGACATTGTTTATTACGGTTCTATGACGCTTCATAACTTAATCTAACCTAACATTCGCGCTTATATCTAAAAACGCTCTATTACACTGTTTCGTTCACAATTACAATATTTGCATGCGCTCACAGTTTTTCACCAACCTAGTACAGTACACAACGCTGTATCTCGCTAAATGACATCGTTCTTTAAGGTTTCACGATGCTTGCATGCGCCTTCACGAGAATATCACAAAATAGCAGTTTCGCGCTTGTAACAGTACAAGACGCAGTATCTGGCTAGTTCGTGCCGTTATGTGTGCTTTCACATTATTTCACATATCGCAGTTTCGCACTCGCAACAAAACAACACTATCTCAATAAATGACGTCATTTTTGGTGGTTTCACGACGCGACCTAGCTTAAACGAACTTAACCTAACCTAACCTTCGCACTTCTATCGTTAGAAAACGTTTTACTCGCTACTTTACAGTGCTTTCTGCAACAATACGAAGGTTTCATGCGCTTTCACATTAGATATCGCAGTTTCCGACTTGTAGTTGTGAAAAACACTGCATATCATTAGTTGACATTGTTTAATGCGGTTTTATGACGCTTCATAACCTAACCTAACCTTCGCACTTGTATCTAAAAACGCTCTGTTACACTGTTTCGTTCACAATTACGATATTTGCATGACCGCACATTTTTTCACCCACTTATTACAGTACAGAAGGCTGTATCCCGCTAAATGACATCGTTCTTTAAGGTTCCACGATGCTTGCTTGCGCTTTCACGAGAATAACACAATATAGCAGTTTCGCACTTGTAACAGTACAAGACGCAGTATCTGGCTAGTAGACGCCGTTTTGTGTGCTTTCACAATAACTCACCTATCGCAGTTTCGTTTTCGCAACAAAACAACACTATCTCGTTAGATGACGTCGTTTTTGGTGGCTTCACGACGCTACTTAGCTTGAACTAACATAACTCAACCTAACCTAACCTTTGCACTTCTAGCGCTAGAAAACATTTTATTCGCTACTTTACATTGCTTTTTGCAACATTACGATGGTTTCATGCACTTTCACATTAGATATCGCTGTGTCCGACCTGTAATGGTAAAAAACACTGCATCTCACTAAGTGACATTGTTTAATGCGGTTTTACGACTGTTCACATCTTAACCTAACCTAACATTCGCACTTGTATCTAAAAACGCTTTATTACACTGTTTCATTCACAATTACGATATTTGCATGACCTCACAGTTTTTCACCCACTTAGTACAGTACAGAACGCTGTATCCCGCTAAATGACATCGTACTTTAAGGTTCCACGATGCTTGCTTGCGCTTTCACGAGAATAACACAATATAGCAGTTTCGCACTTGTAACAGTACAAGACGCAGTATCTGGCTAGTTGACGCCGTTTTGTGTGCTTTCACAATAACTCACCTATAGCAGTTTCGTTTTAGCAACAAAACAACACTACCTCGTTAGATGACGTCGTTTTTGGTGGCTTCACGACACTACCTAGCTTGAACTAACATAACTCAACCTAACCTAACCTTTGCACTTCTAGCGCTAGAAAACATTTTATTCGCTACTTTACAATGCTTTTTGCAACATTACGACGGTTTCATGCGCTTTCACATTAGATATCGCAATTTCCGACTTGTAGTAGTGAAAAACACTGCATATCAATAGTTGACATTGTTTAATGCGGTTTTATGACGCTTCATAACCTAACCTAACCTTCGCACTTGTATCTAAAAACGCTCTGTTACACTGTTTCGTTCACAATTACGATATTTGCATGACCGCACATTTTTTCACCCACTTAGTACAGTACAGAACGCTGTATCTTGCTAAATGACATCGTTCTTTAAGGTTTCACGATGCTTTCATGCGCTTTCACGAGAATATCACAATATAGCAGTTTCGCACTTGTAATGGTCCAAGACGCAGTATCTGGCTAGTTGGTGCCGTTATGTGTGCTTTCACAATATTTCACATATCGCAGTTTCGCACTCGCAACAAAACAACACTATCTCAATAAATGACGTCATTTTTGGTGGTTTCACGACGCGACCTAGCTTAAACTAACACAACTCAACCTAACCTCACCTTCGCACTTCTAGCATTAGAAAACGTTTTACTCGCTACTTTACAGTGCTTTCTGCAACATTACGACGGTTTCATGCGCATTCACATTAGATATCGCAATTTCCGACTTGTAATGGTGAAAAACACTGCTTCTCAATAGCTGAAATTGTTTATTGCGGTTTTATGACGCTTCATAACTTAACCTAACCTAACCTTCGCACTTGTATTTAAAAACGCTCTGTTACAATGTTTGGTTCACAATTGCGATTTTATCATGACCTCACAGTTTTTCACCAACTTAGTACACTACAGAACGCTGTATCTCGCTAATGACATCGTTCTTTAAAGTTTCACGATTCTTGCATGCGCTTTCACGAGAATACCACAATATAGAAGTTTCGCCCTTGTAACGGTACAAGACGCAGTATCTGTCTAGTTCAATGCCGTTTTTGTGTTTTCACATTATTTCACCTATCGCAGTTTTGCACTCGCTACAAACCAACACTATCTCGTTAGATGTCGTCGTTTTCGGTAGTTTCACGACGCTACCTAGCTTGAACATAACTCAACCTAACCTAACCCAGGCAGCACTCCGGCGATGGACCGATCTTGGACCGGTATTGGCTAACGTCGCTGCAATATTGGCCAGAGGTTGGCAAATCGGCAAAGATCAACTTCTGCCGATGTAGGACCGCCGTTCAAGCCAACCTGGGGCCGACGTCCTGCCGTTGCATTTGCCGACACCCAGCCGACGGCGGCCCACTCTACACATACCAATGAAGGCCCGTCCTTTCACCGACGCAGTTGCCAACATACATCCAGCATAGGACCAATCTCGGGCCACTTTGTAGCCAATGAAATGCCGGTTTTACGCCAGCATTCACTTTACGACGAATATTGGCTACCATTGGCTTGCCAATTTTACACCGTGATTAATATGGGCTTTTTACTACTGGCATTTCTTTGCCGGTGGACTTTACATTACATCCCCAGAATCACCTCTAGCAGCTTATAGCGCCCTGTACGAGCTTGGCAGCGTAGTGTACTTCAAGGCGACTGACCACTGGAAGACTAGTGTAGAAGCACTACAGGATTTCACTAAATCGTCCAATTTTGCCTTTTTTCTTGCATTGCCTATTATCCTCCCCACATGTAGAGCATAAGACATACATTTTTCTTCAGTTTCGTGAAAATGGGCTGTTCTATTATGTATTAGCTAAAAAAACATTAACTAAAGTAACTGCTCCGTGCAAATATTCCGCACACTAGCAATCTATAAATAAGAATACCAGAACACAATATTTTGTAACCTTATTTCTGAGTATACTAAGCCAAACTATTTATTTCAGTTCGGCTTTTGAAGTTGCTGCAGTTCAGTAATGAAGCCCGAACTAGGAGGCGAGTACAGCAAGGCTCTATCGGCATAGGGCTGGCCAGAGAAGCAGAGGTTGGGCAATGACTCAGAGGCTGCAGCAGCAGATGAGGCAATGAAAGTGGGCTTCCAAGGGTCCTGCAAGCAGCGATTGGGCAGGAAACCAACCATCACAGGCTGTCGCAGATCCCTGCTCCAAGGGGCAGCAGCGACCGGGCTGCAAATCTATGAACACATCGGTAAAGTGCCTTTCCTAACCTCCATCAAGGCCAACAAACTTCAACAGCCACGTCTTGATGAAACGCTGTGCTTTTTCAGACACCTGCATACGTAAATAGAAATAAACACCTCAAGATAAGTTCTAAGCACTGCAGTATAACATATATGCAAGCAAAAACAATGAACAACAATGATAGTAGGTGTTATAATGTACTATCCAGATCAAATGCCATGTGGCCATTATGGAATAAAATGAACAAATACTTCAACTGTCATTGTGCAAAAAAAATCTGCCACAGACCAAAATATTATCTGCCACAGACCAAAATATTCAGGAATAGGTTTCAATTAAAGTTGATTAAAACAAGCTTGTTTGACTAATTGACGAATAGACACCAGGTCTTTCATGATTTCTACACATGATTTACAGGGTTGCAAGCCAGGTGAACTAGTCTGCAGCTATAGCCTATGGCTGTATAAATTTATAACAGGACAACAAGACACACGACTGCACGAACTTTCAACTCTGGATTATTCTTCGGCACACGTCAGCTAATACTGCACAAGAGGATGACAGACCACCAGATAGACAACACAAGATAAAAGAATCTATGCTAACCCAATTTCAGCACTGACACTTGTGGATTATTGCAAGGCTCCTGTACCAAGTTTAAAATGGTATCTCCAAAGGCTATGAAAGATGTGCTGATGTGGTTCCCTACGTTGTTCTTTTCGCTATAAATAAACCTCCGAAATTTCATGTGCTTTTGGAGACTTGCATGATCTGAAGTCTTGGTTTTATAGGAGACCAGGACTGGATAGGTAGCTCACCAAAAAGCCGTACTTGACAGAAATTCGCGACACAATACAGCCATTTGCGAACCGGCTGCAGAGAGAGAACGTACTCTTGGCGCTACCGTGCTTCATTCTGGAACGATAAGCTCTAAAAGCCATTGCGCCAGTAATACTGTACTGTGGCTAAAAAAACTGTCAGAAGGCTACTCTCACATAAATAATACTTAAAAATAGAGAGGAGCTCTGCAAAGCGGACTGCATCTATGCATGTGGCATTGAAGAAACAGTGTTGTGCAGTGATGGCAACTTCCTCGTGATCATTTCCTGGTTGGGACATTGTGCTATTGTAGTACTGGCTTATATGCCCGTGCGGCAACGATACTACACTGCGCACTTCTATAATAAAAAAAACGAATAAGTAGTGGCTGCAGCATCACTTTTTCTGGCGGCATATGCACACCCTGTCTGTGGAATGCATGTACGTTGATGTTGATCAGGCGAACAACTGTGGCAGCATAGCACGGGTGGTGTCGCGGTCGTATGGTTGATAGCGCGGGATGGATTTCCTGACCATAACGGCTGCATTTAGATGGGGACGAAATATAAAAAGAACACCCGCGAACCAAAAGCTATGTGCACATTGGAGAACCCCAAGCGGTCACTATCTTTGTACGCACACTACAGCGTACCTCACAATGATATCTTGTTGGCACATTAAAGCCTAGCAATTATCGATGTTGAACAGACATGTTTATTTTAGGCCGACACAGGGAAGCGGAAAAAACTGAAACTGCGTGTTAGGTGAACTAAACAACAAGTAAACGTCGAAGACATTTGATACTTCTCTAGCAATGCACAAATTCCGATGTTACTTAGCCACAGCAGCAAGTGAGAAAATCGCCTACTGAATTGGCTGGCTCCATAAAGCTAAGCTTTGAGTAATCCGCTCCTTTGTAACAAGAACCCTGTCTTTTGCACAAATTAAGTTAAGCAGAGGCACTTCAGCATCGAGTTTTTACCGCAAGAGTATCTTTTAGACAGCCCAGAGGCGTATGAACGTGGCCTGCACAAGTGTTGTGGGCAATTCACTTTTCCTTTACACGCAACCGTTTACAAAAAAAAGACTACCTGCCTATCGTTTTGTTCACTACACGCACCAGATGAAGTTTGCTGAAGGTGGTTAAATGGACGGACGCATGGAAACTTTGTTAGTCTTGAACTTCACTACTCAACGCTCAGTGGGCCAGACAAAAAAAAGTTTACAATGCCGTTTGTTGCATAATGTGCTCGTTTCATTTCCAGCCAAACACCAATCGAGCAAAACAAGGTATCTTTGAGGTAAAACATCTTGATTGCGGAGGCACATGTATGAATAAATTTTCATACAACTGTGAGGTTGCTAGAACAGAAAACAGTTGTAGATAACTCAAATGAACTTTTCATTGTGTAACTTTGTGCTAGCCTTTTTTCTCAATCATACACAGCCGAAAACAACATTGTCACAAAGCTGCCCACACGACGTAGAGTCATTTGCCCCACCCCACCTCCCCACCACAATAGAGCCATTTGTATTGAAAATTGGGATCAGTAGGACACTCCGTAGTGTGAGGAAATATTTTATGAACGTTCTGCCATTCTTCATTTGCCTTTATATTGACGATTCTGCAGCAAGAGAAAAAAACATGAAAAATCTGTCACAACGTAACCCGATTTCATCGTAGTACAGGTCTTCGACATCTAAGCTAAATTCACTGCATGTCTTCGGATTATTCTGCCACAGAAATATCACGATAGCCCCTGCATTGGGCACAAGAAAGGGATCACAATAATGCTATGCCTTGCCCCAAAAAGAACTCAAGACTGCTGTTAAGTCGCTAGAACACAAGGGTCAACGACAAGGCCGAGTTCAATGAAGTGATAGGACTAAAATGTCAGTGAACCTCTCATGTTTCATTTCATTTCATTTCATTTTATTACCTTAAAGGCCCCATTGAAGGGGTATTACATACGGGGTGGGTACATATATGAGACGTGAAAGCCATTTTTTTTTACAATGCAAGGTAGTTTGTTACGGTGTTCAAAAAGGTGGTAGGACAGGTTATGGCGGTTATTTCGTTAGAAAGGCCGTTCCAGTCCGTAGCTGCACGAAAAAAGAATGAGGACGAAAAAGTGATGGTGCGCGTACGCGGCCGCTCAACTTGTTGCGGGTGACCAGTGCGATGGGAGATGCGGGCCGGAGGAAGAATGTATGGTGGCCTGCCGAGCGAGCTGTAAAAAAACTTGTGAAAATGGGAAAGACTAGAAATGCGGCGACGAGATGCAAGCAATGATAGGCCAGATTCTGCTTTCAGTGCTGATATGCTGACGTCATAAGAGTACGTAGAATGAATAAATCGTGTGGCTTGATTTTGAAGTGACTCGAGTTGATCGATGAGATATGCTTGATGCGGGCCCCAAATGGCTGATGCGTATTCTATCTTCGTCCTTACGAGAGATTGATAAGTTAGTAATTTGACTAAAAGCTAGTAATTCAATAAAATCAAATATTGCTTCAAAGCAATGTTTGTAGTGACTCCAGCAGTTGCACCAGCAGTTGCCAATATTTTCTTGAAGGTACACTAAAGAGAACTAATGTCTCAGTTTAGACTGCCACGCGGCACACAGAGACCTCTCAAGCCACAAGTTCATTTTCAGCGAAGAAAATATTAGGGATGAAGTTTATTTTTTATTTTGTGATGCTAATTTTTGAAAATGAATTGTATTTTCGCAACATTGGCTTGATGAATATTTCTGAAATTTTGTATCTTAGGTCCATCACACCGACAGATAACAGTGTACTTAATTTTGATGAATCAATATTTACATATTTACAATATTTAAAAATTCGGAACAAATCATTAAAGATCCCGAACACATTGCTAATGAGATGAACAAGTTTTTTCAGTCAGTTTTCACGAAACATACCAGTAATGCGCTACTACCTCCTTATACTGTGAAAATACCCATGGAAGAATTAATCGTAAATGAGGAGGGCATACTTTCTCTATTACAAAAGCTTGATCAAAAGAAATCTACGGGCCCCGATCAAATCACTAACTCATTTTTAAGCCGATACGCTAATTGGACATCTAAGTATCTCTTTAAAATATACACGCTATCTCTTCAAACTTCACAGATACCAGACGACTGGTGCAATGCTGTAGTAGTTCCTATACATAAATCAGGCCCCAAACTAGAAATAAGCAACTACCGCCCAGTGTCACTTACGAGTTCGTGCTGCAAAATAATGGAACATGTAATTTTCAAGGCCATAATAACCCACCTAGAAACAAACGAACTTCTCTACAAACAACAGCATGGTTTCAGATCAGGCCTCTCAACTATAACCCAATTAGCTGAATTAACTCATGACATAGCCAACGCAATCAACGATAACGTCCAATTAGATGCTATATTTTTAGACTTTTCTAAGGCGTTCGACATTGTCCCACATCTGGATTTAGTCAAAAAACTAACGGCTTTTGGTATTGATATCAAAATAATATCCTGGATCAACAACTTCTTAACTAAACGGAAACAAAGCGTTAAAATTAACAATCAGCTATCAGAACCACTTGATGTTTATTCTGGTGTACCTCAGGGATCGGTTCTTGCACCTCTGCTATTTTTAATGTTTATTAACGACATCCACTTTTCCGTTGAGAACCCTATTCAGATGCGTCTGTTTGCCGACGACTGTGTCGTGTACACAGTCGTGCGCAATTCAGACGACCAAACTAAACTTAACAATTCACTTCAGGCAATTTATTCCTGGTGCAATACTTGGGGCATGAAATTAAACACATCAAAAACGCATTGCATTTCTTTTACAAATAAGAAATCCCCCCTTAACTATACATATAGGATTGGAAACTCAATTATCGAAAAATGCAATCAAGTAAAATACCTAGGCATTACACTCACGCCGAATCTTAACTGGGAACCACACATCTTGGCCATGTGTCAGAAAGCGGAAAAGAAATTATCTTTCTTAAGAAGAAAACTGCGCAATGCACCACCACATATTAAAATAAATGCCTACAAAACACTAATTAGACCATGTTTAGAGTACGCCGATCTCATCTGGAGTCCACATCAAAAGTACCTGATTAGTAAAATAGAACGAATACAAAAATTGGCAGTAAGGTTCGTATATTCAGAATTCGCGAGGCAGTCCAGTACCGCAGATTTACTCGCAAGGGCAAACTTAAAACAACTTTTTCAACGCAGAATAATCTCACGATTAAAATTCCTTTACCAATTATATCATGGTCATTTCCACATATCACGCTCTCATTATCTGCAAGATCCACTTAAACAATCATTCCGACTAAATCATTCTAAAACAATACGCCAACCTTTAAGTCGTGTAAACGCTCACAAACATTCACTTTTTCCGTCAGCTATCTCCCTCTGGAACAGCCTACCCAACGACATTGTTTGTTGTAGTACGATTGACTCTTTCATCAACCGCATACAGTGTATTGAATTTGCACCATGATTTTTTTTTCTTTTTTTGTTTGTTCATTTTTTTTTCTCTGGCAATGTATGTATTTCGATGTATCTGTGTACCCACTCCTGCTTGGGCCGTGAAGGGCCTGCAGTATATTCAAATAAAAAAAAAATATTTACATGAGACCCAGTACACGTGTTTGAATTTTATGATGTCACCTGGTTTCGTGCGAAAATATCAAGTGAGCGTCTCCACCCAAATTTTCTTTTGGTGCGTTATCTCAATTACCAAGCGTCGTTTCGCGGTAAGGGTGGTATTTCCTGGATTGAGAAATTGTACATCACTAATACGCGTAAAATGTTTTTGGTTTTAGTGTCTTTAAAACGTGTACCGAGACAATTTTGAGACATCGCAAAAGGGACATTTTTAGTTTCCTCGGTATGCAAGCAGTATTACCACTTGCCACACAATAGTCAGCCAGCGTGCATGAGATAGTTACTTTGACTTTAAAGTTTTTGTTCCAACGTATTGGACACAATGGAGTGGACATCATCATGACGAGTCAACAAGGTTCCTCCGAGTTTGAAAACGGAGTTTCCATGCAGCCTGAATCACAGAAATCACTGTTATGGTCAATAGGGACAATGCACTCATGGTTTATATGTACCACGAGCAGATCGCTTTTCTGCCATTAGTACGTAGCAAATTGCCAAGTTCCTGCAACGTCACACTGCCTTGTCATATCACAGAGAAGCCACCCACTTGATATCGAAATTGATAGTGTCTTTTAAAAGTAGAGGTATTAAAAAAATTGCCCGCAGCTTCCCTCGGGGGAACACTGAGGAGGTTGCGGAGCATATAATTGGTTAACGGGGTGTTAAAGTGCGACTTACTTGGGTCGATGGCTAAATTGGTTAACGTGGTTGTGAAATGGGGTGTTAAATTGCGACTTACTTGGGTCGATGGCTAAATTGGTTAACGTGGTTGTAGGAGGGGGTGTTAAATGAGTGAACACGTACACACGTATGCGAAAGGGCGGCGCTGGTCGAAGGGACGTCGATCATTGTGTTTGTGGATTCGTTGGAATTCATTTCACCGCGACCTTGGACGTCGACGCGCCGTACAAACCAACCGACGAGCGGCAACTGAGCGAGCGAGCGCCGACCTTGAGTATATATACAGCTCGACGGCGCATGCACTGTCAGCTGTTGAATGTTCTCGAAGCGCGACGCCACATGCGCGTCCACTGGAGAATCAGGAGAATTGTAGATGTCGAACGCGGTGTGTAGAGGAGGAAGGGTGCACAGATGGTGGAGGAGTGAAGCACGCGCGGTGTGTAGAGGAGGAAGGGATGCACAGATGGTGGAAGAGTGGGCGACGGCGCGACGGCGCATGCGCGCGCGTCAGCTGTCGAATGTTCGAGAAGCGGTGCGGACGGCGCGGACGGCGCGGACGGCGCACTACAAGGCGCGAGTATAACAAGCTTCCGCATCTAACATATGCGATGTTTTCCCACGCAATACAAACTGTCTTCTTGAAACTAATCGTCTTCTATAGAACCACACTTCCTAAATATTGAAAATTTGTCTCAGTACTCCTTTAAGTGATGCCAACAAGATGAATCGGGACAGCAATATCAGATGGTTTGGCAGCATGTATTTGGGTATATGCACGATTACCTGATCAATTGTGAAGGGAACAATATAACGAATGGGTGGTAGATCACAGCCGGTCTGTAGGCGCTCGCTCGCTCCCTGCTTTTATGGCCTAAGCAGCCACCGCGAGTAAAATATAGTTGTTTTTACACAGTGTCCGCGCACTCCGCATGTGGGCGTCGAGAGCCAACTCTCGACGCCCACATAAATATATCAGTGAACGAACTTCTTCGAATAATAATCCTTGACAATAACACTCGACTATTGAGCAATACATTGAAGATTCACTGCTGCTGGCCTGTTCGGAAAGTGTGGACAAGAGTCACGCAAAAGCGTCGGCGCTAATTACTTCTGAAACTTTTTCCCAGATTCTTCTAGTTAATTGCATAAAAATGTTGACGGATTGAAATGACATGCCGTCTCGCTTTGTTTACAAGCCCACACAAAAGCATTTCTGGTTAGAAACAATGTCTCTATTTCAGCTAAAAGCATCACAACAAATTTTTGCCAACGGTGCTTTTTTTTCTTCAGGTGCAATGAAAATATATTAGTACTAATAAGGACATTTTTTGATTCTATAAAATTATATTGTTCCCGTGCGTCTCTGGAGAGCCTTATTGCATATGAAAATGTTTCACATTTTTTAATCGGCACTGAAGATTGCATGTGGGATTGTGCGGGCTTGGTTTTTTTTTTCTTTACTAAAACGACTTTCCAAAACTGCATCACAACATGATCTTTCATGTCTCCAAATTTTGTGTTTTTATTTTGAACAATTATTATTTTTATTGACATTCTTATTACTACTGCTATTACTCCTGCTATTGCGAGTGCTATTCACACCTACTTGTGAGAAATAGTGACCATCCCTCTTATGCTTTTACTTTCACCTTAATGAAGTACTTATTTCAATAAGCACGAAATGTGATACCTTGAACAAGAATGTGCCAATTTATCATTTTCATGGGCACTGGCTGCCGCATACGAATTCGAAGTAAACGTTTCCAAAACAATTTTTCTCAGAAAAAAAGAAAAGATTATGTTGTCTATCATTTCCTCTGCCAGTTTGTGAAAGATTTTGTGGCCAAGCCTTCTGAACCCGATGCACAATGGTACGTGCGTGCAGAATGGAATATTTATCAATTCACTCCTGTCTTGAAGTATCAGAAAGAGGTGTCATATATGCTTCCTACCATGTTTCCATTGCGTTGGTAACACCAGAAAGTGCAAAAGTAGAAATGAACCTGAGCATTATTTGAGTGCGCTAGCCTTTTTTTTTTCCAATGGACGGCGGCGAGTTAGTTTGGAACAAGATTTCAGCAATAGGTAGAAGCACAACCTCCTTTCTGTACACAGTCCGCAAATAAAGCGAGCGTGCGCCTCCAGACTCGCCGCAAGTAGATATAGTCGGGACAATAAAGAAAAACAATTGCTTGACTTAGATGAACAAACTGTGGTCTGAGATCTCTAATGCTACAAGTTTCACTGTCATCATTTCATTAATAATGAACAAAAATCAAGGTCAACATTTTAATGGTAAATTTCGTGCTTAAACATTTGCCAGGGTGCGACAGCTGAACTAGAATTTGGAGCAATTTTCAAAGCAGCAAAATTTTACTTTTGGAGCACTAAAATTTAAATTTGTAGCAGATTACAAGCGAAAAAACAATCATTTTTTTTTACCACGAAAGACCGAATTTTGAGCAGCTTGAGAAAGAAGGCTTAGACTTAAAAATATATATTTATGTGCTAGCCATTTAACATTCCCTAAATCATGCACAGTGAATACGTGCACTCCAATTTCAACAAAGTAGTCATTTCTTTAATCACCCCACTCCGCAAACAATCATGAGGTCCACATTAGAAGTCACCAGGCCTGTCAAATCGTTTGAGAATTCAAATGTGGATTTCCCCAGTTGGTGACCATGAGATTCCTAAAACTGGAAAAAACGGATTTTTTACAGCTGTAGAGATGTCATATTGTACCCCAAATAATTTTGCCAGTAACTTTTCCTACTGACTAATATGTGGCATATATATACATCAGTGATTGAACAAACTGCAAAGTGTCTAGAGACTACTATAAGCCCCTTCTAAATATTATAAGGCTTTTTCACAGGCCATCATGTACTAGGTGAAGGTGGCTTAAGCGGTGTTTCTGCACAGGTTAGAACAAGACCAAGAAATTTTCGAACCACAACCCCCCCCCCCTCCTTCCCTTCATTTTTTTTTTTCATGAAGGAGTTAGGTTTAGGGCACAATTTTTGGCTTGCTTGCAAGGCGCGTTTGACCAGATAAAGCAATCTAATCAAACCTTTGCGAGACCAACCTGCCAGTTGGCTTCGCAATGGCACCGGATATCTATCGCATGTGGTGTTGCTATGGCAACTGACGTCACGGCATGAACTGGCTGTAAAGCTGGTAGTGTACAAGCTCGATGTGCTGAGAGCTTGAACACTTACAGCTTTATTTCCTAATGGTTCCTAAGATGCCATGGCAGCACTTGATGACTAGAAAATTCATATTTCCAACGAAGTGTTGCTGGCTACGGCAACACATCTTTTGTGTTGTCGTTGCGTCGTCCCGCCGTTAAATATATCCGCTGCGGTCAGCAGACCGACAGGCACGCGGCGTTGTAACTTCATCTGGTTGATAGAGTTTTGCGAGTGTCTTAAACTAATGAGCAGCTGTCTTACACTGCGGTTTATGGTTAGGGTCTGCCCGCATGGACTGATGATGCAAACTACAAGTGGCTAAAATGGTCTCCATTTCTCGCTCACATTAGGGCAAACGAGAAAATTTTGAGGGCCGTCGGGCATTTTGGCGCAGCGTGGCACAATTTCGGCAAATTTTATGGTTTTGGCACAGCTCGGCACACAAATGAGCAATTTCATAAAATTGACGCAATCAGAACAGCTGTTGCACCCCTGCGTTTGAGCATCCCGTAGCAAATTTCAAGATGTCTTTTTCGTATTTTTATGACATTGGCTCAATGAAATTTTCCAATCATCGTATGCTAGGTCTAGCACCCACTGAACAGAATGTACTTCATTTTTAATGAGTAGAAGCTATGTGTGACCCCCCCCCCCCAGTAGACGCCTTCATTATTTCGTGCGTCACTGTGTTTGTGTTTGGCAAAGGCAATCTCATTGGAATCTCCACCCAAATTTTCTTCTTGCATGTTTTGTCCGTTGCCGAGCATCATGTTGCCGCAAGAAAAGTGTTTGTCGGATAGTGTATTTAGAAGTACATATATGCAAAAAAATTGTTTTGCTCTTTAGTGTCTCTTTGGAGAATGGAAGGGTACTTCACTTTACGGCAAAACTGCTGCAGGAATTGAACCTTCAGTTTTTAGACCTAAGGTTAACGCTTTACTCAAACTGGGGTGAGATGGCTGAAACTAAATTGGCAGCGGTTTCTGGAGCAGCGAAATTTCAATTTTGCAGCAGTTAGCAGCCTTTACTAAGTTGTCCTGGAAGCTTGAAAATATCCATGTTTAGCAACGTGGGGGCACCAGTGCATACTTTAATTTCCTTAGGATACACATTAAACTGAAACAGATTTTGAAGGAAGTTTTTGAACAGATGATTGCTAGGTATGAACTGCACTACTTTTTTACATCCACACACGTGACATCTAGCCCTCGTAACACGTAAAATAATATCTAAAAAAGGTTTAGTTGAAAGCTAGGTTCCGCGGAGACATTAAAAAGAACACATCACACTCAAAAAGAAATTAAATAGTTGTGATTGCACAAGAATCTTAGTGACGTAAGAGTGGTCGTTCGCTCAAAAAAAATCGTGACATGATAGCGTAAAGAGCTTCTAACAAACAAAAGCAAGCTGCACTGCCGTTCGTGGTCATCTCATGCAAGACCAACTCCAAAAGTGCAGGGCGAGATCCAAGAAATCTTGAAGCATAGACTATCTCGTGAAGCACGTGCATATGACAGTAAGTGATAAGCGAGTGATACTGATAACGCCTCTCCACATCAGCAACCACGCGCTATTATTATAGCACAAGTTGGCCAGTGTTGATACTTTTTTCAATATCTATAGGTCATCACCATCGATGAAGAACTCCCAATAATACATCGGCTCGCAATTGCTGCCCTCGCCGCTGCGTGACTCGCGTAAAGTGCTACCGCACCACAGGTGAAAAAATCCCTGTCCACGCAAACAAAACGCTGACCGTAGACAGGCAGGTTTTATTGCAAAAAAAAAAGAAGAAAAGAAAGAAAACAAAGTCACACCATTATTTTCTGCTCCCCTATATACCATAGGAAAATATTGGGAGGGCAGAGGCACGGGCCGGGTGTGCCACCCCCTGGCTACGCTACTGGTGGACGGAAACCAGTGTGGTCGAATACACACATAGAGAAGGAGAGCCGGGGAGGAGGGTGGGAGTGGCACAGGCTACTGTTAGGTTACCTTGGCCAGAAAAGTAGCACTAACTGGAGCGACACATGTATGATGTAAGAAAGAAAGTTGCGTCTAACGTGCTGGCCGAACAAACAGAAGCATCTGCAACGAAATAGACTAGAATAAGGTGACATTACCAAAATAAAGGGAAAAGAATTGAACTTCCGGGCTATATCTAGACTCTCTCACAAATCGGACAACAACGGGGCACGTTCTTGAGTGTAATGACAAAGACAGCAACTTCCCCCAGCTCCACACACCTACATTCTATTTTGAAATATATATAATTGGACTTTTCGCACATTCATTATTAGTTGTGACAGGGTTCCCGTGCGCAAACCTAAATGTTCCGCTTTTATGCGAGCATTCATGGTCGGTGCTCATGTTAACCCCATTGTTGATAACAACCAAAACACAAAAAGAGACAGGAGACAATGGCACTGCAACCGCCGTGAGACTACCTTCACGTATGTAGCGCACTGTGGCATGTCGCCGGTAAATTTTGCTGTCTTTCCGGATTGTGTAGTCTGTCTGCAGAAGTCCGCACACATGAAGCCAGAGCAAAACAACGCTGTTCGAAAATGAAGACCCTGCAAAGTCACGGTAGAATCACACATGCAACCGCCAGCTTTCCTTTGCCAGTGCGAGGCGAGATCACGTGATCCAACCCTGTACGACACAGCACTCGCGCCTCCGGTGGTGGGCCTCACGCCCAATATGTAAGGGAAACTGCATTACCGACCCTTGGTACACTAAACGGTGCAGCAAGCAATAGAAAAGACAAGTGGTCGGTGCAGGTTGAATAAGTGGTCGAAAAGACAGTGACAAGAGACTTTTCGAAAACAGTCAACCATAGATTCTTGGCTCTCTAACGCATTTTTAAGTAGTGTAAATAAACATCTTGTATATTATAGAAAGCAAATGTCAGTGAATTGCTGAATCAAACCCTTTTATAACATACTGTTTCCTGTCATGCAAGTTTTCATTCATGTCAAACATTAGTTGGCAAAACATTAGAGCTCACTCAAACTCACTTATACATACTTCGCGCCTGGGGCTCATTCTAACCCACCAAAGTTTTCTTAAACGAGACTCGCTCGACATCAAGCTCGCTAAAATATTACTCACCCCTAATCAGTCAAGCACCTGGCTTATTTGAGTATGAGCGAGTCTCGACTAAGTCGACTCATAAGTGAGTTGCTGACCTTAGGTGTCAAGTTAAGGAGACGATCACAGAGCGCCCAAACTTAATAGGCTAGAATAAACCGATCGATCAGATAGATACTACACAGACCGACTGACAGACAGATATGGTTAAGGTGCTCAACCCTTAAGGAAAGCCTCACTTTGAGGTTTCAGCTTTTCTGGTTTCTATGAATAGAAAGCACTTACGAGACATTTCGAAACTTGCCACTCAGTACTAGCACTGGTGTCCAAGCGATAGCCAACACACTGCCCTAAACGAGCCTTGGAATGCAAACCACAGGTCAACAGCATAAAAAAAATGACTTCCTTGTTATTATGCAAGGACGACAACACTTGCTAAGCTAAAAAAAGAAATAATTAGAAAATTGATGTGTTTTTGAAACACCCGACAGCGTTGTACAGACCTTGTGTAGAATCTGCTGCAATCTAGCAGACACCGAGGGCATCTCTCCAATGTTGAAGGCTCGGCACGCTCCACCTGTGAAGGCACGGAATGTCCATATTAACGTGTGGTGGCAGATAGGGGCGGCAATGCCAACAAATTTTCGTGTGCCATGTTGCTCAGACTGAGGAAACTGGGATGTTAAAAAAATATTTGCAGGAGATTAACTTCTATGTTATTTGGCTTTCTCGGGGCTGACGTGAAGGGCCAGATCTGCTGCTCATTTCGTTGCTTACAATTAAATGCCTGTTTATGTTCTCCGTTCTATCCAGATGTGGGACAGCATATGCGCTCATCACAGCACGCTCTCTCATGCCATGCCAGAATGAAACGGTTTTGGCACCGTATGAATGCAGGCACAGACAAACTGGCCTTTGCACGAGCTTCACAGTTGCAACACGACTACTCATGCTTGCCTCTACTGCTGTTTACAACATTACTTTGTCGATTACATTGTGATAACAATTACATATTAGCCACGTGGTTTCTGCCTGTCATCGATTCTCCTCTAATGGAATGGTTGTGCTCGAACAATATAGCAGTTTCACACTTGTAACAGTACAAGACGCAGTATCTGGCTAGTTCACGCCGTTTTGTGTGCTTTCACAATCTTTCACATATCGGAGTTTTGCATTCGCAACAAAACAACACTATCTCGTTAGATGACGTCGCTTTTGGTGGTTTCACGACGCTACCTAGCTTAAACTAACATAACTCAACCTAACCTAACATTCGCACTTCTATCGTTAAAAAAGTTTTACTCAATACTTTACAATGCTTTCAACATTACGACGGTATCATGCGCTTTCACATAAGATATCGCAGTTTCCGACTTGTAATGGTGAAAAACACTGCATCTCAATAGCCGACATTGTTTAATGCGGTTTTATGACGCTTCATAACTTAACCTAACCTTCGCACTTGTATCTAAAAACACTCTCTTACACTGTTTCGTTCCCAACTACGATATTTTCATGACCTCACAGTTTTTCACCAACTTAGTACAGTACAGAACGCTGTATCTCGCTAATGACATCGTTCTTTAAGGTTTCACGATGCTTGCATGCGCTTTCACGAGAATATCACAATATAGCAGTTTCGCACTTGTAACGGTACGAGACGCAGTATCTGGCTAGTTCAATGCCGTTTTGTGTGCTTTCACAATATTTCACCCAGCGCAGTTTTGCACTCGCTACAAACCAACACTATCTCGTTAGATATCGTCGTTTTCGGTAGTTTCACGATGCTACCTAGCTTGAACATAACTCAACCTAACCTAACCCAGGCAGCACATCGGCGTTGGACCGATCTTGGACCGGTATTGGCTAACGTCAGCTGCAATATTGGTCCAAAGTTGGCAAATCCGCAAAGTGCAACTTCTTCCGGTGTAGGACTGCCGTTCAAGCCAACCTGTGGCCGACGTCCTGCCGTTGCGTTTGTCGACACCCAGCTGACGGCGGCCCACTCTACACATGCCAATGAAGGCCTGTCCTTTCAGCGACGTAGTTGCCAACATACATCCAGCATAGGACCATTCTCGGGCCACTTTGTAGCCAATGAAATGCCGTTATTACGCCAGCATTCGCATTACGACGAATATTGGCTACCATTGGCTTGCCAATTTACCGCCGTTAATAATATGGGCTTTTTACTACTGGCATTTCTTTGCCGGTGGACTTTACATTACGTCCCCAGAATCTCCTCTAGCAGCTTATAGCAGCCCCGTACGAGCTTGGCAGCGTAGTATACTTCAAGGCGGCTGACCACTGGATGACTAGTGTAGAAGTACTACAAGAGTTCACTAAATCGTCCATTTTTGCCTTTTTTCTTGCATTGCCAATTACCCTCCCCACATGTAGAGCATAAGACATACCTTTTTCTTCAGTTTCGCGAAACTGGTCTGTTCTATCAAGTATTAGCTAAAAAAACATTAACTAAAGTAACTGCTCCGTGCAAATATTCCGCACACTAGCAATCTATAAATACGAATACTAGAACACAATTTTTGTAACTTTATTTCTAAGTATACCAGGTTAAACTATTTATTTAAGTTCGGCTTTTCAAGTTGCTGCAGTTCAGTAATGAAGCCCAAACTAGGAGGCGAGTACAGCAAGGCTCTATCAGCATAGGGCTGGCCAGGGCAGCAGAGGTTGGGCGATTAATCAGAGGCTGCAGCAGGAGTTGAGGCAAAAACAGTGGGCTGCCCAGGGTCCTGCAAGCAGCGATTGGGCAGGAAATCAACCATCACAGGCTGTCGCAGATCCCTGCTCCAAGGGGCAGCAGCGACCGGGCTGCAAATCTATGAACACATCTGTAAAGTGCCTGTCCTAACCTCCATAAAGGCCAACAAACTTCAACAGCCGCATCTTGATGAAACGCTGTGCTTTTTCAGACACCTGCATACGTAAATAGAAATAAACACCTCAAGATAAGTTCTAAGCACTGCAGTATAACATATATGCAAGCAAAAACAATGAACAACAATGACAGTAGATGTTATAATGTACTATCCAGATGAAATGCCATGTGGCCATTATAGAATAAAATGAACAAATACTTCAACAGTCATTGTGCAAAAAAAATCTGCCGCAGACCAAAATATTATCTGCCACAGACCAAAATATTCAGGAATAGGTTTCAATTAAAGTTGATTAAAACAAGCTTGTTTGACTAATTGACGAATAGACACCAGGTCTTTCATGATTTCTACACATGATTTACAGGGTTGCAAGCCAGGTGAACTAGTCTGCAGCTATAGCCTATGGCTGTATATATTTATAACAGGACAACAAGACACACGACTGCACGAACTTTCAACTCTGGATTATTCTTCGGCACACGTCAGCTAATACTACACAAGAGGATGACAGACCACCAGATAGACAACACAAGATAAAAGAATCTATGCTAACCCAATTTCAGCACTGGCCCTTGTGGATTATTGCAAGGCTCCTGTACCAATTTTAAAATGGTATCTCCAAAGGCTATGAAAGATGTGCTGATGTGGTTTCCTATGTTGTTCTTTTCGCATAAAATAAAGCTCCGAAATTTCATGCGATTTTAGAGACTTGCATTGATCTGAAGTATTCGTTTTATAGGAGACCAGGACTGGATAGGTAGCTCACCAAAAAGCAGTACTTGACAGAAACTTGCGACACATACAGCCATTTGCGGACCGGCTGCAGAGAGAGCACGTACTTGTGGCGCTACCATGCTTCATTTTGGAACGAAAAGCTCTAAAAGCAATTGCGCCAGTAATACTGTACTGTGGTTTAAAAAAACTGTCAGAAGGCTACTCTCACATAAATAGCACTTGAAAACAGAGAGGAGCTCTGCAAAGCGGACTGCATATATGCATGTGGCATCGAAGAGACAGTGTTGTGCAGTGGTGGCAACTTCCTCGTTATCATTTCCTGGTTGGGATTTTTTGCTATGGTAGTACTGGCTTATATGCCTGTGCGGCGACGATACTACACTGCGCACTTCTGTAGTAAAAAAACGAATAAGTAGTGGCTGCAGCATCACTTTTTCTGGCGGCATATGTACACCCTGTCTGCGGAATGCATGTACTTGTCGTTTGTTTGTTGATTAGTGAAACGACTGTGACAGCATAGCACGGGTGGTGTCGCCGTCGTATGGTTGATAGCGCGGGATGGATTTCCGACCATAACGGCTGCATTTAGATGGGGACGAAATATAAAAAGAACACCCGCGAACCAAAAGATATGTGCGCATTGGAGAACCCCAAGCGGTCACAATCTTGGTACGCACACTACAGCGTACCTCACAATGATATCTTGTTGGCACATTAAAGCCTAGCAATTATCCATGTTAACATACAGACATACATTAACAGACATGTTAAATTTAGGCCGACACAGGGAAGCGAGAAAACTGAAACTGCGTGTTAAGTGAACTAAACAACAAGTAAACGTCGAACAGATTTGACACTTCTCTAGCAATGCACAAATTCCGATGTTACTTAGCCACAGCAGCAAGTGAGAAAAACGCCTACTGAATTGGCTGGCTCCATAAAGCTAAGCTTTGAGTAATCTGCTCCTTTGTAACAAGAACCCTGTCTTTTGCACAAATTAAGTTAAGCAGAGGCACTTCAGCATCGAGTTTTTACCGCAAGAGTATCTTTTAGACAGCCCAGAGGCGTATGAACGTGGCCTGCACAAGTGTTGTGGGCAATTCACCTTTCCTTTACACGCAACCGTTTACAAAAAAAAAAAAGACTACCTGCCTATGGTTTTGTTCACTACACGCACCAGATAAAGTTTGCTGGTGGTGGTTAAATGGACGGACGCATGGAAACTTTGTTAGTCTTGAAGTTCACTACTCAACGCTCAGTGGGCCAGACAAAAAAAATTACAATGCCGTTTGTTGCATAATATACTCGTTTCATTTCCAGCCAAACACCAACAGAGCAAAACAAGGTATCTTTGAGGTAAAACATCTTGATTGCGGAGGCACATGTATGAATAAATTTTCATACAACTGTGAGGTTGCTAGAACAGAAAACAGTTGTAGATAACTCAAATGAACTTTTCATTGTGTAACTTTGTGCTAGCCTTTTTTCTCAATCATACACAGCCAAAAACAACATTGTCACAAAGCTGCCTACACGACGAAGAGTCATTTGCCCCACCTCACCTCCCCAACTAAATAGAACCATTTGTATTGAAAATTGGCATCAGTAGAACACTCCGTAGTGCGAGGGAATGTTCTATGAACGTTCTGCCATTCTTCATTTGCCATTATATTGACGATTCTCCAGCAAGAGAAAAAAACATGAAAAATCTGTCACTAAGTAACCCGATTTCATGGTAGTGCAGGTCTTCAACATCTAAGCTAAATTCACTGCATGTCTTCGGATCATTCTGCCGCAGAAATATCACGATAGCCCCTGCATTGGGCACAAGAAATGGATCATAATAATGCTATGTCATGCCCTAAAAATAACACATGACTGCTGTTAAGCCGCTAGAACACGAGGGTCAACGACAAGGCCGAGTTCAATGAAGTGATAGGACTAAAATGCCAGTGAACCTCTCATGTTGTACTTCAATAAAATCAAAAATTGCTTCAAAGCAGTGTTTGCAGTGACTCGTGTTACACCAGCAGTTGGCAATATTTTCTTGAAGGTACACTAAAGAGAACTAATGTCTCAGTTTAGACTGACACGCTGCACACCGAGACCTCTCAAGCCAGAAGTTCATTTTCAGCGAAGAAAATATCAGGGATGAAGTTTATTGTTATTTTGTGATGCTCAAATTTGTAAAATGAATTGTATTTTCGCAACATTGGCTTGATGATTGTTTCGGAAATTTCGTATCTTAGGATCATCACACCGACAGATAACAGTGTACTTAATTTTGATGAATCAATATTTACATAAGACCCAGTACACGTGTTTGAATTTTATGATGTCACCTGGTTTCGTGCGAAAATATCAAGTGAGCGTCTCCACCCAAATTTTCTTTTGGTGCGTTATCTCAATTACCAAGCGTCGTTTCGCGGTAAGGGTGGTATTTCCTGGATTGAGAAATTGTACATCACTAATACGCGTAAAATGTTTTTGGTTTTAGTGTCTTTAAAACGTGTACCGAGACAATTTTGAGACATCGCAAAAGGGACATTTTTAGTTTCCTCGGTATGCAAGCAGTATTACCACTTGCCACACAATAGTCAGCCAGCGTGCATGATATTGTTACTTTGACTTTAAAGTTTTTGTTCCACCGTATTGGCAAGCAATGGAGTGGACAATATCATGATGCGTCAACAAGGTTCCTCCGAGTTTGCAAACGGAATTTCCATGCAGCCTGAATCACAGAAATCACTGTCATGGTCAATAGGGACAATGCACTCATGGTTTAAATGTACCACGAGCAGATCGCATTTCTGCCATTAGTACGTAGCAAATTGCCAAGTTCCTGCAATGTCACACTGCCTTGTCATATCACAGAGAAGCCACCCACTTCATATCAAAATTGACAGTGTCTTTTAAAAGTAGAGGTGTTAAAAACATATGCTATGCTTTCCCACGCAACACTAACTATCTTCTTGAAACCAATCGTCTTCTATAGAACAACAATTCCTAAATATTGAAAATTTGTCTCAGTACTCCTTTAAGTGATGCCAACAAGATGAATCGGGACAGCAATATCAGATGCTTTGGCAGTATTAATTTGGGTACATACACGATTACCTTAGAATATACTTTTACAGCGCAAACATAAAACGATCCACAAAGAAAGCGACGACACACACCAGCGCTGACTAACAACTGACTTTATTTCGGGATATGTCAATGCATAAATACCTCCTGGGCAACCTCACCGCACATGCGCCACACATCTCGACAGATAACAGACACTCAGAGGAACAATCAGAGTTGACAAAAGAAATGAAACCGTGTATTACATACGTGATGAAATGAACTGAAACTCAGATGGGAGCAGCGTCAGAGACGTGTCGCTTATACAAAGCTGAGCCCTTTTTCTGATATGATAGGCTTCCAAAGCCAGCAGCGCATGTTCATTGTTACTCCTGCCAAGGATCGATTACCTGATCAATTGTGAAGGGAACAATATAACGAAATGGTGGTAGATCACAGCCGGTCTGTAGGCGCTCGCTCGCTCCCTGCTTTTATGGCCTAAGCAGCCACCGCGAGTAAAATATAGTTTTTATACCTTGTCCGCGCACTCCGCATGCGGGCGTCGAGAGCCAACTCTCGACGCCCGCATGCGGAGTGCGCGGGCGTTGAGACGCCCGTTCACCTAAATTTATTATAACGTGCACTTAAACGTGCACCTAAATTTATTTTTTAGGTGCACGTTAAAGAACTCCACATGGTCAAAATTCCCAGAGCCTTCAACTATGGCGTCTTTCGTAAACATATTGCCGCGAGGCGTATTGCGGATAGTGTTGCGTATGCCGATACTGCCGGCACGCGGCCTTATCGTGGTCCAGGATGCACCGCGACTCATCTGCGAAGATCATGGCCCGCACGTCGACCATTCGTTGATAACGAGATAGCGCCAGACGCTACGACGACTGTATCTCGGATGGTGAACGCGCCTTGCGTTCCAGTGTGACATTTCTGTTACCCGACGGCCGTCGAACGCGCCTTGCGTTCTAGTGGGACATTTCTGTTACCCGACGGCCGTCGAACGCGCTTCGCGTTCCAGTGGGACATTTTCGGTTACCCGACGGCCGTCGAACGCGCTGTTCGCCTCCCGCTAGGCCGGTGTGTCTGTTTTACTTTAGTGAGTGCAAGTCCACCAAATAAACGGATCTCCTTCTATTTCTACTAACCTCCCGGTCTCCTGTATTCGGGCTACCCTCACTCTTACGTGACATCTGGTGGAGGTGCGGGGTATGAACGAGCACGCTGAAGACACAGATACTCGAAGCAGTCGCCGCCTCCGAAACCTGCCACCTGAGCTGGGACCGCTACCGGACCCCACGCGACCACGAAATGACGCTTCCACAGCCACCATGAGCACCCCGCAATCACCTACCCCTGTCATGCTGAAGCAGCCGCGGGTGCCCCAAATTTCCATGGTTATGCCGCTGAAGACCCAGAAGAATGGCTCGACCAATTCGAGCGCGTGGCTACATTAAACAGGTGGGATGAAGAAATGAAGCTGCGATACGTTTACTTTTCCCTGGACGGCCCCGCCAAAACGTGGTATGAAAACCATGAGACCACACTGACCACCTGGGAATTTCTGAAGAATGAGTTGCTCAGGACCTTCACCAGCATCATGCGAAAAGAAAGGGCCCAGCTGCTGCTAGAATCGAGGACCCAACAGCCCAATGAGACCCTAAACGTGTACGTCGAAGAAATGAAACGTCTTTTTAGGCGAGCGGACCAAGACATGACCGAAGACAAAAAGGTCGGATACCTTATGCGAAGGATGAAGGAGTCGCTTTTCGCCGGTCTCGTAAGGAACCCTCCTAAAACAGTCGCCGAATTTACTGAAGAAGCGCGCACCATAGAAAGGACCCTGGACGCCCGGACTCGGCAATACAACCGCCCGTTTCAGCTCAGCTCGCTCTACTCGGAACCGATTCGAGGTGGGCTAACCACCAACGATCTGCGGGAAGCTATTCGAGAAGTGGTTAAGGAAGAACTACGCCGATTGCTACCTCCTACCCCCCAGCCCCCCCAAGGAGCATCTCTCTTGGACATAGTGCGTGATGAAGTCCAGCAGGCGCTTGGCTCTTCATCAGCGATGACTCGAACAGAGGCCGAAGCAATGACTTACGCCGCTGCAGTGAACACTAGGCCACCCCGACGAAACGAGCCCAGTCCTCGACGGTACGCTGCAGCCCCAAGTAGCCGTCCGCCCTTACCCGCCCACCCTACATATGAGAGACGCCCGAGCCAAAGAAAATGCGACACCTGGAGAACTCCCGACGACCGTCCCCTTTGCTTTTACTGCGGTGAGGCCGGCCACATTCTTCGACACTGCCCCTACAGGCGGATGGGACTGCATGGCTTCTCATCTCAGGCACCACGGCCACGCCCTGGACAACGACCTCCGGCAATCGAAAACTACTTGCGCCATACAGAGTACTTGTCCAGCCGTTCTCCATCACCGCCATCTCCACGCTTCACGTCACCGAACCGCAGCAACAACGAACGAAGAACGTCCCCAAGCCCCCGTAGGGGAAACTAAAACCAGCAACCTTTGGAGGTGAGGTTGCTTCAAGAGGAAAAGCTGAAGACCCTCCACCGAAGACCATATATGACGACAGCACATCATCTACGACGACGACAACGCACAACAACCCAAGCCGCGAGACGAAGCAAAACGAATCAACAAGACGAAGCCGTGACCCGAACCCAAAACCAACGCGCAACTCCAGCCCACGTGCCACCGATTTTGAAGTATCTATCGACGGCCACCCGGTAACTGCCTCTATTGACACAGGAGCTGACTACTCGGTCATCAGCGGGCCATTGACAGCACAGCTGAAGAAGGTCAAGACGGCTTGGGACGGCCCGCAGATCCGCACAGCGGGAGGCCACCTCCTCACCCCATCGGGACGATGTACTGCAAGGGTGACATTCGATGGTCACACATACCTTGCTACTTTCTTGGTGCTCCCACAGTGCTCCCGTGACGTCATTCTCGGCATGGACTTCTTGACTCAACATCACGCGGTTATTGACCTGGCGTCCAGATCCATCAAACTTTCCTCGGATCAAGCCATAAATTCATACTCGGCACCACACAATCGCACAGCCCTCCGTGTGCTCGAGAATGACGTGAGCGTCCCACCCCGATCAACGACCCTAATCCCCGTAACCACTGGTACTGCCGAAAATGCTCATGGCGTCGTCGAAGGTAACATACAGCTTTTGCTTGGCTGTGATATCGCAATCGCAAGAGGCATTGCGGACTTCCGGAATGGACAGGGCCCAGTGCTGCTAACAAATTTCAGCCAAGAACATCGTCACCTGGCCAAAAGCACGACAATTGCCTTTCTCGATGAAATCGCGGAAGTCAGTGACACCCTCGCCCTCTTGAATCCAGCGACCATCACCCCACAGACCCACAACTCGCAGCTGTCATTCGACATTAACCCTTCATTGCCTCAATGCAAGCAGCAACTGCTCCAGAACCTCCTTCGACGTTATGACGACTGTTTCGCCACTTCTTCACAGGTCCGACACACTTCTCTGGCAAAGCATCGAATCATAACACAAGAAGACATCCGCCCTCTCAACCAAAGCCCTTATCGTGTGTCGGCACGTGAACGTCAGGCCATCCGAGAGCAAGTTGAGGAAATGTTACACGACGATGTAATTCAGCCATCGAAAAGCCCATGGGTGGCACCAGTTGTCCTTGTCAAAAAGAAAGACGGAAGTCTTCGGTTTTGCGTCGATTACCGACGGTTGAATAGTGTAACCAAGAAGGACGTGTACCCTTTACCAAGGATCGACGATACCCTAGATCGTCTTAGTGATGCAAGGTACTTCTCGTTCATTGATCTGAAGACAGGATATTGGCAAATTCAGGTTGATGAAAGAGACCGAGAAAAGACCGCCTTCATCACGCCGGATGGATTGTATGAGTTCAAAGTGATGCCATTTGGACTTTGTTCCGCTCCAGCAACCTTCCAGCGTCTAATGGACACAGTACTGGCAGGTCTCAAGTGGCAAATATGTCTCGTATACCTGTACGATGTGGTCGTCTTCGCCTCCAACTTTAGCGACCACCTGAAAAGACTCCGGATGGTACTGGACGCAATTAAGTCATCAGGGCTGACACTGAAGCAAGAAAAATGCCATTTTGCCTATGAAGAACTACAGTTTCTTGGCCATGTTATAAGCAAAGATGGCGTAAGACCAGATCCCGAAAAGACAGCCGCTATCGCACAGTTTCCTCAACCACAAGATAAGAGAGCAGTGCGCCGATTCTTAGGACTGTGCGCCTATTACCGACGCTTTGTCAAGAACTTCTCACACATTGCTGCCCCTTTGGCGCAGCTCACCAAGTCGGACGCCCCTTTCGAATGGAAAGCTGAGCAACGTGAGGCATTCAAAGAACTTCAACAACGTTTACAGTCGCCGCCTGTGCTGGGTCACTTTGATGAAAATGCCGAAACTGAGATACATACAGACGCCAGCAGCATCGGCTTAGGTGCCGTTCTCGTTCAGAAGCACAAGGGCTGCGAGCGCGTCATCGCGTATGCAAGCCGCTCACTGTCGAAAGCGGAAGTGAACTATTCCACGTCTGAGAAGGAGTGTCTTGCGATAGTATGGGCCACCTCGAAATTACGCCCATACTTATATGGCAGACCCTTCTAGGTCGTAACGGACCATCATGCGTTGTGCTGGTTGGCCAGTTTGAAAGACCCTTCTGGCCGCCTCGCTCGATGGAGCCTACGGCTTCAGGAGTTTGACGTTAAGGTAGTCTACACATCTGGTCGTAAGCACTCCGACGCCGACTGCCTCTCAAGAGCCCCTGTCGGCGCACCACCAAGCCATGAAGACGACGATGACTTTCTTGGGCCTATCAGCAGCAGCACCTTTGCATTACAGCAGCGCTCAGATCCGATCCTACAACAGTTGATCAACAACATCGAAGGAAAGGCCTCCATACCGCCTGCACTGTTCAAGCGTGGGATATCCTTCTTCTGTGTGCAAAACGGGGTGGTAGTTAAAAAGAACTTCGCACCGAATAAGGCAGCTTACCTTCTTGTCGTCCCAAGCAGCTTCAGAGAAGAAATTTTACAAGCGTTGCATGACGAACCCACTGCAGGTCACCTCGGTTTTACACGCACACTCCACAGAATTCAAGAACGATACTACTGGCCCCACCTCTCCTCAGATGTTGCGCGGTACGTCAAGAGTTGCCGCGAATGTAAGCGCCGGAAGAGACCTCCAACAAAGCCAGCTGGATTTCTCAAGCCAACTGAACCCCCGTCGAGACCATTCCAACAGATTGGTATGAACCTGCTTGGACCTTTCCCCACGTCAACATCCGGCAACAAGTGGATCATAGTGGCCACTGATTACCTTACCCGATACGCAGAAGCTAAGGCCCTCCCGAACGGCACAGCCGTAGAAGTTGCCAAATTTTTTGTCGAATCAATTCTCCTCCGTCATGGCGCACCTGAGGTACTAATAACAGACAGGGGAACAGCGTTTACGGCTGATCTTACTCAGGCAATCTTACATTACAGTCATACAGATCACCGAAGAACAACTGCGTACCATCCGCAGACAAATGGTCTCACGGAACGCTTGAACAAGACCATTGCCGATATGCTCGCTATGTACGTGGACACAGAACGCAAGACCTGGGACTTAATTCTGCCTTACGTGGTCTTCGCCTACAACACCGCGGTGCAGGAGACCACTAAAATGACACCATTTAATCTCGTCCATGGGAGGGATGCCGTTACTACCCTGGACGCCATGCTGCCTAATGTCACCGATGAAAACAACCTAGACGTGGCCGCCTACCTTCAGCACGCAGAAGAAGCCTGGCCGCTTGCTCGTCTGCGCATAAAAGACCAACAGCGAAACGACGCAAGACGCTACAACCTGCGGAGACGCGATTTAACATACAGGCCAGGTGACAAAGTCTGGGTTTGGACGCCCGTTCGCCGCCGAGGATTAAGCGAAAAACTCATGCGCAGTTATTTCGGCCCATACAAAGTCATCCGTCAAGTGGGTGAAGTGGACTATGAAGTGGTCCCTGATGGGGCTTGCTCATCCCAACGACGCCGCGCACGACAAGAAGTGGTACACGTCGCCCGTTTGAAGCCCTATCATGCGCTCTAAAGGAGGCTCCCTGTTTGCATCTCTTGTTTTCTTTATGTGTGCGTGATTCGTGCTTATTTGCCATTTACTTTCTCACAGGCTGTCCTTTTGTTTTAATTTTATTTTAAACAAAGCATCGGGTCGATGCTTACGTTGAGGAGGGGTGCAATGCCGCGAGGCGTATTGCAGATAGTGTTGTGCATGCCGATACCGCCGGCACGCGGCCTTATCGTGGTCCAGGATGCACCGCGACTCATCTGCGAAGATCATGGCCCGCACGTCGACCATTCGTTGATAACGAGATAGCACCAGACGCGACGACTGTATCTCGGATGGTGAACGCGCCTTGCGTTCCAGTGGGACATTTCTGTTACCCGACGGCCGTCGAACGCGCCTTGCGTTCTAGTGGGACATTTCTGTTACCCGACGGCCGTCGAACGCGTTTTGCGTTCCAGTGGGACATTTTCGGTTACCCGACGGCCGTCGAACGCGCTCTTCGCCTCCCGCTAGGCCGGTGTGTCTGTTTTACTTTAGTGAGCGCAAGTCCGCCAAATAAACGGATCTCCTTCTATTTCTACTAACCTCCCGGTCTCCTGTCTTCGGGCTACCCTCACTCTTACGTGACAATATCAGTGAACTGACTTCCTCGAATAATAATCCTTGACAATAACAGTTGATTATTGGGCAATACATTAAAGATTCACTGCTGCTGGCCTGTTCGGAAAGTGTGAACAAGAGTCACGGAAAAGCGTCAGCGCCAATTACTTCTGAAAAGTTTCCCCAGATTTTTCTAGTTAATTGCATAAAAATGTTAACATATTGAAATGACATGCCGTCTCGCTTTGTTTACAAGCCCACACAAAAGCATTTCTGGTTAGAAACAATGTCGCTATTTCAGCTAAAAGCATCACAACAAATTTTTGCCAACGGTGCTTTTTTTCTTCAGGTGCAATGAAAATATATTAGTACTAATGAGGACATTTTCTGATTCTCTAAAATTATATTGTTCCTGTGCGTCTCTGGCGAGCCTTATTGCATATGAAAATGTTTCACATTTTTTCATCGGCACTGAAGATTGCATGTGGGATTGTGCGGGCTTGGTTTTTTTTTTCTTTACTAAAACGACTTTCCAAAACTGCATCACAACATGATCTTTCATGTCTCCAAATGTTGTGTTTTCAATTTGAACAATTATTATTTTCATTGACATTCTTATTACTACTGCTATTACTCCTGCTATTGCGAGTCCTTTTCACACCTACTTGTGAGAAATAGTAACCATCCCTTTTATGCTTTTACTTTCACCTTAATGAAGTACTTATTTCAATAAGCACGAAATGTGATACCTTGAACAAGAGTGTGCCAATTTATCATTCTCATGGGCACAGGCTGCCGCATATGAATTCGAAGTAAACGTTTCCAAAATAATTTTTCTAAGAAAAAAAGAAAAGATTATGTTGTCTGTCATTTCCTCTGCCAGTTTGTGAAGGATTTTGTGGCCAAGCCTTCTGAACCCGACGCACAATGGTACGTGCGTGCAGAATGGAATATTTATCAATTCACTCCTGTCTTGAAGTATCAGAAAAAGGTGTCATATATGCTTCCAACCATGTTTCCATTGCGTTTATACCACCAGAAAGTGCAACAGTAGAAATGAACCTGAGCATTATTTGAGTGCGTCAGCCTTTTCTCCCGATGGACAGCGGCGAGTTAGTTTGGAACAAGATTGCGGCAATAGGTAGAAGCACAACCTCCTTTCTGTACACAGTCCGCAAAGAAAGCGAGCGTGCGCCTCCAGACTCGCCGCAAGTAGATATAGTCGGGACAAGAAAGAGAAACAATTGCTTGACTTAGATGAACAAACTGTGGTCTGAGATCTCTAATGCTACAAGTTTCACTGTCATCATTTCATTATAATGAACAATAATCAAGGTCAACATTTCAATGGTAAATTTCGTGCTTAAACATTTGCCATGGTGCGACAGCTGAACTAGAATTTGGAGCGATTTTCAAAGCAGCAAAATTTTACTCTGGGAGCACTAAAATTGAAATTTGGAGCAGGTTACAAGCGAAAAAACATTCATTTTTTTACCACGAAAGACCGAATTTCGAGCAGCTTGAGAAAGAAGGCTTAGCCTTAAAAATATATATTTATGTGCAAGCCATTTAACATTCCCTAAATCATGCACAGTGAATATGAGCTCTCCTATTTCAACAAAGTAGTGATTTCTTTAATCACCCCACTCCGCAAACAATCATGAGGTCCACATTAGAAATCACCAGGCCTGTCAAATTGTTTGAGAATTCAAATGTGGATTTCCCCAGATGGTGACCATGAGATTCCTAAAACTGGAAAAAAACGGATTTTTTACAGCTGCAGAGATGTCATATTGTACCCCAAATAATTTTGCCAGTAACTTTTCCAACTGACAAATATGTGGCATATATATACATCAGTCATTGAACAAACTGCAAAGTGTCTAGAGACTACTATAGGCCCCTTCTAAATATTATAAGGCTTTTTCTCAGGCCATCATGTACTATGGCGAAGGTGGCTTAAGCAGTGTTTCTGCACGGGTTAGAACAAGACCAACTGTCAGAAGGCTACTCTCACATAAATAGCACTTGAAAACAGAGAGTAGCTCTGCAAAGCTCCTCTCTGTTTAAGCTCGGGGCCAATTTTCGAACCACAACCCCCTCCCCTCCCTTCAATTTTTTTTCCATGAAGGAGTTAGGTTTAGGGCACAACTTTTGGCTTGCTTGCAAGGCGCGTTTGACCAGATAAAGCAATCTAATCAAACCATTGCGAGACCAACCTGCCAGTTGGCTTCGCAATGGCACCGGATATCTATCGCATGTGGTGTTGCTATGGCAACTGACGTCACGGCATGAACTGGCTGTAAAGCTGGTAGTGTACAAGCTCGATATGCTGAGAGCTTGAACACTTACAGCTTTATTTCCTAATGGTTCCTAAGATGCCATGGCAGCACTTGCTGACTAGAAAATTCATATTTCCAACGAAGTGTTGCTGGCTACGGCAACACATCTTTTGTGTTGTCGTTGCGTCGTCCCACCGTTAAATATATCTGCTGCGGTCAGCAGACCGACAGGCACGTGGCGTTGTAACTTCATCTGGTTGATAGAGTTTTGCGAGTGTCTTGAACTAATGAGCAGCTGTCTTACACTGCGGTTTATGCTTAGGGTCTGCCCGCATAGACTGATGATGCAAACTACAAGTAGCTAAAATGGTCTCCATTTCTCGCTCACATTAGGGCAAACGAGAAAATTTTGAGGCCCGTCGGGCATTTTGGCGCAGCGTGGCACAATTTCGGCAAATTTTATGGTTTTGGCACAGCTCGGCACACAAATGAGCAATTTTATAAATTTGACGCAATCAGCGCAGCTGTTGCACCCCTGAATTTGAGCATCACGTAGCAAATTTCAAAATGTCTTTTTCGTATTTTTATGACATTGGCTCAATGAAATTTTCCAATCATCGCATGCTAGGTCTAGCACCCACTGAACACAATGTACTTCATTTTTAATGAGCAGAAGCTATGTGTGACCCCCCCCCCCTCCCCCAGTAGACGCCTTCATTATTGCGTGCGTCACTGTGTTTGGTAAAGGCAATCTCAGTGAAATCTCCACCCAAGTTTTCTTCTTGCATGTTTTGTCCGTTGCCGAGCACCATGTTGCCGCAAGGGAAGTGTTTGTCGGATAGTGTAATTAGAAGTACATATATGCAAAAAATTGTTTTGCTCTTTAGTGTCTCTTTAGAGAATGGAAGCGTACTTCACTTTACGGCTAAACTGCCGCAGGAATTAAACCTTCAGTTTTTAGACCTAAGGTTAACGCTTTACTCAAACTGGGGTGAGATGGCTGAAACTAAATTGGGAGCGGTTTCTGGAGCAGCGAAATTTCAATTTTGGAGCAGTTAGCAGCCTTTACTAAGTTGTCCTGGGAGCTTAAAAATACCCATGTTTAGCAACGTGGGGGCACCAGTGCATACTTTAATTTCCTTATGATACTGCCACGTTCCATTTCCCAAGTTTTTGTTATCGTCCCAAAACACCACACGATTCTCAGCGCAAACCGCGCCTGCAGTTTTCGAAAAGGTTCCGGACTGTAGTAGATCATTTCGATAAGATCACGCCCACTGTGCGAACGGTACAGATTGTTCTGGAACCTACGCCACCGCCAGTGATAACGCTAGAACATTCGACGGCAAGAGTACAAATGCCGACGCACTTCGCCCCTTGTCAGTTGTTGATCGAAGGCCGACGCTCCGTTCGCCGCTATCGGTCCGAGACTACTATCTGTGCGAGACTGCTGCTGTAATTGGACTTTCCGTTTACCGGGCACAGGTTCGCCCAAATAAACAGTTAAATCCCAACACGAAGTCTCCTGTCTTCGGCCACGTCACGACCCCGTGACATCTGGTGGAGGTGCGGGGTATCGATCCCCGTACCTCTCGCACAATGACATGAGCGACAATGACAACCGCAGCGTCCCAGCCCACGATGGTCATGCACCAACCCAGGGAACCACCAATTTTCCATGGGTCATCGTTCGGAGACCCGGAGTCCTGGCTAGAAACATACGACCATGTGGCCGCCCTCAACCACTGGGACCATGACGAAAAGCTGCCTCGTGTGTTCTTCTATTTGGAAGACACCGCAAGGACCTGGCTCGAAAATCGGGAGTCCACGCTCCGAACCTGGGATGTTTTCTGCGGCGCATTCCTGCAAACGTTCGCGAGCGTCGCTCGCAAAGAGAGGGCCGCTGCTTTATTAGAGACCCGGGTTCAGCTACCAAATGAAAATGTCGCCATTTTCACAGAAGAAATGACCCGACTATTTCGTCACGCTGACCCAGACATGCCTGAGGAGAAAAAAGTTCGTTTCCTCATGCGAGGGGTCAAACAGGAGCTCTTCGCGGGACTGATGAGAAACCCACCGAAAACCGTCCAAGAATTTGTAGCCGAAGCGACCACTATCGAAAAGACCCTGGACATGCGCACCAGACAGTATAATCGTCGCCTGACCGCAGACTGCACTGCTGCTCAAGAAAGTAACTCCGGAGACCTGCGTGAAACGGTCCGAGCGATCATGCGGGAAGAGCTGCGCAAGCTGTTGCCTTTGGCGCAGCCTCAAGTGGATTCAATCGCCTACATTGTGCTAGAAGAAGATCGGCAATCGCTTCAAATTCCCTACGCACCGCTGCCCGAGCCGGAAGCTATAAGCTACGCCGCTGCACTGCGCCACAACGCTCCTCCCCGTCCACGCCAAAACGCCGCCCCATCGCACTTCTGTCGACAGACGCCACCGCCGCCACCACCCCCACCGACGTCATACCGTTCTCCAGCGGCCCAGCGCAGTGCACCGAGAAAGACTGACGTCTGGCGTACCCCTGACCATCGCCCGCTCTGCTACCACTGCGGCGAGGCCGGACACACATACCGCCGTTCCCAGTACCGACAGATGGGACTGCGTGGCTCCGCCGTCAATGCACCGCGTCCACAGCCAGGAGAACGACCACGTGACATCGCCGACTACCTGACAGGAACTCGGTGGAACCCACGAAGCCCTTCGCGTTCGCCGTCGCCCAGCCGCCGCACGTTACCGCACCACTGGCAGTACTCTGGCCCAACGCGGGGCCTGTCTCCTAGCCCGTATCCGGGAAACTAAGGGCAGCAACCGGTGGAGGTGCGGTTGCTGTGCGACGAAATACCGAAGATCCTCCGACGACGACGACGCCGCGACGGAGCTTTCCGAACACAACGCCAACCAGGCAAAGCCCTGGCGGCGAAAGCTCACTTACCGAAGGTGGCCTGACGACGCAACATGGAAGCAGCGAAACAAGCCGACGCAGCCGTGACCCGACGCCACGCCCTAACTGTAATGCAAGACGGTGAACTAGCGACCTCGACGTTCTTATCGACGGCCACAGTGTGACCGCTCTCGTCGATACTGGAGCCGACTATTCTGTCATCAGTGGGTCGTTCGCCTCGAAGTTAAAGAAAGTTAGGACAGCTTGGAAAAGCCCTGAAATCCGCACAACCGGAGGTCATCTCGTAACGCCTGCAGGAATCTGCACAGCGAGAGTCACCGTTAACCGCCGTATTTATCCTACAGACTTCGTAGTCCTACAGCGTTGCTCGAGAGATGTCATCCTTGGCATGGACTTCTTATGCCTCCATGGTGCTGTCATCAACCTAAAAACAAAGTCGATAACGTTATCCACAGAAGAAGCACTGCCACCGCGCACGCCGTCAGGACACCATGCCTTGAATGTGCTGGAAGAACAAGTCACCATTCCGCCTCGCTCAAGTGTCATTATTTCAGTCGGTGCTCTTAAATCACCTGACTTGGAAGGCGTCGTTGAAGGCAGTCAGCATCTGTTGGTCACACGAAATATTTGCGTCGCAAGAGGAATTGCAGAGCTGCGGGGAGGCAAAGCAACGGTTATGCTCACGAATTTCAGCAACGAGTACAAACATGTGAACAAAGGAACAACGGTCGCATACATCGAAGAAACTGTCGAAGCCACCAGTGCTTTCGCCCTCGCCGATTCCGCGGAACCTGCTCAGAGAAACCAAGCCCCTCCCATAGCTTTCGACGTCATTCCCAGACTTCCGAACGATAAGCAAGAACAGCTCAAGGCCCTGCTCCTGCAATACGAAGAATGCTTTTCGTCGTCATCAAAAATTCGGCAGACCCCAATCACGAAACATCGAATCATAACCGAAGAAAATGCCAGACCACTCCGTCTGAGTCCGTATAGAGGGTTTCGACGCGAGAACGTGAGGCCATGAAGAGACAAGTTGACGAAATGCTGCGGGATGACATTATCCAGCCGCCCAAGAGTCCATGGACATCCCCCATGGTGTTAGTGAAGAAAAAGGATGGGACGCTACGTTTCTGCGTTGATTATCGCCGCCTGAACAAAATCACAAGAAAGGACGTGTATCCTCTCCCACGAATAGACGACGCACTTGATCGGCTCCATAACACCAAGTACTTTTCGTCAATGGACCTCAAGACTGGCTATTGGCAAATCGAAGTAGACGAAAGAGACCGAAAGAAGACGGTGTTTATAGAACCGGACGGCCTCTTCGAGTTTAAGGTGATTCCCTTCGGCCTTTGCACAGCGCCTGCAACTTCTCAACGCGTTATGGATACAGTACTGGTAGGATTGAAGTGGCAGACTTGCCTTGTGTACTTGGACGACGTCGTCGTGTTTTCCTCGAGTTTCGACGAGCATCTTCGGCGCCTTGAAGCTGTACTTCAAGCCGTCCAGACTTCCGGACTCACACTGAAGCCAGAAAAGTGCAAATTTGCGTATAAGGAGCTCTTGTTTCTGGGGCACGTTATCAGAAAGTCTGGAGTTCGTCCCAATCCACGGAAAACAGCCGCCATCGCCGACTTCCCGCCGCCCACTGACAAGAAAGCCGTGCGCCGATTTCTAGGCCTGTGCGCCTATTATAGGCGGTTCGTGAAAAACTTCGCCCGAATCGCCGATCCTCTCACTAACCTTACCAAGGCCGACGTGAAGTTCAAGTGGGAAACACCACAGGAACACGCTTTCCAGGAGCTTAAACATCGCCTCCAGACGCCTCCGTTACTTGCTCATTTCGACGAATCCGCCGAGACAGAAATACATACTGACGCAAGCAGCGTAGATCTTGGCGCCGTTCTTTTGCAGAGGGCTGACGGACTTGAAAGGGTTATTAGTTACGCCAGCCGATCGCTATCCAAAGCAGAAGCAAATTATTCCACAACAGAAAAGGAGTGCCTCGCCATCATCTGGGCTACGTCGAAATTTCGACCCTACCTCTACGGCAGGCCCTTCAAAGTTGTGAGCGACCACCACGCCTTGTGTTGGCTAGCCACCTTGAAGGACCCTTAGTCGCCTCGCACGATGGAGCCTGAAACTTCAAGAATATGACATTACTGTCATTTACAAGTCCGGCAAAAAACACTCCGACGCCGACTGTCTCTCGTGCGCCTGTCGACCAACCGCTACCCAACGACCCGGATGACGACTACTTCTTGGGAACGATAATTACCGACGACTTCGCTGAACGACAGCGGGCCGACCCGGAACTTAAGGCCCTCATAGAATACCTCGAAGGCAGGACCGCCGAAGTCCCGAAGGTATTCAAGCGCGCACTTGCGTCGTTCTTTCTACGAAACGGTCTTCTTCAAAAGAAAAACTTTTCACCGCTTCGAGCTAAGTACCTCTTTGTGGTGCCTTCAGCTCTGCGACCAGAACTCCTGCAGGCCCTGCACGACGATCCGACGGCAGGGCACCTCCGTGTTTCTCGCACGCTCACGAGGATACAAGAAAGGTACTACTGGCCACGTCTTACCACCGACGTCACTCGTTATGTGAGGACATGCCGGGACTGTCAGCGACGCAAGACACCGCCGACAAGGCCAGCGGGACTTCTGCAGCCAATTGATCCACCTTGCCGACCTTTCCAGCAGATTGGTATGGACCTACTGAGGCCGTTCCCGACGTCGGCTTTCGGAAACAAGTGAATCGTGGTAGCTACCGACTACCTCACCCGCTACGCCGAGACAAAAGCCCTGCCAAAAGGCAGTGCATCCGAGGTAGCTAAGTTCTTCGTCCAAGCCCCGCCGCGGTGGTCTAGTGGCTAAGGTACTCGGCTGCTGACCCGCAGGGCGCGGGTTCGAATCCCGGCTGCGGCGGCTGCATTTCCGATGGAGGCGGAAATGTTGTAGGCCCGTGTGCTCAGATTTGGGTGCACGTTAAAGGACCCCAGGTGGTCGAAATTTCCGGAGCCCTCCACTACGGCGTCTCTCATAATCATAGAGTGGTTTTGGGACGTTAAACCCCACATATCAATCGAGTTCTTCGTCCAAAATATCGTCCTACCTCACGGCGCCCCGGAGGTCCTTATCAGCGACAGAGGAACGACATTCACTGCCGACTTAACTCAAGCGATCTTGGCATACAGCCAAACAAACCACCGCCGGACGACAGCGTACCACCCACAGACCAACGGCCTCATCGAGCGGCTTAACAAGACGATCGCCGACATGCTGTCAATGTACGTCGATGTCGAACACAAGACGTGGGACGCCATTCTTCCGTATGTGACCTTCGCATACAACACGGCGGTGCAGGAGACGACGCAGATATCTCCATACAAATTGGTCTACGGAGGGAGCCCGGCAACGACGCTCGATGCCATGTTACCCAACGTCACCGACAAAGAAAACCTCGATGTGAGCGAGTACCTTCAACGCGCCGAAGAAGCCCGACAACTTGCGCGTCTCCGTATCAAGAATCAACAGACGACCGACAGCCACCGTTACAGCCTTCGACGACGCTTCGTGGAATACTAGCCCGGTGAACGTGTTTGGGTGTGGACGCCGATACGCCGACGTGGACTAAGTGAAAAGCTTCTGCGACGGTACTTCGGACCGTACAGGGTTGTTCGACGTCTCGGCCCACTTGATTACGAGGTTGTCCCCGACGGCATCACGAACTCTCATCAACGCCGATCGCGACCTGAAGTCGTCCATGTCACGCGCCTCAAGCCGTTTCATGCGCGTTAACAAACTGAAACAGTGTTTTTTTTTGTATTAATTTTGTATCGTAATTTATTCATTGTTTTTTTCTTGCATTATTATTGTACCTTCATCTTTAGTTAAAGCATCGGGACGATGCCTTTTTTTCAAAGTGGGGCAATGCCACGTTCCATTTTCCAAGTTTTTGTTATCGTCCAAAAACACCACACGATTCTCAGCGCAAACCACGCCTGCAGTTTCCGAGAAGGTTCCGGACTGTAGTAGATCATTTCGATAAGATCACGCCCACTGTGCGAACGGGTACAGATTGTTCTGGAACCTACGCCACCGCCAGCGATAACGCTAGAACATTCGACGGCAAGAGTATAAATGCCGACGCACTTCGCCGCTTGTCAGTTGTTGATCGAAGGCCGACGCTCCGTTCGCCGCTATCGGTTCGAGACTACTATCTGTGCGAGACTGCTGCTGTAATTGGACTTTCCGTTTACTGGGCACAGGTTCGCCCAAATAAACAGTTAAATCCCAACACGAAGTCTCCTGTCTTCGGCTGAAATCTCTTGTCTTTGTGTTGTAGTTGCGTCGTCCCGCCGTTAAATATATCTGCTGCGGTCAGCAGACCGACAGGCACTCGGCGTTGTAACTTCATCTGGTTGATAGAGTTTTGCGAGTGTCTTGAACTAATGAGCAGCTGTTTTACACTGCGGTTTATGGTTAGGGTCTGCCCGCATAGACTGATTATGCAAACTACAAGTGGCTAAAATGGTCTCCATTTCTCGCTCACCTTAGGGCAAACGAGAAAATTTTGAGGCCCGTCGGGCGTTTTGGCGCAGCGTGGCACAATTTCGGAAAATTTTATGGTTTTGGCACAGCTCGGCACAAAAATGAGCAATTTTATAAAATTGACGCAATCAGCGCAGCTGTTGCGCCCCTGCATTTGAGCATCACGTAGCAAATTTCAAAATGTCTTTTTCGTATTTTTATGACATTGGCTCAATGAAATTTTCCAATCATCGTATTCTAGGTCTAGCACCCACTGAACACAATGTACTTCATTTTTAATGAGTAGAAGCTATGTGTGACCTCCCCCCCCTCCCCCAGTAGATGCCTTCATTATTTCGTGCGTCACTGTATTTGGTAAAGGCAATCTCAGTGAAATCTCCACCCAAATTTTCTTCTTGCATGTTTTGTCCGTGGCCGAGCATCATGTTGTCGCAAGACAAGTGTTTGTCGGATAGTGTAATTAGAAGTACATATATGCAAAAAATTGGTTTGCTCTTTAGTGTCTCTTTAGAGAATGGAAGCGTACTTCACTTTACGGCAAAACTGCCGCAGCAATTAAACCTTCAGTTTTTAGACCTAAGGTTAACGCTTTACTCAAACTGGTGTGAGATGGCTGAAACTAAATTGGGAGTGGTTTCTGGAGCAGCGAAATTTCAATTTTGGAGCAGTTAGCAGCCTTTACTAAGTTGTCCTGGGAGCTTAAAAATACCCATGTTTAGCAACGTGGGGGCACCAGTGCATACTTCAATTTCCTTATGATACACATTAAACTGAAACAGATTTTGAAGGAAGTTTTTGAACAGATGATCGCTAGATATGAACTGCACTACTTCTTTACATGCCACACACGTGCCATCTAGCCCTCGTAACACGTAAAATAATATCTAAAAAAGGTTTAGTTGAAAGCTAGGTTCCGCGGAGACATTAAAAAGGAACACATCACACTTAAAAAGAAATTGAATAATTGTGATTGCACAAGAATCTTAGTGACGTAAGAGTGGTCGTTCGCTCAAAAAAAAGCGTGACATGATAGCTTCAAGAGCTTCTAACAAACAAAAGCAAGCTGCACTGCCGTTCGCGGTCATCTCATGCAAGACCAACTCCAAAAGTGCAGGGCAAGATCCAAGAAATCTTGAAGCATAGACTATCTCGTAAAGCACGTGCATATGACACTAAGTGATAAGCGAGTGATACTGATAACGCCTCTCCACATGAGCAACCACGCGCTATTAATATAGCCAAGTTGGCCAGTGTTGATATTTTTTCAATATCTATAGGTCATCACCATCGATGAAGAACTCCCAATAATACATCGGCTCGCAATTGCTGCCCTCGCCGCTCCGTGATTCGCGTAAAGTGCTAGCGCACCACAGGTGAAAAAATCCCTGTCCACGCAAATTAAACGCTGACCGAGAGGCAGGTTTTATTGCAAAAAAAAAGAAGAAAAGAAAGAAAACAAAGTCACACTGCCGTCGACCGAAACATTGAATGAGATAAGCCAAAAAAGCTCGTGTAGCCCAGGGCCGGCACGCATGCAGCGACACCTCTTAGGGCACTTCTTGTGAATTTTGATTAAAAAACGAAGCAGTGGCAAATTGCCCACAATGAAAACTGTGTCAAGTGATTGCTGATGTGTAAGGAGTCACGAATTAAGCACCAAGGTGCCCGTTAATATTGTTTACAATGGTTCGAACACTCGTTTTGTCACCGCGACTTCGCATGTAACCAAGTGTTTCTCTCTACCTGCATACATTCATGTGCGGATTTCACCTGCGATGGCTTTTTTAAATATAAAATGTAATGAGAACTCTCGCCTTTCTAAATAAATTAGTAGCTAATGGGTGTAAACCGGGAATAGGTTGCACACAATCTGCCGCTCACGCAACCCATTTTGAGAACCCATGTGCACGTGCCAGAGCATCCGGAAGACGCGTTGGGTGCAGGGAAAAAATAACTCCACGTTTACAGTTACTCACTCACAGCTAACACGTACTCGTAGGTGACCACATGCGGCAGTGTCAACATGAAAGCCACAGTGCCTGGACGAATGGGCTATGCACGACAGAGAACCGCAGAGTCAATCCCGCTATGCTTGCCACCAAACTCGGTGGTTTTCGCAAGCCGACAGTGGCGCTAGAACACACAGCCTAGCTAGTAGAAGCAGCTAGCTCGATGTACCGCAGCACATTCTTGTGAGTCACGTATATTTGCTAAAGTTTAAAGATTATGGCGGCACCCTGGGAGCCTTTGTCACAAGAAATGCGGAAAGTGAGAAAAAAAACACATTTGAGTGTATCTTATTAGACAAACTCACCATTTTTTTCCCCGCTGAAGCTGAGGTTGGCATAAAAGTTTTAGCTTTCGAGGCTGTTTCGGAGCACTTCGGTGCAATTTTCTTGATTACTATGCTTTTAGAGCAGCTTGGCACAAATAAACAAAAATGTATAAAAAATGAGCAGTAAGAGCAGCTGTCTCCCTCCTTACCAATGCATGTGTGTTGGCAGTACAGGCCCAGGTCGCAACAGCCTCGTTTGCCTTACACATTAGCTTATTCCAAAGTGATCGAAGATGGATTGGCTGCATCTTTGGTACAGGAGGCTGTGTGCAAGTCATGTGTGCACAAGGTAATGAGCAGTGTTTATGCTCAGATGCAGAGGTTTCCAACAGCAGGGTTTCCAGATTATGCGGTCACTAGATCCTGCGAAAAGGTGGTGAGATGGATCAAACATTTCAGCAAATGCGAAGTCTGTGAGAAAAATAATGAAAGCCGCTTT